>NC_057834.1:63608149-63925926 GCF_910594005.1 Cervus elaphus | reverse complement strand
CCCCTGGAGAAGGAAATGGCAACCCACTCCAGTATTCTGGCCTGGAGAATCCCAGGACAGAAGAGCCTGATGAGCTATAGTCCATGGGACTGTAAAAGAGTCAGTCATGACTGAGGAACTAAATAATAAACAATATCATTTATTTTATAATTTCTCTGATGGTTTCTTATAAGACAACTGATAATCAAGCTTTAACCGAGGTTAGAGAACATCATCTATGTTATCAAAGAATTTATTGGAACTTCAAAAAGTAAAAATAGCTAATATCACTATAAAAATCTTTAAATTCTAACTTCGTTTCTTCTTTGTGTATTTCTCTCACTCTAAAAGTTAGTCATCCTTTAATATACAGAATCATTTAAGCTTGAAAGAACTAATTTAATCATGGTCTGCATTTTATAGGACATACGTAGACCTACCCTTAATCCTGAAATCAAAATGTTAATGTGATTCCAATCACAGGCATGTGAAGAAACTCATCATGCTGCAAATTGGAAAAGAAGGAATAATATTTATGACTAGGTATGTAAAGAAGCCGCTTTCCAAACAACGTTCTTTAGCCTTGAAAAATTAAATCTCAAAATGCTTCATTTGTAAAAGAATTTTTCCAATTTTCTATTAATAATAATGAGAAAGAAAAAGATTAGTTAGAGTATAATTTCAATATTAAAAGACTGAGACAGAAGACTTTTATTTATTTAAGTAGGTTGATATTAACTCATTTAGTTATACTGCAGAGAAGAATGTTAAGTTATTTCAGCAAAGGTCATTGTAATGTTTAAAATCCTTGAAAAGAAAAAAATGTATTGAAGTTTATTAAACTATTGAGGATGTTATTTATATTCTGACCTAAAGTCAACCAAAAAGATGTGGTTGTGATAGTACAAAAGTATGTTTTCAAACTAGACAGCAGTCTAAGGAATGACAATATTTGCTTGGCTAAGAGATCTAACCTAAGAGAAATTAAGTTGGTTCTTGACAGTTATTTCTGTTAATTAATTAATAACTCATATATCTGCCTCCAATGCAGGAGACACATGTTCAGTCCTGGGTTGGGAAGATTCCTTGCACAAGAAAATGGCAATGGACTCCAGTGGCAATGAAGTCCAGTATTCTTGCCTGAGAAATCCCGTGGACAGAGGAGCCTGGCGGGTTACAGATCATGGGGCCACAAAAGAGTCAGACACAACTCAGTGACTGAAAACAAATAACATATAATACAGAACTCTAGATTTTGTAATATGTATGCTTAGACTTGAATTCTAAACTTCCCTTAAGACCCGTCACAAAATTATATTAACACTATTTTGCAAAGTATTTGATTTCCTTGTTTCTATACTATTCATTTCAATCAAATTCTTCTGAAATATTCTGATGTAGCAGAAAATAATATGAGGAATATTAAATTTTTAAGATATGTGATGAAACTTATTAGAGAACATCTACTTTGTACATCAATACACAATGTTCAACTATTTTGTTACATTAAGAGCTGACTTTCCTATAGTCAGGAATAACTCAATTTCAACTGCTTTTTCTATTCAAGTGCTCACCTGTTCTTTTCTTGAAAAGGGATTGAAATAACATTGTCTGCTAGTTTTTCCCCATGGTAAAGACACAGAAAGACTGGCATTATTTGAGGGGGAATTGTATATTCATTTTCATATTCCTTTCCTGCTTTACCACTGTTCATCATTGTCTTGCCAATCACTAAAATGTCAAAAATTGCATTACTGCTAAGAGCCCCCAGGGGGCACTAATGATCAGCTGGAACAAGGATCAGATAACCAAGAGGTGCCGCAGTAGGTCTTGGATCCCTCCTCAGCTATCCATTCACAGCCTATGTGCTTGGTGATTACAAACAAGCATTACAGTTCGGAGGAAAAAGCAGAATCCAAGAAAAAGGAATATGAAAGTTCCCTAAATGTCAAGCTTCCTAAACTTAAGGTGGGAGACACAACTATGTCTAGGAGCATATAAAAGTGGTATAAAAAGACTACAAACAGGAACTCGGTAACAGATGAAGCTACAATTGGACCATGCAGTAGTAAAGATATTCATTATACCATTTCTTACGAGCTTTTTTCCAATCAATATATAGAGTAGTTCAATTTGCTTTTTTATAATCAGTTTATAAAGAATTGTTTTTTCCTAAGTCAGATGCTATTAAGGAATAATTTGCATAACTTAAAATGCATGATATTTAGAGGTACAAATAAATAAGCTTTGAAAAATGTATACAGTTAAGAATACTTCGTTGGTGGCTCAGATGGTAAAGAATCTGCCTGCAATGTGGGAGATCCAGGTTCCATCCCTGGGTCAGGAATATCCCCTGGAGAAGGGAATGGCAACCTATTCCAGTGTTGTTGCCTGAAGAATTACATGGACAGAGGAGCCTGGTGGCCTGTAGTCCATGGAGTTGCAAAGAGTTGGACACGACTGAGTGACTAACACACAGACACACACACGCACATACACACACGAACCTATAACACAATCAAGATAAAAACAGTTCCACCAACTTAAAAAGATTCTTCCTGCTACTTATCCTGAATATCTTTTCCCTACTCTTAACCCTTGTCAACCACAGGTCTGGTTTCGGTTCCATAGTTTTATCTTTTCCAGAACCTTATATAAATGAAAATAAGCAGTGTGTACTTTTTCTGTGGCTTCAATCACATAACATAACGCTAGTGATATTAATTTATAGTGTAGCATGAATCAATACTTTAATTGCTAAATAGTATTCCACTGTTTTGCTGGGAAAAGATTGAAGGCCAAAGGAGAAAGGTGCATCCGAGGATGAGATGGTTAGATAGCATCACCAGCTCAATGAACATGAATTTGAGCAAACTCTGGAAGACAATGGAGGACAGAGGAGCCTGGGATTCTGTAGCCCATGGGGTCACAAAGAGTCAGACACAACTTAACGACTCAACACTACACATTCTGCTGTATGCATATTCCAGTTTATCTGTTCACTGCTTAACAGACATCTGAGTTGTTTCCAATTTTGAGTTATTAAAAATAAAAATTGTATAAATATTCATGAGCAGGTATTGATGTAGATATGTTTTCATTTCAATTGAGTAAATGCCTGGAGTAAGAGAGTTAGGTGAATTTGCAAGGGTTCAAGTGAACATTTAACTGCAAAATTGTTTTCCAAAGTAGCTCTACCACTTTGATGTTCCAACCAGTTCCAGTTGCATGTTTATTTAGCTGTTGTTGTTTTAATTTAAGCCATTCTATTAGGTCTGTGATAATATCCCATTCTGGTTTTGATGCACAATATCTTAATAGCAATACTAAATATTTTTATTTATTTAGTATGATCCATTGGATCATAGAAAAAGCAAGAAAATTCCAGAAAAAAAGCATCTACTTCTGTTTTATTGATTACACCAAAGTCTTTGACTGTGTAGATCACAACAAACTGTGAACAATTCTTCAAGAGGGGGAATACCTTACCTGCTTTCTGAGAAACCTGTATGCAGGTCAGGAAGCAACAATTAGAACTGGACATGGAAAAACAGACTGGTTCCAAATAGGAAAAGGAGTACGTCAAGGCTGTATATTGTCACCCTGCTTATTTAACTTATATGCAGAGTACATCATGAGAAATGCTGGACTGGATGAAGCACAAGCTGGAATCAAGATTGCTGGGAGAAATATCAATAACCTCAGATATGCAGATGACTCCACCCTTATGGCAGAAAGTGAAGAAGAACTAAAGAACCTCTTAATGGAAGTGAAAGAGGAGAGTGAAAAAGCTGGTTTAAAACTCAACATTCAAAAAACTAGATCATGGCATCCAGTCCCATCACTTCATGGCAAATAGACAGGGAAACAATGGAAACAGTGAGACACTTTATTTTGGGGGGCTCCAAAATCACCGCAGATGATGATTGCAGCCATGAAATTAAAAAACACTTACTCCTTGGAAGGATAGTTATGATCAACCTAGACAGCGTATTAAAAAGCAGAGACATACTTTGCCAACAAAGGTCCATCTAGTCAAAGCTATGGTTTTTCCAGTAGTCATATATCGGTGTGACAGTTGAACTATGAAGAAAGCTGAGCACTGAAGAATTGATGCTTTTGAACTGTGGTGTTGGAAAAGACTCTTGAGAATCCCTTGGACTGCAAGGTGATCAGATCAGTAAATCATAAAGGAAATCAGTCCTGAATATTAGTTAGAAGGACTGATGCTGAAGCTGAAACTCCAATACTTTGGCCACCTGATGTGAAGAGCTGACTCATTAGAAAAGACCTTGATGCTGGGAAAGGTTGAAGGCAGGAGAAGGGGATGACAGAGGATAAGATAGTTGGATGGCATCACCTTCGTGATAAACATGAGTTTGAGCATGCTCTGGGAGTTGGTGATGGACAGGGAAGCCTGGAGAGCTGCAGTCCATGGGGTCACAAAGAGTCGAACATGACTGAGTGACTGAACTGACTGAACCGAAATATTTTTAATGTATATATTTGCCTTTGTATTTGTTGTTGAATGAGGAGTCTGTATGCAAATATTTTTTCACTTTATTATTGGCTTCTTTTTCTTTTTATTATTGAATTTCAAGATTCTTCATATAAGCTGGCTGGAAGAACTTTATTATATATATGTTTTGCAAATATTTGAGATAGTTATATTGATTTCAGTTTAGTCTATGAATATGGTGAATTACATTAATTGGTTTTTGAACACTGAACCAATTTTAAATTCCTCAGATACAGTTCACATAGTTATTAAGTACTGTCCTTTTTATACATGTCTGTAATAACTTGCTTTGTGGGTGTTAGTCACTCAGTCGTGTCTGTATCTTTGCTACCCCTTCTCCAGGGGATCTTTCTGACCCAGGGCTTGAACGTGGGTCTACTGCATTGCACAAAGATTCTTTTTTTTTTTTTTAATGTAGAGATCAAATTTATTCATCATGGATTTACCCAGGATAGCTTATTTTTATTAGATATTATTCATAGCTTGTATTGACATCTGATTTCACAGAGAAATTATATGATCATTTTTATTAAGATAATTAATACTCTGCAAGGCAAATTGAGTTGCTTGAAGTAGCACGTTTTCTAATTCTCCAACAGAGCTTGGTTTTAGTTATCAAAATCAAACTCTGAATTTCTACACTTAAATTGATGTGGCACAAAATTTACTCTTTGCATATATTTTCTAAGTGCTCTGGTTCTTCATGCTGAAACATCCCAACTTCCAGAAATTTGGCTGCTAGATCAAAAGAATATCAGGGACCTTCAATTAAGGATTAAGATTTCAGTAAAGAAAAATATATACATACATATTTTATTATATACAAAGAACAACAAAAAGTTTTACCAAGTAAACAAAATAATATAAATTACACTCATAATCAATAGCTTCAAAAAGCCCTTAAATCAGTGTGATCTTTTACACAAGATAAAGGCCTCAAAATGGGGTCACACAGACATTAATCAGAACTCAGGGTTTTTCTCCCATAATAGCAATGTATATTCTGGAGAGGATGGCTTTTTGTGAACTCTGTAGGAGCTAATATGTTAGGCCTCATAAAGGAATGAAATGTTTTTTCACTTCTGGGGGAAACAAACAAGATATTTCCAGGGTTATGTTTACTGTTGACAGTGATTTTAGAGATAACCACAGAAAAGTGTCAAAGATTTCTAGATAAAACTCTGGCTATCTCACAATAATAATGGATAGATACCATTTTCTAGCTCTACAAATGGCTTGGTGACAAAAAGGGAGAAAGTGAGCTGAGCAGGCAGAATGAAAAAGTCTAGGGAAGGAGGCAAGGAAAGATAAACATAATTCAACCATAGCAAGAAAAGAAAGGATATGGCCTTCCTAAGACCAAGTCCTGGTGATATTTACCTGTATAAGTTCAAGCCTAAAAGAACATGCAGCATCTATCTATCTGCTATTTAGTAATACACAAGAAAACATTTTTCATTTGTTCTGAAAGCGCTATTTTATATCGAAAGCTAGAAATACATATTTACTCCATGCAAATCCCAAATGAAATCCAACCTAACATAGAGGGAACTACAGCAATGACAGAAAAATAGATAGTAAATTCAACTACATTTACAGTACTGCCTTGATATTTTCTACTCGTTTTTAATCTACGCACAAGGCTCAAGTTCTGGGGTTACAGGTTTTATTTTTCATTTCCTTAAAAAAATAAAATTACCAATCCTCAAGTTAACTAAAAATTGTTCTGGGCTCGTAGAGGTAATCTGCTCTTCGTAACAGATTGCTCTATGATTTCTTCTACTTTAGACTTCTCCAATGGATTAGTGCCTCTGTTTTCTTTGTCTTTTCCATGTGATTTTTTATGCTGGAAAAATGGAACCCCACCACTCGATGAACAATCCAAACTAGTACCTACAGATGGTTCCTGAGTTAGAGGTTCTTCAACAGTGAGCACCGGAACCGCATTTTCTTCATCCAAGTCCTGACTAGTCTCTTCATTGTTTTCTGAACAGTTTTGCATTGTTAACAGCTCAGGCTGTTTCATTTTCAACTCATCAAGGAGTTGTTCTCGTGGCTGGGTTCTCACCAGTGTTGATGGGTATACATAATTTTTCCTCTGTGGGGTCGTACACGCAGATTCTTTACCATCTGAGTCACCAGGAAAACCCAGTATTTTGTTAAAGAGTTTTGGCTTGTATTAATAAGGGTTATTGGTCTTCAGATTTCCATTATTTTTTGAGGTATAGAGTGGTATTTTTACCATTAAAATATTGGAGTATAATTAAAATGTGTTAGTTTTGGGTGTACAGCAGTGTAATTCAGTTAGTTATTTTTCAAGTTCTTTTCCATTTTAGATTATTCAAGATACTAAATGTAGTTCCCTGTGCTATATAGTAGACCCTTGTTATTTATCTTTCTTGTGTATAGTACTGTGTATATGTTAATTTCAAACTCCTAATTTATCTCTCCCCCACTACCCTCTATTATCCTCTTTGGTAAGCATAAGTTTGTTTTCTGTCTGTGAGTGTATTTCTGTTTTGTAAATAAGTTCATTTATATCATTTTTTAGATTCTGCATGTAAGTGATATCATGCCATTTGTTTTTCTCTGACTTACTTAGTATGATAGCTTCCAGGTCCATCCATGTTGCTGAAAATGGCATTATTTCATTCTATTTTATGACTGAGTGATAAGATTGAGTAAGTGTGCATGGTCAGTCGTATCTGACTCTTTGCAACCCTGTGGCCACACACACACACACACACACACACACACACATATATGTTGTGCTTAGTTGTTCAGTCATGTCTGACTCTTTGTGACTCCATGGACTGTAACCTACCAGGTTCCTCTGTCGATGGGATTCTCCAGGCAAGAATACCAGAGCAGGTTACCATACCCTTCTCCAGGGGCTCTTCCCAACCCAGGTCTCCTGCATTGCAGGCGGATTCTTTACCATTTGTGTCACCAGCGAAGCCCAAGAATACTGGACTGGGTAGTGTATCCCTTCTCCAGGGAATCTTCCTGACCCAGGAATCAAACCAAGGTCTCCTGCATTGCAGGCAGATTCTTTACCAGCTGAGTTACCAGATATACTTCTTTATCAGTTCATCTGTCAATGGACATTTAAGATGTTTTCCACAACTCTGCTACTGTAAATAATGCTTCTGTGAACATTGGGGCACATGTATCTTTGCAAATTATTCCATATATATGCCCAAGAATTGTAAGATCATATGATAGCTTTATTTTCACTTTTTTAAGGAGCCTTCATGCTTCATTGACACCACCCATTTACATTCCTACCAATAATGTGAAGGGTTCCTTTAGTTTTAATAATATCAGATTTTAATATTAAAGTAATGCTGGCCTCATAAGAAATCTTTGGGACGAGTTTCCTCCTATGTTATTTATTTGTTTTGCTTTTGCTACAGTTTCCTTCTTGTAACTCTTTTCTATAGATTGGGAGATGCTGAGCTGCTTACCCAGTAAATTCACTAAGTGTTTTTATCTGCTTTATCTATGAAAAACTGTCAAGTTGAATAATTTTCCAGCTTCCAGTGAGCCCATTCTTTTCTAGGTTGATTGTTAGTCTTCTATCTTATACTGCCTCCATAAAGTGCTCTATGACCAACTGCACTTTATTTGGGTCAACATCGATCAAAAATATTGATTCTAATTTTTGATATCTATTTCCAAGATGTGTGTTGATAATCATTAAAAGTTGAATAAGTTTATTAGATATTTGCAAATATCACTTGGTATTTTTGTATGATTTTTTTGCATCCTTCAGATTATTAACAAGATTGACAAATACTATACCTATTACAAAAATTTGTTACACAGACTTTTTCTTATTAAATGGAATGTTTTGCCAGTTTGAATTAGAATTGCCCTGATATCTTAGACTAGCCAAACTTGATTCATTGCAACTAACTTCAAGGACTATCAGCTGTATAGTGGAAAGCTCCTCCCACATTTTAATTCCCCTGATAAGCACTGATGTGTTTGGTATAAACTTTTCCAAATATTTATAATTAAGCAATTTTATTCTGAGTTACCTACCATCTTAATGTATAAAAAAAAATTATACTAAGAAAATAGGATTTCCACAGAAGAGAGCTTAAAGAAAACCAAATACAGAAAACATTTTAAGACATGTTGACACTGACATAAATCTTCACTTTTAGAAAGTGGAAATCTAATTCTACTCTCAAGTTAACATTTTAAGCCAATAACAATGATTAATGACATTTAAGATAGTAACTAAGCATATATCATTATGACTGAAAGTAGGAATAAACTTGACAAAGTAGAAAACCTATTACTGCATATTTAATAATTCAGATATTTATTTCCATATACTTCACCTCTTTCCATTATTCTAACACCCCAAAGAATTGTGTATCGTGCCTCATATTTCATCAGAATAGCAGGCATGCTTAGCAAAATCTTAGAGAAATAGCAAAGCTCATTCTTATTCAACAAAGAAAATTTACTTGAGATTTATTTTTCATAAGTCAACTATACTTATAGTATGGAAAAGCTGTTCATTAGAACTGACAAATTAGCAGCATGTATTTCTCATAATCATAATGCACCTAAAAGTAATAGTCATCTTCCTATATTCTATCGTGTGGCCAAGATGCATTTAAATCTTGGTACTCACAAATCTTCATAAGCAGTCTAGTATACTTGTAAAATAAATTATTTAAAGTCATGAACAATAATATGCATTTATATGTATTTACTAGCAGACTGAGCCAAATCTACAAAATAATAAAATACATATTTACCTTTGTAGATCATGATATAACATGCAATGTTTGGAATGAAAACTTCACTAGAATTGCAGAGTCTCCATTTTGCATTAATTTTATAAATGATAGACACAATTCTCCATTTGACAGATCTAAAACTATCATCCAACAGAATAAATGAGCTTTCCTCCCCATTAATATTATATGGCTTGAGAAGACAATCCTCTCTATGCATATTTAAAGAACATAGCACATATTTTAACAGTATAATGTGTTCAATATATTATATTTCTTGAAACAAGTATATTCATTTTCCAAAGGATACAATGCATAAAATATATAGATCATTGTATTACATAGATTTTACAGAGCTCACCACTGAAATTTGTTCATCTACAATAATAACAATAGTGAAGAGTGACATGGGGCAAATTTGATTCTTGGTTTCTAAACTCCAAGTCTAGCATTTCCACCATTATAGCTTGATGGTGAGAGGAAAATACAAGGCATGAAATCATTTACAGAAAGCATTTACCCAAACAGAAACAGAGTATAAAGTTGCAGTATAAACCCACTTTAAGAACTCTTTGTTTGTATCAATGTAGCCAGATGAGTTGCTTAAGAGTTAACTGTGATAGAAATAAAATTTAGATACATTTAAATTCTTCCTCTTAAATGATTTATATCCACAAAATACTCCAAACATAGATCTAAAGCTCTCCAGAAAATAGTTTAAAAAAATTCAAAATTATGTGACAATAAAAAAAAAAAAATCACACCTCAAGCAAAGGATTCTAGTAGGTCATTTACCCTATGAGTTTTAAATAATATACTTTAAATTCTAGGTGAAAATGTGTGTGTGTGTGTGTGTGTGTGTGTCTGCATGTCTGTGTTGTGTGTGTTAGTTGCTCAGCCGTGTCCAACTCTTTGCAACTCCAAGGACTGTAACCTACCAGGCTCCTCTGTCCATGGAATTCTCCAGGCAAGAATACTGGAGTGGTTGCCATTTTCTGCTTCAGGGATCTTCCTTACCCTGGAATCAAACCCAGCTCTCCTGTACTGTAGGCAGATTCTTTATTGTCTGAGCCACCAGGGAAGTCCTTGGTGAAATATATATTTGGTGAAAATATATTTGGGTGATATAAGTTTTTTCCAAATATTATGTAGGACAGATAAAAAAATTCTGCCCGAGCTTCAGGAATGCTTGTTTTAAAAATAATACATTCTCACTGAATTCTGAATTGAATTCAGAAATGAAACCGTGGAGATGTAAATATACAAATCTTTGGGATCATATATTACTGTGGAATTATATAATTAATGGCCTAGGGTGGACTGAAGTATACCAGATCAAGCTTTCTGTGTTTGTGCAACAATGTAAGTTCTGTGATGGCATTATTCTCTTTTCTTTACCCTCTGCCACTATGTCCTATGCCACAGTATTGCAGGTCTCCTCCCTAAAGGCCATATCACTCTCAATAATTTGTATATTGGCATCTTTATCCAGTTACATATTTTTACTTACTATTTACATGTTGGTTATTCCAAAACTATGTGAGGTTTCAGCCCTGGATTTCCCCCTTTATCTGAAAGTTTGCCTAGGAAATCTTGTTTAAGTCAAAAATCATAAAGCAAAGAAGTAATTATGCCAGGACACAGCATGTTAAAGGATGCACAAAATAAATAGAAATAAAGCCCAGATGCTCACAGAAACTGTTCAAAACTGTGGTGGCTTGATGCACTACTTACAACCCCTTGCTGCAAAAACAAATGCTGGATTTTTTTTAGCTTTGCTTTTTTTCATAAAAGAAAAATCCTCTTTAGATTTATTACGGTTAGTGATAACAGGAACTAATGAGAATCTTTCATAAAAGTGAAATGAATTAAAGATAACTTTTAAAAGTAAGGGGTACATATACCCTGTCCTAAAAGGTATTTCTAAACTTCAGACTCACAGTGTCTGTGAAACATGTTTAGCCTGTGTTCGTTGCTCAGTCATGTCTGACTCTTTGTGACCCCATAAACTGTATGTAGCCCACCAGGATTCTCTGTCCATGGGATTCTCCAGGCAAGAATACTGGAGTGTTTAGTCATTTCCTTCTCCAGGGGATCTTCCTAACCCGGGGATCAAACCTGGGTCTCCTACATTGCAGGCAGATTCTTTACAAACTGAGCCACTAAGGAACCCCTATTTACCCTGATGCCTTGGAAATATGACTTTGTGTCTGAAATTATTTTATTCCCTTTCTATCCAAACTCACTCTTCCTTTTGTCTTCCAAGCCTACAATCTGGCTTCCAAATCAATATTCCCTTAAAACTTCACAAGAAACACATGCTCTGCTAATTTTACTACCCTAATACTTCAAATCATTTTACTTTTCTCTAACTTATGTTTCAAGTTTCAGGTATTTCTCTGGTTTTTGGTCATTCACTCACATTTTTAACCTGCTTGTAAATTTCAATTGGTTTTGAAAATTGTGGATCAATGAAGGGAAGAAGGGATGATATTCCCTTCTGAAAGGTTTAATTTTAATACTATGACTCAAATGGGATGCTAGTGGATCACTTTTACCCAAGGAGGCTTGGTTTTAAGCTGCATTAGGACTGGTCCATTTCAAGTTTACATAGTTCTTTTTCTGAAGGTCAACTCACCACTCTTTAGGTGAGTGCATAGCCATTATGTGATTTTAACTTTAAGCCCTTTTAATTTACTAAATTCCATCAGACTTGGCTGGGTCTGAACTCTGACCCCTGTCTCCCCAATCCAGTATGGTTCTGAAAATGGATACTCAGCTCCTCTAGCCTCCAGCTCTGTGGTCTATTGGATTTATTGGAACCTTGTCCTAACACAGAAGTTAGGAGCCAGCCAATAACATGAAAGGAAATTGGACACACATGTTTAGGCCCCATTTCTCTGCAATTTCCTCCCCTCTGGAATAAATGAGCACATTCACTCTCAAGAGAAAAGGCGATGGAACAGAGACCAGCTCCTCCCCCATTTCCTCCAAACTCACCTACTGAATACATCATCTAACCTATCCTAAAGTAGAGAGAGTTAAAGAGAAGAGAAAGGGCAGTCATGTTATATTGATTGAGTTCTTTCCATAGGGAAAGGAGAACAGTAAGTGAAAAGAAGTGTTTTCAGCAGAGCTGATAGTAATGACACAGGGTAAGACATGGTAATGACATAGGTAAATAATGACACACCATGGAATTCTTGACTTCTATTTAGAGTGGAGGAACCAATCACTTAGGATATTCCACAGATGGTTGGGAGGCCATATCTGCCCTTTGCTTTATGTACAACTAGTACAAGTCAAGTTAAAATTACACAGGTTTGGGGTTAGCTTTAGTGCTTTGAAAAATATTTGAACCAATCATGAATTACTTAGGTGTTATTCATTTCATATGGCCAGAATAGTGCTTGAAATATGCTATGTTATAAACTGCCTTCATTTTGGGCTCTTTTTCTTTGTGTTCAAGTTTAATTTACAAACCCTTTTAAATTTGGAATGGCTTAAATAGGGTGTTGGGTGCACCAAAGAATTGACTTCTAAGACCAAAAATGTTCTAGGCTATTTAGATAGACTACAACATGAAACTTGCAAAGTTAGTTCCCAGTCTATAGGCACTTACTGGTCTGTGGTGTGATATGGCCAAGAGAAACATCTTGTTTCTTGCTTTGGGCCTCATTTTATAAAGTAATGTGTAGCTTTCCAATTGTTTTGCCTAGGTTAAGATTAATTTGCATTCATTGAACATATGCCAAATCATGGTATTCCAGTGACTAACACAATGGTTGGCACAGTCAGTGTACAGACATTTGTATGAGTGAGTGAGGGAGGTGCAGAGGCTCATGAAATGGCTCAAGGACCAGCTAGTATAGAATTACATACATTACCACAACCAAACTAATGAGTTGATGCTCACCTAATCTATTTTTACTTCACACTAAAGTTGTGCTTGATAAAGAAATTAATACTCAACTTTCAAAATGTTAACAGAGTGCTATGCATGTAGTAGGTGCTCAGTAAAGTTGAATGGACGAGTTTGCAATACTAGACTTAATTCAATCTAACTACTCTGTTAAATTTTCAGTTAGAGCATCAGTTCAGTTCAGTTCCGTTTTAGTCGCTCAGTCGTATCTGACTCCTTGGGACCCCATGGACTGCAGCACGCCAGGCCTCCCTGTCCATCACCAACTCCTGGAGTTTACTCAAACTCATGTCCATTGAGTGGGTGATGCCATCCAACCATCTCATCCTCTGTCGTCCCCTTCTCCTCCCTGAAAAACCCAAATACACATTAAATCTTGTTTCATTGAAAGTATGACATCTAAAATATTTGTAGAAAAGTTTTTGTCACAACTGATTTGAAAGTTTGTATTTTTTTGCCTCTGACTTTGATATTGGCTTGTAATTTCTCTCTTCATCATGTATAATATTGGTGGAATATGCAAATTTACCCAAATTATAAGAATTTCTCAATGATTGGTTGTCCAAAGCCTTTACATGCATGAACTGTTGGGTTGAATTTGACTGGTTGTAGCAGTTGTTAGACCTTAAGAAATCAAAGGACTTTTTATAAGTGTCTTCCAAAGGCAAATGCTAGCATCCTATTCAAATGCATGTGCACCTTGTCACTGAGCAAAATAAATGGCAAGTGGTTGCTATATTTTATATAATAATTTTGGTAAAAGCCCATTTTTGGATGCTAGTATTTAACATGGTTAATTCTTATTATTTGTTGGGATTATTTATTGTTAATAATACAAACAGATAATTTTTAATTATCTTTAAGTAACATTTTACTATTAATGATTTGAAATGGATGATAAGCAAACCAATTTGAAATAAAGTATTTTAAAACTATATACTGCCTTCACAGTTAAATTAATTAAAAAAATGTAGCATGTATTACATATGTTTATAGTTTATGTAGAAAATAAAAATATGGCCAAAAAAAAAAGAAAAAGGCACTTTTTATTACTTATTTTCCCTAAGTTTTCAGCACTTTTGATACAGTTCTTTGTTCTTTCTTGAAAAGGTAGGAGTAGATGGAATTAAGCCTACCAGTGGAAGAGCAATCTTTAGACCTTAATGAGAAATGTTCTGTTTTAGTCCATTTGGGCTACTATAACAAAACAACAAACTAGACAGCTAATCAAAAACAAATTTATTTCTCACAGATCTGAAGGCTAGAAATCCAAGATCTGAGAGCAAACAGGAAATGTCTTCTGGGTCACAAAATTCTCCTTGTATCACCACGTGGTGAAGGGGCTAGAAATTTCTTTGGAGCTTCTTTTATGAAACACTAATTCTATTCATGATGGTTCCATCTTCATGATTTAAATACTGCCCTAAGACATCATCTACTAACACTACCACATTTTAGGGTTAACATTTCAAGTTATGAATTTTGGGGGTACACATTCAGGTCATTACACTACTTCACTGATAACAGGTAAAATTGTCGTTATTTAGACACTCAGTCCGGAGAAGGCAATGGCAACCCACTCCAGTACTCTTGCCTGGAAAATCCCATGGACAGAGGAGCCTGGTGGGCTGCAGTCCATGGGGTGGCACAGAGTCGGACACGACTGAAGCGACTTAGCAGCAGCAGCAGCAGATACTCAGTCATTTTTCCAATAGTCCTGTATGGATGTAAGAGTTGGACTATAAAGAAAGCTGAGTGTTGAAGAATTGATGCGTTTGAACTGTGGTGTTGGAGAAGACTCTTCAGAGTCCCTTGGACTTCAAGGAAATCAAAGCAGTCAATCCCAAAGAATGCAGTCCTGAATATTCATTGGAAGGACTGGTGCTGAAACTCCAATGCTTTGGCCACCTGATGTGAAGAACTGACTCCTTGGAAAAGACCCTGAAGCTGGGAAAGGTTTAAGGCAGGAGGAGAAGGGGACGGCAGAGGATAAGATGGTTGGATGGCATCACCGAATCGATGAACATGCGTTTGAGCAAGCTCCGGGAGCTGGTAATGGACAGGGAAGCCTGGCGTGCTGCAGTCCATGGGGTTGCAAAGAGTCAGACATGACTGAGCAGCTGAACTGAACTGCACCTCTCAGTCATGTCCAACTCTTTCGCAACCCCCTGAACTGTAGCCCCCCACACTCCTCTGTCCATGAAGTTTCCCAGGTGAAAATACTGGAGTGAGTTGCCATTTCCTTCTCCAGGAATCTTCCTGACCCAAGGACCAAACCCGTATCTCCTGCAGGCAGATTCTTTACCACTGAACCACCAGGAAAGCCCTCACAGGTAAAATGAATGGGTGCTAATGCATGCATTGTATGGACTTAGTAGTGGGAAAATAAATCACAGAGTGGTATCCTTCCTGATTGCTTTGGCAAAAGTAAGTGACTTGTCCCCATTAGTAGATTAAATGGAGTTGTCCACCCTCCCTCTAACATCAGAGATATGAAGACTATATTTTGTATGGTAATCAAATTACCAAATACCTCTAACCATATTCATAGTCCATATCTATAAATTCAGTGATCGTTTTAACTAATTTACAAGAAAAGTGAAAGTTAGCTACTAAATTTGGATGTAATCCATAGTCAGTCAAACTTCCTGCTCCAGTTAGCAGTCACTCTTTTTTCCCTCTGCTTTCCTGCCTTCTGTTTCAACTTCTGTTCCTTCCTGCTATAGAAATTCAAAGTCTGAACATCATGCCTTTCCTTTGGGGCCTCTCTGATCTTCCTCCCTGAGGAAGGAGAACTCTGCTTAACAAACTTCACATATCACCCTAGATAAGGAAGCTGTGGGAGTCCAGTATTTCAAGAATTTAACAATAAATGAATCTAGAGGAAAAAAATGTAGACTCATCCATCAAGGTTTCACCTATGTTAACTGCAGTCTTCAAAAGCTATTCATCTGAGCCTGGGATTCAAGTTCTGTGACTGATTGTTAGTGGACAAATACAGAGAAATCTTTATCTGATGTAAACAATGTAAAATTACATACCTTCTATTCATTATCCAGTGGTAAAGAACCTGCATGCCAACGCAGGAGACATAAGAGTCTTGGGTTTGATCCTCTGGTTGGGAAGATCCCCTGAAGGAGGGCACAGCAACCCATTCCAGTATTGTTGTTTAGAGAGAACCATGGACAGAGGAGCCTGGCAAGCTACAGTCCAGAGGGTCACAAAGAGTTGGACACAACTGAAACAACTTAGCATGCACACATACATTTAATTCTCATAACAACCTATAAGAAAAATGTTATCTGTTACACAGATAATTAAGCAAAGCTGAGAAGTTCAGTAACTTGCCCAACATTGTCCACCTGTTAATTCAATCATGGCTATTTTGAAATCACTTAATTGATTAATTATTAATCAGATATATATGATTAATTACACAATGTTCAGAAAAATAATTGTATTAAAACAATGCATGATATATAAGCTAATATTCTGATTATGAGTACTTATATACTGAGAATAAAATCATGAGGCAGGTGAATTCAGTAAAACATGGGTTTTATTGCGTAACAGTCCTTCACTAGGTGCAACTTGAGATTAAAAAAAAAAAAGACTTTTCTACTTCACCAAGTATTGATGGCCACCAGGAGAATACTTAAATTTGAATTATAGCATGTCAGATTTATTTTCTAAGTTGCACAAAAACTGCACATTTTAATTAAGTTTAAAAGGCCCACCAGGAACTATAATATTATATGAGACATAGCCAATAGCATGTTAAGAAACATGACATTTAGCCACTTTGCCCATTTTTACTACTACCCAAGGGGAAAAAAAGAGCAAAAGCATTATGCTGTAGTATATCTCTCATTTGGTAATAGATTAATTTCAGCCTTGCATATACTTTTAATTTATAATGAGCAACAGATTGCATGCATTCACAACAAACATATTTAAATCAAGCAAAAAATAATAATTACATTAGTAGTAATACTCAAGATGACAATGGTAATGATTATGATTATTTTATTTGAAGTGAATATAAAGAGAGCTAGGAAAAAACTGCATAATTTTAATTGTTGTTTTAGCCTAATTTTTCAGTTTAATTACATAATTCTGTGTTCTATTCATATATTACTAAATTAAATACTGAAAGTTTTGTCCGTGCAGATATTATAATGCTAAGATTCAAAAATTTCGATCCTCCTGTTGCCAGATGGAGGAACAAAATATTTCCCTTCTCTAAATATATTCTGTAGAACATTTCAAACACTCAAGATTTAGAATGGAAAAAGATCATTTAAAATAGTGAATCTTAAATTAATCAGTTATCACTTAATGATTGTCTCATTCATTCCCTCGCTTTTTTATTGACTCAATCAGGAAACAATTTTTATAATAAGCTAAATCTAGGTACATTACTTTTATCCTGAAAAATTTAAGTTTTCTTGAGGGAAAATCAGACTTCTAAAACAAAATTTCAATCTAGGGAGTTAATTATTAATATACATAAGTGCCAGGTAAAGGAACAATTCAAAGAAAGAAAAATCAATCCTGCCTTGGAAAAATCAAAGAAGATATTGCTGAAGAAATACTTGATCTGAGAATCCAAATGAAAGTACAGGTTGAACATACACCTAGTATAGAGCCTGCAAAGAATGTCAAGAAATCTTACACATCATTCAGTTTATCTCAACAAATATATATTGAATGATTTAAGTCCGTAAACATATACTAAATTGTTATTATCAGGGGGTACAAGTGCAACAATAATAGTTTTTGCCTTTAAGAAATTCAGTCTGAAGAATTAACCAAAAAAGTAAACAAATAAATAAAAATGATATAATAATTACAACCCAAGACTATGCATAGAATCAAAAAGAAATATTGAAGAAGGAACATTAAAATCTGCAAGCAGCAGGAGTAGGAGAAAGTTATTGAAGAATGATTGTAGATTTTCTGCTGTAGTTCAGGGAGGGTGTTGCAGAAGAGTAAACAGAAAGTCACCCAGACTAGAAACAGCAGAGGATGTGTAACTGAATTATTCTATATTGCTAGAACATAATGTATAAGGGAAAGCTTGTGGAAGACAAAGTATGATAAAATATATAAATACTTGCTTATAATTTCTGAATCATTAGCAAGCTTCCAGGAGTCTCTAAGTTTGAGGTCAACAGACTGTGCAAGATAATTCATTAGAATGTCAGAAGAAAAACATGGCTTTTAAATTAGATTTACCTTATCTTACTTTCTATTGGTATATTTTATAATTTCTGTATTACAGTAGTTTGTAAAATATAGTTGTAAATATAACTTATAAGTAAACAAATATCTTTAAGGGTTGTGAAAATGATGCTGCAGAAGGAAAAGAATCATGTAAAATAGGAAGGTGATGAAATCAGATATTTGCTTTGGAAAACTTACAACTTTGAAAACTTAAGGATAGAGAAAAGGATACTAATCTGTGTCTGACTGAGTCTGATAAACTCAGCAATCACTATCTTTTTTTCTTCCTCAAGTAGGTCCAATTTTCAGTTGGGTAAGACTCTAGGGATGCTAACAGTGGGAGTTTTGTTGGGGAAGGGAGTTAGTGCTATTCAGAGACCTAATATTCATAATCACCTTCTCCTGACTGTCTTGGGGCTTTGGGGCTCTTTGATGTTTCTATCTTCCTTAAAGGGAATGACTGCTGCTGGACAGAGATATGCAGATGTGGCTGGCCTGAGGACTGAAATCCAGTCAAGGGACGTTTCCTTTAAAAATGGATAGTGGTTTTTGATGAGATTTTGAGAAATATCCACTGTATTGATCAAGGCTAAGTTATGTAGATCTACAAAATACCATAGTTTTGGTGTACAGGCCATAAAAAGATTTACAAAATTTCAATTCTGTCTCTCACCCTCTCCATTACATACACATATGCTCATGCACACACACACACAAACACATCTGCAATGCATGCATTCACTGTTTGATCTTCTAGACCCAAGGGCAGAAGGAATTTTAATGAACCCTGTGTTTCACCCAGTGATATGTGTATCCCAGGGGATGAAGATTACAGACAATAAGAAAGCCCATTATCTTTCTTATTTCACAGATATTAAAGGTAAAATTAAATTCCATTAAGCACAGTGTGGGTATATTTCATCATAACAGCAAGATACTCCTGTATTTGAGGTTTCTTAATACTTCCTGAGTTAAACAAATATACTTTGAATTTTAAAAAAATTTAAATGAATTAATTCCTTTTATTCCTGGAAAATTATCAATTTGTATCCCTCTTGACAAAATTTCTTAATATTATTTTATGCGATTAAATATTAAATAATTTGAATTTTCACTAAACTCATCAATAGTGACACCTATTGGTGAGATTTAATTATAAAACAGTAAGCAGTTTTTAACTGCTGTCCTGGTGGCTCAGACGGTAAAGCGTCTGCCTAGGATGCGGGAGACCGGGGTTTGATCCCCGGGTCGGGAAGATCTCCTGGAGAAGGAAATGGCAACCCACTCCAGTATTCTCGCCTGGAAAATCTCATGGACAGAGGAACCTCTTAGACTGCAATCTATGGGGTCGCAGAGTCGAACGTGACCGTGACTTCACTTTCAAGCAGTTTTTAACTCTATATCAAGTGGTTCACTTTATCCCTAATTTAGAATTATCTTTATAGTTTCAATGTTTATATCATGATTAAAGACTGAAATGTTATGAATACTCAAGATATATACATTCAGATGGTAAGCCAATTCATAACTAAATCTTATCTCTAAACTAGTGGTTTCTGACAGTGACTTATTTGAATTTTGGTGTGAAATGCTGTGAATGTGGGAAAAATTGAGTGGAGACACAGAATAAAACATTATAGTTACTATTTTTGAAGTAGATTTAACAGGAAATTAACAGTTTTACCTCGGTTTGACATTTCTTAAACACTTATTATAGCTTGACTCATTTTTCAGAGTTTAATACTCATAAATTCTTAATAAATAAGTCATAATATTTCAGCTCCTTTGTTGAATATAAAGTTAAAGGAAAGTGATGTTTTTGTAAACCAAGTCTCATAAGTGTAATTTATGATTTGGGGGTCACAAATTTGTTTATTAAAAATAGAGAAGGTATTTTTATATAAGTTATACAGCTTAAACCTCAAGGTAAAAATCTGTCTTACAAAACCCTTAGCAGTACTGATTCTCAGATGTTCAACTTCACCAGCTCTATCCAACAAAAGGGAGTGAAAAAAAATAAATAAATAAGGCATTATTATCTGTAAGGAAAACATCAAACACAAGTAAAAAGTTAGAAGAGAAGTGAATATTTGACCAGTTCTTGTCTAAAATGGCTTAGAATGATAAAGGTGCATTTGAAAGTGAAAGTGAAAGTGAAGTCCTGTCCAACTCTTTGCGACCCCATGGACTGTAGCCTACCAGGTTCCTTCATCCATGGGATTCTCCAGGCAAGAGTACTGGAGTGGGTTGCCGTTTCCTTCTCCAGGGGATCTTCCCAACCCAGGGATCAAATCCCCGATCTCCTGCGTTTCAGTCAGGCACTTTACCCTCTGAGCCACCAGGGCTCCTAAATGCACCAAGGTGCATTTACTAGTAGCTAAAAGTAGCTATTCCTTGAGTAAGCAAATATCCACTCAATAGTGTAAGAAAACTTGGTTGGGAATTGAAACAAGTTAAGGAGTCGTGCTTCTCAGGCACTACGATTATTGAATATAATTGTAACTCAATCACTGTGTTGGAATGGCAGTTACACAGCTAGCAATCTGTTTGAAATTATATAAATGATGTAACTGGTAGCCTTACTTGTGGATTTCTCAAATTTTCTACTTTTACAATTACATATACTGATTTATGGCGATTGTTTACACAATTTCCTGAGTGAAGCTGTGGGGCAACACTAGGGAGTAAGTGGGTTCAGAACAGGCCTGTCAGTGAGGACACTGCACCACACAATCAACCGGGCATGTAGCGCCCGGAAAAAGTGTTAGATGAATGGATACTCTATTTCATTTGTTTAGTCACATCCTTCTTTTTTTTTTTCCAGAAAGCACTTTAAATAGCTTAAAAACATGCATTCACATCTGCTGTATTTTAAAAATAAAGGAAAAATCAAGTGTAAAATATTTTTAAAATGTTAAAACTTCTAGATCAGAGTAGTTGATTTCAATGTCCACAATATGGCAAAAACTTGTCTCTGGGTTTTTTGCAACCAGTGCAAATGAGAATATGTTTTCTAATGTGGTTTAAAATTGTCGTAAAGGTTTTTATGCCATTTTATTAGAAGCATCAAAATATTCTTAACACTAATACTTATTTATGTATTTCTCATATGTGAAAGACTCTATGTAGTGATGGTTCTCAAACTCTTGAGTTTCAGTAAAATGGAGGTAAGATGATGCATTAAGGCATAACGGTATATTTGTAAATTGCTTAATAGGTTGTCTGATTGAGAGAGCACCATATAAAAGAGTCCTGTCAGACTCTTGCAACGCCGTGAACTGTAGCCTGCCAGACTCCTCTGTCCACAGGATTCTCCAGGCAAGAATACTAGAGTGGGTTGCCATTGCTTTCTCCAGAGGATCTTCCTGCCCCAGGAATCGAACCCAGGTCTACTGCATTGCAGGCAGATATCATATAAAATAGTTGACAGCAATTCAATAGCATGTATTTTCAGGAATATGCCCAAGACATTGTAAAGGTTATTCATATATGAGTAGTCACTAAAGTGGGAAATATGCTTTTCATTATATTTTTGCACTTAAATTAGTGCAGTTGTGTAAAAATAAGCTGAGTTGTGACCCAAGCTCAATAATAAAATATTGAAATGACACTCTTAAGTAAATGAACATGGAAATATTCTAGACATTATTTTAATATTTTAAATTTCCTATATATGTGAAAAATCAGATATCTCCCACCAAAAGGCCAACATTTTTCTGTCTAAATGTTTAGATTATTATTTGTGCATCTGTCCATTCCTTCACTGATTCATTAGATAAGTTCTTTTGAGAGTATACTGTGTACCAGGCACTGTCCTAAATGTTTGGGATACGCCATGGACAAAACAGATAAATCCCTACTTTCACGGATTTTATATTCCAGCAAGGAGAGATAGTGAATAAACATTAAGTAAAATAAATAATTATACATATATAAAGGTACTGTGGAGAAACAGAAGAAGTGGAGCAGGGTAAAAAGTGAGGTTGCAATTTTCAAAAGTATGGTCAGAACAGAGTCACACTCAGAAGATGATGGAGCAGAGATTGGAAAAAAGTAAGAGGATTCAAGGGGGGATTCTGGATAAAGAATATTCTTTGCATAGGAAATGGTTAGTCCTTGCATTGTCAGCATTGTTATTGTTAGTCACCCAGTCGTGTCTGACTCTGCAACCCTATGGTTTGTAGCCCACCAGTCTCCTCTGTCCATGGGATTCTCCAGGCAGGAATACTCAAGTGGGTTGCCATTCTTTTCTCCAGGGGGTCTTCCCAATCTAGGGACTGAACCCTGGCCTCCTGCATTGCAAGCAGATTCTTCACCATTTGAGCCACCAGCGAAACCTTAAAGTAAATGTGCCAGAAGCCTATAGCCCTGCGTCTGGACTTGAGTACAGTATCAAGTAATACTTAGATTAATTTTATGTCCCAAACATTGCATAGACACACATTTGAGAAAAAGTGTGATTATCTGATATTCAAGTCTAATTGAAATTCAGTGTATTTATTGATGCCACATCAGAAGTGGAATTAAATGATTAACTGGAATATGTGAGTAGTTACTTGTATTTAAATAAATAATTTTATCTTTCATGTTATTAAATATAGCATATAGAAACTGAGCACATACAGAAATAAATATATGCAATTTGTTATTAACTTAATATAAGCTCAATAACTCATACATTATATTTTTAATACTTGTATAAGATGCCCTTCCAAGTTTTACTTTTCTGAAATAGCTAATGAGTCTTAAGGGAAAAAAAAGACATTTAAGCAAGTACCCCAGGTTAGGTGGCACACACACACACAAAATCTTACCTGGTTTGGTTATAAAGCAAATGAAAATGAGCAATAAAAACTTACCTTAAAATTTCTTCTGGGCTAAACTGTATTAATAACTAAAAATATTTTATGAGATATTTTTATATAATTAATTTTAAGATAATGTAATTTTGAAATGATTTTTCTACTTACGTGAAAGTTGTACAATATATTGAAAGCATCATATTTCTAGCTGAAATTAACTAAGGCCATTAAATTGAAGGTTTGATTACCATAGAATATTAATACATGCTTCACATAGACAGAGATTTATACAATTATATGCAAATTTTTTAAAAGATGAAACCAGGAACAATCCCAATGCCACCCCTTAGGGCTGTAGCTATAATTGGCTCAAATCTACTAACTCATCACTCTAGAAATCCTGAAGATCTCTGTAAATCTGCCTTCTTATTCTGCCTTCTTCACTCCTGATACCGTGTGTACTTTCCTATCACTGAATTCTGCACTCTCATTTGTAAAGCTCCATGCCTTCAAGAGCAATTAAAATGAAAACAGAAGCAAAAAATCTTTCCTCCATGCACTTCAGAGCAAAGTATATTTTATGATACCTTACCGAATCATAAACTTGGTAGGGTTGCCTTTCTAAAAATATCCATTGGCTGTTGCAAGCATTTTTGGTGCAGCCAAAGGATAAAAAAAAAAAACAAAAAAAGATCAACAAAAACCAAAAAAAAAATGGTATGGAGTTCTTTCAAAGATAAACTAATTTACAGTATTGAGAAGCAAGAAAAAACCCACATATTTTTGGCCACTTGACCTCAAAATAGACGTAAGGGCAAAGCATTTTGGAAATGATAATTTTGGACAACTATCTTTTGTCTTTTGGACAAATAATACTGGCTCAATAGAGAAAAAATCCATGTGACCATTGCTTAACACTATATAATTTTTTTTTTACATTAGTTCATAGACTTCGATGTGAAAGGTAAAATATGGAGCTTCCATAAAAATATAGGAAAATAGCTCATACATATGCAGATATTTCTTCACTATGACACAATAAGCACAAGCAATAAAACATACATTAATAAATTAACACAAAATCTATAAAGGCCTATCTATTAAAGACACCATTAAGAGAGTGCAAAGGGAAGTCACAGACTTAAGGAAAGTATTTTCACTGTATATACCCTATAAAAAAAAAAAGCCTTGCATCAAGCATACTTATAAATCAATAAGAAAAATACAAATGACAGTGGAATATCCAAATTAAGATAAAAAATAATACAAAATGTGGCTCAACATCATCAATCATTTAAAAGCTGCAGATTGTAACCTAGAAGTAACAAAACAAAGTCAACAAGCCGTATTAAGTTAGAAACACTTATAAAAATTAATAAACAGAACCCTCATTTTAAAAGGAGTTGGGAGGCCAGGAGGAGGCACTCTCTCACCCTATTACTCATAGTCACAGACCCAACTGGAAGAGACTTACCTTGCATCTCCAACAAGAAGGTCACTATTCTACTACCCCAGCAGAGGGAGGTGAGAGACTCACAAGTCAGCTGATTAAAGCCACCACACACTTCCAATTCCCAGGATTCCAATGAACTCTTTGTTTACAACAGCCCCTCCCAACTCCCCCTTCTTCTTTATAAAAGAAACGTTCAGCTCCTTTGTTCTCTGGACTTGCCTGTGGTTTACCATGGATTACATGTCCCAAATTGGAATTCTTTGATGTTCCCAAATAAACAAGTTTTACTGGTAAAATAACTGGCAGTTTCATCATTTTACATCAACATACTGTACCGAGTGCTACAAATGACATGGAGCAACTGGCATTCTCATAACTTGCTGGTGGAAATCTGAAGAGCTGCACTCAGTTCATGCCTCTTGTTAATATTGAGTAGGATGATCCTAAACATTAAGAGAAGCCAAAAATGGGACAACTCTATTCCAAATAGTTGAAAGAAACACAAGATCTCTAATGTATGTGTTGCAGGAAGGGGGACCCCTTTCAGGGCCCAAAACTGGGCTCTTGTCTAACACTCAGAAATAAATTGTCCAAGGAGACACATGTGCTGACAAAGTAAAATTTATATGGGGAAAGGGCCCCCCGGGACAGAGAGCAGGAGGGTAAGGGAACCCAGGAGAACTTCTCTGCCATGTGCCTGGCAGTCTCTGGTTTTGTGGTGATGGGATTAGTTTCTGGGTTGTCTTTAGCCAATCATTCTGACTCAGAGTCCTCCTTGGCGGTGCATGACTTGTTCAGTCAAGATGGATGCCAGCGAGAAGGATTCTGGGAGGTGATCGGATATGTGGTGTCTCCTTTTGACCTTTCCCGAATTCTTCTGGTTGGTGGTGGCTTATTAGTTCCATTTTCCTTACCAGGACCTCCTGTCATAAAACAACTCATGCAAATGGTTCCTATAGTGCCTGACCAGGGTGGGCAGTTTCAGTCAGTGTGCTTTCCCTAACATATGTATTCATGCATGTATCTAAACCACTTATCTGAATATAAATAGAAACAACTCATATGAATAAGACTAATCAAAAGTATATCTAGAAGTGATAGAGTACAGATTGCTTTGTCAAAACAACAACAAGAAAAAGAAACAAACTAAGGCATACTATGTAGAGACTCAGTAAAAATAAATGCTGGTATAATGCTAATTCAATTCTGGAAAAGTTATTTTTTAGTAGAAGTTTCCCTTTAAAGTCTTCAGTCATATAATCAAACTAAAATCTAAGAAAGTCATACTGCCAGTGGTTCCCTTGGGAATAATTTAAAATACTTTGACTGATACTGTGGAGTTAAAAAACAGCTGCATGTTATTCATCCATCCAGGAAACCAAAGAAGCATCTCAACAGTTTGTGTATCACATGGAGAATTTACTAGACTGTGGTCAAAAGTCCATGAGCAGTGCTCTGTATGTCTTTGTGTAATATATTCCTCAATCATATCTAGAAACTAGTTAGTATTTTACTCTTAAGAGGCTCGAAACATAATACCTTAAGTGACTGGTAGATAGGCTCTTTAATCCTGAGGGGTAGATTAGAGAAATATTCCATTCTAGATGGCCATAATCATAACTACATGATCACTCATCACCATGACCTTCACTTTATCTTTTTGAGGAAAAATGTGTAGTTGATTTCCTAAGCTTTTATTGCCTTGTTTTAGAAAATGTATCCATCACAAAATGTGATCATATAGTAAAAGTCTTGAATCTCACAGAACGAAAAATTCTTTGAAGTAAGTATGCAAAATTAATAATGGTTTCACTCATTATGCATTGTACCAAGTAGCAACTGACAGCTGACTTTTACTTTTTATAAAACTCAATTAAATACAATAGTAGAAAATCATTCTCTTCTTGTTTAATCCCCTGTAAAAAGACAAGTAACTAACATTATATCATAAATCACTGTGATGTTTGCACTTGGGGACCACCTCTAACATTTTACAAAGCTTTGAAAACTATAATATTCTTCCATAGCAGAAAGAGTTTTAAATTACCAACTTTATCCTACTATATCTTGGTTGAAAGATGGAAATTGCATTTAGAGATTTATATTTAAGACAGAATGTAAAATAATTCAAGAATATTGTTTGTAGTTCAGGTAGAAGCCAGGTAAATTTGCTCATTCAGCATTTCTGTTGTGTAGTCATCTATGAAGTAACGGCAAAAGTGATCAGAATAGTGAGAAATAAATGCTAATCTAAAAAGGATAAAATTGAAGCATTTCATGGTACTTGGGCAAGGATGAGTATTGTGAATGATATAAACAGTTTATTATTAACAAAAATATAAAGATGAATATATCATTCATATGTTTTTAAGTCTTTTATATAAAATGTTTAAAATCTTAAAGTTTCTCTATGAAAAGTAATAGTTTACCTCAAGTGCTTTCAGACTTAAATGTGGATATTAAGTGTAATTTTACAGTTCTTTTGCAGATTAGTCAAGGGAAAATTTTTTAAAATTTGCTTATGTAGCTTACATATTACATAAACATTTATGAAACAAGAACAAATTTGATTTGGAACCCTTTTAAAATGTTTATGCTTAGAATATTTTTATGTTGAGGTCATCATCCCCTTTATGTTAAAGAAATAAGCTGCTCTATCTTCTATTTTACAGATTTATCTTTCCTAAACCAATTTCTAATATTAGATCTGGAAATAATAGTTGCATATCTATCTTTTATTCCAGTTTAAAAGTTTATTGTGAAATGAAAATTAAAGTATGTTACCAGCTTCACATAGCATTCTGAAAAGGATACAATAACTAAATATAAGACAAAGGGTAGGTTCAGATACTTCTGGCTGAAGGATAAAAACTTATACGCTATGGATAAGAAGGAATTACTAAAAATTGTGTTGTAAGAGAATATTTATTGTTGTGAAACTTTTGAAAATAAAAGATAACTAAAAGGGTACAACTGAACAGAGAAGAAAAAATGTTTTTTAAAATATATTCTTGTAAAATCATTTGATAAAATTCAATAGCTCTCATCATCAGTGTAATAAAAATTCAGAAATCAAGAAAATAAAACTTCTTTCTTAATCTGAAAAAAGGACATTTAAAAATAATAGCAATAAAAAGCATCATAATTAATGGTAAAATTTTGAAAGGTTTCCTCTGTCATTATAAGACAAAAGTGACCACTTTTGCACTTCTATTCATCATCATATTGGTTGTTATAGCCAGTATAAGTCAGAAGAGAAACAAAGTGAGTGGGTAACTTAAGAAAGAAAATCAAAGAAAACCTAAATTAAGTGAGAAAGATACCATGCTAGTAAACAGAAAAGACCGACAGTTTAACGAAATTAACTCTCCCTAAATTGACCAATAGATTTTCCATTATCACTCAAAATTCCTTTTTTTTTTTCAGAGAAAGTGGCAAGTTACTTATAAATATATTTAAAATGCCAAAGGTTCTCAAAGTAATCTTACAGAAGGGTAGATTAGGAAGATTTGCTTGATCAAATATCAAAATGATCACAAGAGTAAATAATAAGCATGATAGTATTGCAAAGAGTGGCAAATAGAACAGAGTCGAGGGTCCAGAGAGACCCACATATATGTGGATTCTTGGTTTACAACTAAGACACAACTCCAGAGGGAATGGAAAGAATATTGTTTTCAAAAAGATGATGAAACATTTAAATAATATGAAGAAAATGTATCTCAACTTCTACCTCACATCATTTAAATGATTACAACAAATTTCCAAAAGATGATGTAAAAGAATATATTCATGATAAGGAAAAAATATTTCCTCAACAGGTCATTAAGATCATGACTTGTAAACAGCTGTTAAATTTGATTGATTAAAGCAATAACCCTCCAATAATAAACACAATTAAGAGAACTAAAGACAAAAGCGTAGATAGCATCAAGGACTGATATATGTATAACCAAGGACTCAAATCCAGAACATAAAGAGAACTCAAAGGCAGAATAGACAACCCAACAGGAACATAGTACAACAGACTTTAGCACTCTATACAAAAGAGAAATCTACATATTTACACACAAAAAACATATGAAGAGATTATTTTTAGCTGTCAGGCAAAAGAGAATTATAATTACAATATTATCAGCTACATTTACCTCAGAATTGTTCAAATTAAACAGAATTAAAAATCCTAGTGTTAAGGAAAATTTGAAGCAACTGGACCTCTCACAAACTATTGACATGAGTTTCAAATTGATAAGCACTTCTAAATATTGTGCCAATACTATTTGGCATTATTTTAAAGTTAAAAAAAATACAAGTTCTATGGCCTAGAAATACCACTCCTAGGTACAAACCCAATAGAAGTTTAAGAATATGTGTATCAAAATAAATGCATAGAATCTTCATAATCATTTAGTTAAATGGTTACATCCACAAACAACCAAATAGTTTGTGAACTCTAGAATATATAAACTATTTTATTTATACAATAGAATACAACAATGAAAATGTGCAAACTTCAGCTGCATGAGGCAATGTGCACGAATCTTACAGATACAATGTTAAGCCAAATAAAACACACACACACACACTAATCCATACCCTATGATTCCACTCATATACTATTCAAAAACAGGCAAAATCAACCCATTATAGTAGGAAGCAGGGTGAGATTCCCTTTGGGGAAAAGGAGGATGTGGTTAGGAGAGGTCGTAGGGAAAGCTTCTGGAGTTATTTTAATATTTTATTTATTGCTCTCAGTGCAAATGGTCAGATATTTTCATTTTGTAATAATTCTTCAGACTACTTTTCTACAATTCATATGGCTTTTTGTAAATATATGATACTTTAATAAAAGTATTTTTAAAACAATACCCAGAGTTATTTTCCTTGTGGAAACTAGACTATACTTTGTTGGTTGAAAATACAAAGTTTTTTTTTTTTTTTCTATGTGTGTGTATGTGTGTGTTTATCAGATGACTGAGAAGATAAATGATTGTTAGTTTAGGATACTGAGTTAATTAGGCCACCCAGTTACCAAGGTCTACTAACTCATTTGGAATGCTGATGATTGGTTGTTTCCTTTATTTTTTAAACAACAAAAGACAAGGATGAGTTTTCAACCAAGAAATCTTTTAGTAAAGCTTTTGCAGACAGAATTACTGTCTTTTCCCCACTCCAGTGACCTGATTTTGTGAAGGGACATATAGATCTTGGCCTGACTTGCTTTAAATAAACAAGTATATTGACAAGTCTATTAATCTCATTCACTTCCCATGAGAAGGAACACCTTTATATCCACCTTTGAAAGCATATTTATTTAAAAAATACATTTACATACTCAGAGTATTAAAAAATAGTCTGAAAATATATTCTTAAAGGCATCTTTGTATTGGAGTTTTGTCTGTTTTCAGATTTGGCCAATATGCATCTTAGCAGTATAGCAATGGACTAATAGAAAGCAAGACATCCAAGAAGTCTGAGTGGGAAAGGGAGAAAAATCAGCATTTGGGTGGATAACTTAGTATTCAGAATTTACTGGGACAGTCTTAGGTTTCTAACAATCATCTCATATTGGAATGAGAGTGGCAAGAGACAGATGGATGATCAGGTTCTCTGCCTTAGACGTGCGTAAGGGTGAGGCTTTTGCAAGGAGAACTGAGTGTAAGTCAGAGAATCAAGAAAGTAACTGGAGTGGGGAAAAGGCAGTAGGAATTAAGCTGCAGATTTGTAGGCAACCAGGGTAAAGTTTTTGTGTCAATCATACCAATCAGATTTGAGATAGTTTGTCTTCTGTTTGCTTTAGTTCAGAGTGACTCAAAGATTGGGGGTATCTGAAATAACAGCCAAACAATAAAACAGGGTCCTCAGGTCTGGAACATAAGTTGGGCATTTAGTGAAGTACTAATCTAGACTTTGCATTTTAGACCTTGAACATAATAACTTTTATAAAAAGGTTTCATTTCGTTATCTTTTAAATTCTTGAAACAAAAATAATTTGAGACTGAGAATAGTCATTTTATTAATTTCAGTGCTTTTTTGGTTAAATAAATGGTACACAGAATACAAAAATAGATGTTTTTTAATATGCCAAAGATTTTACATTGAAATGTGAATATAGTAATACAATTTTAAACAATACACAGTTTTAGTAGTTCCAGTTTAAAAATACAGCTTTAAACATGTAGCTTGCATTAATCTTTCCTGATTGATTATTGGTGATAAAAATCAGCTATCTGATAATTATGATTGTTTCTCATCATTGTGAAAATGGTTAAAATCATATCCACAAATTATGATTCCATCACTTTTAAGATATGTTTTAGCCAGCTATTGAAATGAATTTGAAGACATTTGCTTGCTGTTTCTCAGTAAACAAGTCACATTATTTCTCAGCAAGGATTTATTATTTCTGAAAGTCACCCAAGTACTCAAAAATCATAGGCTCAGAGCAGTTTTTAAAATGTAACTTAAAATAGACTGTGACCTTTTAGACGGTGAAAAGACTTATTTTTGAGCCATATGGTAAGCCTCAGGCTTAAGACATTAAAATTGAGGCTGAAGGGAATTCAAACTATGACACTGATTAGTGCATATGTCTCTACATTAGATGCACCAAAAGACAGCAAGAAAATCTTTTATGACAACTTGTCTGTTGCCATTAATGCGATCCATGGAAAAGGAAAGAAATACAACTTTAGGCAAGATTTAGAGGACTGAAAAACTGAACATATCAGAATTTCAGGGGCACTTCTGATTGGTATATCAGAAAAAGATACCTGAATTATCACATTTTTTCCTCCCTTGATATTTATCCCTGAGATATTTACCATGGGATAAAAATGAATTGACCTTGCCCTAAAGTCATGGTGCTCATGGTAAATGTCTAGAGACTATCTTGCTTATTCAATTAGTTAATTTTTTAAAGTTACTTTATTTCCAGTTATAAGACAGTAGAACTGTCATTTTGATCCTCTGATTCTCACATTATAGCAATAAAACAGAGAATTCTTCCTTCTAAATATTTGCTTTTTTCGGGCTGAAGAGTGTTTATAAGATGGAGAATGGCAAATTGATGTGACAGCTTGTAAAATTCCATATTTACCATTTCTTTTTCCATGATTTTAAGTTAGAACCATGATGCAAATTCTCTAACACTATTATCTCACCTCATCACCTCAAGCTTGAGAGCCTAAAGGATTTTGAAACACTGACTGGCATGAAGAATACTGAATGCACATGTTATTTTTAAGTTTTAGTGTGAAACAAATATGCTTGATAAGACTCCTGTGGTCTCCTTCTGAACAGATCATAACAGAATAATAAAATATTATTCATATAACATACATTTTTTTTGCTTTTTTCCATTATTACCTTCATCATTATCCACCTTCAAAACCAGATTAAAAATATATATATTTTTTTAACGGACCTTGAATACCTACTTTTTGCAAGATGATTTCTCAACCCTAGAGAGGGCTAGGCTTTTCTGGTATTGACTTAAGCTTCTGTTGTCCATCAGTTACAATTAAACTAGCATTTTCAAGAGCATTCTGAGGACACTGGTCCTTTGAGAATCTCTTCAAAGGAAAGAAGATTTTCTGTGATTAAATATATTTCAGAAATCCCACTTGCTTTACTCCATTATCGAGATATAAAATGCTTATTAGCAGAGATTTCTTCCAATAAAAAAACTTCTTTGACTTGTTCAATTCAAAATTCCCAGTCTTATTTCAACACAGCACCTTTTTCTAATAATAGCTCTTATACCTCTAAGAACTAGTGTTCTGTGAAACATATTTTGAGAAATGCTTTCCCCAAATATTTTAATGACTTTCAGACTAATTCCTGGCTTCAAAGGTAGTCATGGCGAATTAATCAACACATTTTATAATATAACTTCCCTATTAAAAACATTCTATGTATCCCCACTGCCTCTTGGACAAAAATAAGTTCCAAATATTCAAGCTAATATTTAAAACCAAGTACAGTATTCCCTCAAGCTATCTGTTTAGATGAAAATGCCACTATTTCCTAAAGCAAAATTTCTGCTAAAGTCAAATATCTTCTTTTATTACTCCTGCATAGGACAGGTAATCTCAGTTCTCTAAACTGCAGGAGTCTCTTCAAAGTCTATCTCATCATTAAAGTTACATATCAAAACTTTCCAAACTCATTCTCCCTTATCTTCTCTCTGAAGCACATGAAATGCTGAGCACTTGGACTTTTCCTATCTTTGATATGTTTTGTTTTATTCAATGGGCTTAGAGAAAATATAATGAATAAAAACTGTGGGCCCATATGCTAGCCAAAATTGTTTAGTACACAGGGGATTTCAGGCATATTACTTGCTCCTGTTCCTCTTTCCTGATATCAAAAATGCAAATAAATATTAGTTTGCAGGATTTTCATGAGTATTAAATGAAAATGTATATTTATATAAAATAGCATTCTAATAGGTAATTAGTATGACTAAGATTAGATTGAAACTTTTTTCATATCAATATCCAGTTTTTATACTTCTTTGTAGTGTCCCATTTTGTATAAAAGAGTTTTTGCTTATGGGAAGTATTTATGAAATACTTTATGGAATCAAAAATATCAGAACCTTAAGCATCTGTAGGGGCCATTAAATCCAGTATCCTTATTTTACAAACTGGAAACTAATGTACTGAACAGGAAGCTTACTTATTTTTACTTGTAAAAATTCACAACTATTATCAACAATTAGTTGATAATACATCCAGTCATAGTCCTCTGGGCCAAGTAAGACCTATCAGAGCCAGACTTTAATTGACTACTTACCAAGAAAAAAACTGGCAAGATACAGCTGACTATTTTAGTTTGCTTCCAAAGTAAACATTCTTCATGTAGTATGTGGTAAGATGCAAAACACTCCCAAATTCTTCTCCTCCATGTCCACACCCCCTCACTGAGTAACTTTGTAGGGTCTCTTGCTTGCATTGGCCATGTGACTTGCTTTGAACAATGAGATGTTATTTAGTATGAGAAGTCTGAAATATGTGACTGCAAACATTTCTGTTGAAGCTTTTAGAACCCTCTGTGTACCACATGAACATGCTCAGATAAGTCTGCTGAGACACGAGAGACCACAGAAAGAAGTGAGTTGTTCCAGTGTGGATACCTCAGAACCACCTGTCCCAGTCAACTAGTCAGCTGGCTGACCACAGCACATGAGTCAGGCCAAGTTTAGAGGAGAGATTCACCACCTGAGTCCAGCCCAGATTTTTAATTTTTTGTTGGAATATAATTATATACAATTTTCTGTTAGTTTCTGCTCTACAGCAAAGTGAACCAGCTATCTTTATACATACATACCCACCTTCTTGATCCTCCCTCCCACATACTCTCCATCACACCCCTCTAGGGCATCACATTTCGCCAAGGTGAGCTCCCTGCAGTATACAGCAAGTTCCCACTAGCTATCTATTATACACATGGTAGCATATATATTGGAGAAGGAAATGGCAACCCACTCCAGTGTTCTTGCCTGGAGAATCCCAGGGACCGGGAAGCCTGGTGAGCTGACGTCTATGGGGTCGCACAGAGTCGGACATGATTGAAGTGACTTAGTAGCAGCAGCAGAAGCATATATATGTCAGTCCTACTCTCCCACAGCCCAAATTTCTGATCCACAGAATCATGAGGTAAATAAAAAGTTATTTTAAGTTATAAAGTTTGGGGAGATGATGGGTTACACAGAGAAAATGTAACAATAGAAACTACCTTGTGGACTGGTTATTAATTAAAATTTCCATGAAAAATAGGCAGATATTAAGCCTCTTGAGTCCAAGTCCCCTGAGACAGAAGATCTTATGTTTCTCTAACAAAATAATTATTTATTTAATAAAGATATCACAGACCCAGATATAAAACTGAGTGCCTTTTTTATCCTCAACACTTATCAGTTGCTTAGATGACATAGCAAAAAGATTTTACCCTCTTAGCATCTGGGTTTCTTTGTTGATGGTCTTTGGCTGTGACTCATTTTTCAGCTTACCAGTTGACTTTGGCACATTGTGGCCTTCAAAGCAAACATCTTATGACATAAAGTGCACTTTTGATAATGGCCATGAAAGAAAAACTGGTTTTTAAAAGCCATCAAGCATATTCAAAGAGAATGATAATATGTTACAATATCTGCTTAGATCTTTAAGACAAAATATCAGCAATTTTGTGTTTCTTCCTTAGGCAATAGTATTAAGCACCCATTTTCTTGACTAAAGTACCAGAAACTTATACCATAGCTTCACACGAAGATGATACATACATATTCACAGTGCACTTGACAAGACAGAGCAACATGATACAAAACATATGGGGGGTTATTTGACTCTTTCTACATCTTTCTACATCTTCATGAAAGCCTGAGAAATATTTCACTGGAATCATACAGTGTTGATGAATGTTTAGCAAGCACTATTAAGGCACATTTGAGTACATAAATTATTCTTGAAACACAAATTGTATGTAATCTATATTTTGCATATTGTTCAAAACACATACATGTATCATGAAAACAAATATTTCTATTTTCCCATGAATTTTAGACAAGCTTATTCTTTCCCCTTAATATTTGTTAAACTATTTTTTTTTGTTAAACTATTTATAAACATTATTTTTGGAAAAAATGGTAAACTTTAAACTTATTATACAATGTATCCAATGAGAGCATACAATTTGTATTGGAGGGTGGCTGGAGTTTGTGAAATCAGTCTAAGAATTTCTGCAAACCTTGTGGCTGTGGATGGCATCAGGTAGAAGAGGATTAATGATCCGAGGCTAGAAACAGGAAGGTGAATAGACACAAAAGAAGGAAAGAGTGTTTTTTAGCTTCTGAGCAAGCAATTGAAAAGGTATATATAGATATTAGAGATAAAATATACAATGGATTTCAATTATACGAACAGTCATGAAGCAGGAGGGTACAGTCACCAAAGCAAGTAGTTAACTGTCAAAGGGCTTAAAATGGATAATGCAATTCCCAGATGAGAGACACTTGGGCAAAGTAAATAAGTGAGTAGGGTGAGACACTAGTACCTATATGATATTGATTCAAAGGTAAGGTTCTGTTTGCTCTAGCATTTGCACTTTATTTTAAATTATGCACTTCCTTAGCAGTAAAATTCAATTTTCAAGTTATGGCCATTATAGGAAGATCGCTGGACATAATTCTGAAAATTTGGACATTTGGGCTATATGGAAAAAAGTAAGAAATAGGAATACAGAGAATGAGATGGTTGGATCATATCATTGACTCAATGGACATGAGTTTGAGCAAACTCTAGCAGATAGTGAAGGACAGGGAAGCCTGGTGTGCTGCAGTCCATGGGGTCACAAAGAGTCAGACATGATTTAGCAACTGAACTAAGAAAAAAAAAAAAGAATGCACAAATAAGATGAACAAGAGTAATTTCTGTCAGTTAAGACATCTTTATGGAGAGTCTAACATGTACAAGGACATCACCTCTTCACTGGGGTGAGGACTCCTGCAGACAATCCATAATAAGAAAAGAATTAATTAAGATATAGTAATACATTGATAATTCTTTTTCAGCTTTTACAGTTTATGAAGTCATTTTACACACTTAGTCTACTGTTTTACTATATATAATTATCCATATTATGTTAGTCAATTACTTTTTCTAGTTTTGTAGATGTTTAGAATTGACTGCTAAAGTCGTTAATTGATATTTCTTGGTTCATAATTTGCATAAGAAAATCCCTGAGCTTCATGCACTTTTTCATCATTTATGGAACACAGAAACTAAAAGCTAGTAGATTCATTCTGCCATCAGTCTGGAGAAGGCTCCCTCGTTGTGCCATAGTCATAAGCTCATAGTCCAAGGTATACCCTTATAAGTAGATGCTTTTTATTTTCTAACTAAAGGATCAGGATACTTCTCCTTGGGATACAAAAGATTCTTGAAGTTGGAAGATATACAATATATTTTGTATAGTTAAAAGTATGATTCTCCAGTGGAATTTGATCAGTAGAGAGAATAAAGAATGTCCTTTCATTGTCCTGTCTCCCAAATCCATCTCAATGCCTGACACTGAATGGTCTATAATTATTTGTGGAATAAATAAATCACAGATAAATGAAACAAGAGGCCAGCTTGGACTACTCACTATTCTGATAACATTATCAACTCCAAGAGAATGGACAGGGATAAAGCCAAAAGGACAAGGGAGAAGTTAAATTGAATTTGCTCAATATTTGTTTTACTTTAAGACTTAACAAAGTCATTAGGCTATGTTATCATAACCAAATGTTTTATGAGTGGCAAACACAAAGCTAAGTAAAACCACATCCCACGGTAGAGAATACATTCAGCATGTTGACTGATGAACAGAACATTCCATTTCAAGGAAAAAGAATCTTTACCTACAATAAAATTAATTTGGGGAGTACAGGGCATATTGATCAAATCATTTTAATCTAGACTTATCTAAATTCACTTCCTTGTAATTTGAATATCCATTTTTTTCTTGTGACAACTAACAAGAATTCTAACTTTACGTCAAGCTTGGTTGGTGGAAGATACTTGGCAATAGCCGATGCCCCTATAAAATGGAATTAGGCTTCAATTTTTTCATCTTGTTAATGATGTGCATATGAAATGCCAAGTATTTAGCAATGTTAGTTAATCAGAGAATCCATTGTGAATGATTAAAAGCACATTAAACTTGTAATTTGTAGTGCAGACTCAGAGCAACTATTGCATTTTTGCTCTAATGAGTTAATGCATTTAAATAAATGATGATGTTAGGCTAAAGTTGTTTTAACTTTCAAAGAATAGGGTATGTAATTAAAATAATGATAGACTGTCCTTGGAAAACACGTTGTTTCTTTTTAAAGGGAGTTAAGAAATTGAATTTGGCCCTCCAATTAAATTTTCAAAATAGTGAAAAATGTGGTAAGAAATAATCAGTGTGGTCATGGAAAAACGCCTGATTTCATTCGGAATGCAGAATTTGTTCAAACTGGAAAACAAGAGAGAAAACAAGAAATAAACATCTTTGCAAGTCAGGGACAAACTGAAAAATGGCATTCAGCAGAGTGATAGTTTGTGTTACAAATTAAATACCCAACTAAAAATGCCTGTAGAAGAAAGATTGATTTAGCTTCTTGCATTCAATTCTGATAAGTAAAGATTGAGTCATTTTATAAATTGAAGTACCTCTGACATATAAAACTGTTTTAGGACAGAATTTCTCTCTTTAAGCATTTTCAGTATCATTAGTAAACTCAGACATAGGTAGACATAGGTAGCTGTTATGAGCTGACTTGAGTTTAAGATAGTCTGATATGTCAAATTTTGTGAGTTAATACTTGGGGTTATTTTTTATCATCTTTTTGTTGTAGGAAAAATACTTGAAGATAAAAACATGAACATTATCTATCTTGTCTGAACTAGTGATTTTCAATACCTAACAAAAATATATTTTTAAGCTTTTATAGAAATGCTGGTCAAGGACTTTGTACAGAAGATCATATTGTCAAAATGAGTCTTCATTGAGTAATAATGTTATATCTGACAAAAAGGACTATGAAGAGAGAAAATATTATCTTTGTTATTGTCCTCATTACCACCGTCATGAAAATCATCCAAAATATTTGTCATCATGATGGTCTAAGGCAATTATACACTGCATTTCAGTCTATACCACTTCTCTAAGCATTGTGACAAATAAGACAAAGCTATTCACTTCCATCCATTCTAAGAGCTGTAATAATTATTTGGCTTCAGAATGTAGTAAATGTGGATGATAATCTTGACAGGAAACTGTAGAATAAAATATTCAATCATATACTAATTTTCTTTTCAGTTTTTACAGTTCACCTCTTTGCATAGGTGTGAATAAAATTAGAAGTTCTTTAAGTTAGGAAAATGACATTCAGAGGAAACAAAGTGTTTTTATAACACCTTTAACACTTTTTAGAGGTATTATTCATGTAATGGATATTTCTTACCATCTAACCTAATTTCATCACGAGAAGTTATGTAGAAAATTATTGGCAATTCTGTTTCATATTTGATTTTTAATAGCTTAATTGAAAATTAAGACACAATGATAAAATACTGAATTGATATGCCTGGGAAAGCAAATATATTTGGCTTCAATATTGTAACTGATGAAGTATTTCTCCTATATCTAACTGCTATGAGCCAGCTGACAAGTGTGAAGTTACAGCTTTTTTTTTTTTCCCCTTATAAAGGCTATGATGCCATATGACAGGAAAGATCATTATTTAGTATGTTTATTAGCTGGAGCCCTGAGTGAACTTAGAAAAGCAAGTTTTCCAAAGGATGTGAAAAAACAAAAAGGTCCTATCTCATTGAACTCCTTTCCTAAGAAGTTTCCACACAATGGGATGGTTTTACATCTTTCTTTTGTGATGAAACCTGACTTCTAATAGGCAACCAGCATCTCTAAAATTATAGAAATGGTAAATGTTCTCTAAAATCTAATGAGTTAATAAGCAAACAGAATGTCTCACTTATTTTACTTGACAAATTCATGCCTACAAATTTTAGAAACAGTATTAAAGTGTTAAATATGGCTGTATATGTGTGTGTGTGAGTGCCGGCTCAGCTATGTTCAACTCTGCAATCCTACGTACTGTGGCCACCAGGTTTCTCTGTCCATGGGATCCTCCAGACAAGAATATAGCAGTGGGTTTCCATTTCCTCCTCTGGAGGAATCTTCCCAACTCTGGGATTAAATCTGCATCTCCGGCATTGGCAGGCAGATTCTTTTACCACTGAGCCATATGTAAAATTTTGAAAAAAAGAGGGAAATATTATGAGCTGAATAAGACTTTTCAGAAGCATGAAAGACAGGCTCAGTAAATTGCTGAACAATGATGTAAGGGCAAAAAATGAGATATAGATTAGATAGAAAAATAAAGATTAGTGGTAGATAATGAAAAGAATAATTTGCAGAATAAAATTTCCCATTGAGTGTCAGAATAAGCAAGTAAATACATTAGTATTATCAATTATAGCAATGAAGACTAAAATACTCATAATTGTTTCTTAGTTGCTCAGTCATGTCTGACTCTTTGTGACTCCATTGACTTTGGCCCGCCAGGCTCCTCTGTTCATGGGGTTTCTCCAGGCAAGAATACTGGAATGGGTTGCCATTTCCTACTCCAGGGAATCTTCCCAACCCAGGAATCTAATCGGGATCTCCTGCATTGCAGGCAAATTCTTTACCAGCTGAGCTATCAGGGAAGCCTTTTAGCATTGTCAATTAGCAGTTGAAAGAATATTATAGAGGTGATGGAAAATAAAAATTGCATTAAAAATCATGAAGCAAAATTATCATCAACTGATTCTATTTAATCAGTTGATTCTGTTGGAAGTTTCAGAAGAGTGTGTAAGTTCCTCCATTGTCTCACTGCAACAAAGATTTGAAATGGTAGTCAAGTGTTACAGCTAGGTTACAGCTCAGAGTTTTATTCAGTAAGCAGACAGTACACCCTGGAGGCATAAGGGTGCGCTGATCCCAAAGGAGAGACCTCAACCCTCAGTGGCTCCCTCTGTTTACACTTTTTGTCTCCTCCCCGCCCCCCAGCCTGCCCTATGCAAATCAGGGTTAGCCTCCATCATCAATCCGGAGAAGGCAATGGCACCCACTCCAGTCCTCTTGCCTGGAAAATCCCACGGAGAGAAGTGCCTGGTAGTCTGCAGTCCATGGGGTCGCTAAGAGTCGACACAACTGAGCGGCTTCACTTTCCCTTTTCACTTTCATGCATTGGAGAAGGAAATGGCAACCCACTCGAGTGTTCTTGCCTGGAGAATCCCAGGGATGGGGGAGCCTGGTGGGCTGCCATCTATGGGGTCGCACAGAGTCGGACACGACTGAAGCGGCTTCAGCAGCAGCTCCATCATCAATCAGGAATGGGGTGTGTTTGTTTCACCTGAGGTTCACACACTGGTCCTTGGATTTTTCCTTTGCTCTCTTTTTGTGTGCTTTTTCTCTTCCTTTGTCTTTTAGCCTTTGCCATTTTGGACTAATTTTTTCCTATTTTAACCACCTAACCAAAGGGAAGCTAATTTAAATGATAAACAACTTCATAAAGAAATAAATCAGAGTAAAAGTTTTCATTATAATTTAGGGAGATTAAGAAGTACAAGTAATAAAGTTCTTTGGGAATCACATTTTATTTTTCTGTTTGCCAAGTTGATTTTTAAATTTCCTTTCTGTAGGCCTTAATAAATATCATGATACAATAGTAATAATTTTGGCAATACCTATATATCTTAAAATAAATATACTCATCTAACAGAATTTAAGTTTGATAATGTATAAATTACATTGTAAGTCTATTTCTATCTCTCTGGCATATGTGCCATAGTATTTCTTGCTGCTCATTTCAAAGAAATAATAAATAATGCAATAGTTTAAAAGATACAATAATATGATCAATGTGTGATTACCCATAAGCCATACAGGTATCTCTGATATAAAGTAGGTATTTTAATTGGAGAAGTGCTGGGTACAAAATCATATAAAAAGAATAAAAAGCAATTTTTATTTTAAGAAGCTGAGAGTACATTTGGCAGCAAATTTCAGCCTTCAGGGCTTCTCCAATTGCTCAGCAGTACAGAATACACCTTGTAATGTAGGAGACACAAAAGACATGGGTTTGGTGCCTGGGTCAGGAAAATCCCCTGGAGGAGTAAATGGTGACCCACTCCAGCTTTCTTGCCTGAAAAATTGCATGGACAGAGGAGCCTAGTGGGCTACAGTCCAAAGGGTTACAAACATTGCAACACGACGGAGGGACTGAGCATGCATGCACTCTACCTTCTATTGATCCAGACACTGACTTCAAATACTTCTTAGACTATCATTCAAAGATGCTGACCTGAAGATGGTTATATCTGAATGTTCCAGATGAATGTGGGATGATGTTTGCTTCATTCCCAAGATCTACTGTTTTTACTTAGTATCAGGTGTTATCCAAGGGTAGCCAATAAGGTTGTTTGTTGCTAAAACTTCCTAGTCAGTGGATTCCAGAAGTCTAAAAAACAATAGGAGGCTGAACTGGATGGAGTTACTCAGCCTCTGGTAAATGGAAGGAAGCTTCCTCTGTCCTGATTATCCCTAGATCCTAAAATTTTATTTGGCATGTCATAGATTCTAAACGGGGAAGGCAATGGCAACCCACTCCAGTACGCTTGCCTGGAAAATCCCATGGACAGAGGAGCCTGGTAGGCTGCAGTCCATGGGGTCGCTAAGAATCCGACACGACTGAGCGGCTTCACTTTCCCTTTTCACTTTCACGCATTGGAGAAGGAAATGGCAACCCACTCCAGTGTTCTTGCCTGGAGAATCCTAGGGATTGGGGAGCCTGGTGGGCTGCCATCTATGGGGTCGCACAGAGTCAGACACGACTGAAGCAACTTAGCAGAAGCAGCAGCAGATGCTAAAAATTATGTGTGAATGAATTAATAGTCTTGGCCTTGAGGTTTGTTCCCAGTGAATCCCTCAGCTCTAATTGTTAATTTTTATTTGCTTATAGTTACTACTGACAATTATTGTCTATTTATTTTTATTTACTCTTGTTTAAATGTTTGACTTTTATTTGCCTAAGCTCATTTCTTACATAAAACAACTTGCAATCTTTTATTTTAATTCAATATTCACATAATTTTATTTTATTTCTTCCTTTCTTTTTCCATATTACATATTTAACTGCTCTTATCTAATTTTGCAAATGTTTGGGGAAATTGAGTCACCTCTTGAAAATGTTATCAGACCTCTCTCATTACTTTAAAGCTACAGTAACAAAGACAGTGTGATACTGACAAAAAAAGCAAACAGACTATTAGAACAGAATATAGAATCCTGAAATAGGTCCACAGAAATATAGTTAACTAATCTTTGGTAAAGGAGCAAAGACAGTGCAATAAAGCAAAGACAGTCGCTTCAGTAAATGGTGGTAAACTACTGGACATCCACATACAGAAAAAAAAAATGGATCTAGATACAGACTTCACACCTGTCATAAAATTAATTCAAAATGGTTTATTAATTCAAAATGGTTTCCATTATCTAAATGTAAAGCTTAAAACTATGAAACTCCTAGAAGATATCGTCAGTTCAGTTCAATTCAGTCACTCAGTCATGTCCTGCTCTTTGCGACGCCATGGACTGTAGCAAGCCAGGCTTCCCTGGCATACCCTGTGATATGAAGACATCATAGGAAAAGCCTGGATCACCTTGGGTATAGTGATGCCTTTTCAGATAAAATATGAAAGGCACAAAAATTGAAATAATTAATAAGCTGACTTCATTAAAATTTAAAGATTTTGCTCTGCAAAGAAAATATTAGGAGAATTAGAAGACAAGCCACAGATATTGAAATATACTTGTAATAGGCATACATGAAAAAAAAAAAGAACAGTTATCCCAAATTTATAAGAAAACTCTTAAAACTCAATGATCAGAAAACAAACAGCCTAATTTTAAAAAAAGTAGGCCAAAGACCTTAATAGGGCACTTGACCAAAGAAGACTTACAGATGATGATCATACTGAAAGATGCTCTAAATTGTATGTCATCAGGGAAATGCAAATTAAGACAATGAAATACCACTACACGTTTATTAGAATGACCAAAATCTGGAACACTGACAATACCAAATGCTGGCAAAGATGTAGAATAACAGGAATTGTCATACATTGCTGATGGGAATGCAAAATGATATAGCTCTCTTGGAAAACAGTTTGGCAGTTTCTTACAAAACAAAACACACTCTTAACATATAATCTAGCAATCATGCTCTCAGGTATTTAACCAAAATAGTTGAATACTTATGCTCACACAAAAACCCACACACAGATGTTTATAGCAGCCTTATTCCTCATTGCCAAATTCTAGAAACAAGCAAGATGTCCTTCAGTAGTAAATAGGTAAATAAACCGTAAATAGGTAAATAGGTAAATAGGTAGGTAAATATTTACCTACCGTAAATAGGTAAATAAATACTTAACAATGGAATTTTATTCAGCGCTAAAAGGAAATGAGCTCTTAAGCCATGAAAAAATATGGAGGAAACATAAATGCTTATTTCTAATTGAAAGAACCCAATCTGATATGGCTTCTGTATGATTCCTACTACATTATCATTCTGCAAAAGGCAAAACTGTAGAGACAAAACACAGATCAGCTGTGGAAAGATGTAGAAAAAGGGAGTGAGTGGGTGAAACAAAAGGGATTTTAAGTTCAGAGACAATTCTCTGTGCAATGTTACAATGATGGATACCCGTGATTATTCATTTGTTCAGACCCATGAATATACAATTTCTTGGTGGCTTAAGATGATAAAGAATCTGATGCAATGCAGAAGACCAGGGTTTGATCCCTGGATCAGGAAGATCCCCTGGAGAAGGGAATGGTCACCTACTCCAATATTCTTGCCTGGAGAATTCCAATGAACAGACTAGCCTGGTGGGCTACAGTCCATGGGGTCACAAAGAGTTGGACACAACTGAATGATTAACACATACCCACATACATGAATATACAATACTAAGAGTGAACCAAGGTAAACTATGGACTTTGGGTAATTGCAATGTGTCAGTAAAGACTCATTCTTGGTAAAAAAATAATATATACCACTCTGATGAGTAATGTTAATAATCAGGGCAATTACATGTGTCCGGGAGGCAGGAGGTCAAGGAAAAGTCTCTAAACCTTCAAATTTCATTATAAACCTAAATTTGCTGTAAAATAATGTCTTAAAAATTGTATCCAGGTACCTAAACCAAGACTTGTTTTTGAAACTTCTTTCTTCTCATGTTTGTAATTGTTTTTCATTGCTTAAATTGCAAGAGTGTTTTCTTCAAAGCCACACTTCTCTAAGGATACCTAAAATTTGCTTAGATGGCATATTTTGAGATGCTGTTTCAAAAATTTTATTAAAAGCCAGGAAGTCAGCTAATATTTCTGGAGCCATTCAGTTACATGAATTATGGTTAGTGGATTCATATATCAAAATAAAATTTGTTATAAAAAAAGAAAGAGAAAATTATCAACTCAGCCCTCAATGTTACACATAAAGGCAGATCATCCCGAGAATTTAAATTCCAAAATGGTATTTCAATGCCCATGAAAAACTGGAAAACCTGGAACTGAATTTGATTTGGAGGGTTACTTGATTTGGGGTAACATGGGATATTAAAGCAAGGGAAATATTTGTTCCAATAAATATGTTTCTATAATTTCCCTTAGATATAGGTCAAAGTATTATATGAAAATGGAGTGTAGTCTTTTAAATTGACATTGCCCTCAAATTTCATTACCTTATAATTTTGAATCTTGATTTTTTTCTTGTCTAGTTGAGTTAGATGCTGTTAGCTCCAATTTCATCTAATCTCTCCCATCCTGGAGCTCTTGATCCACATCCTGGTCTAATATTTCTTTCTCATATCATATGCATTACTTCCTAATATTTAATACAATTTTCTTAATTTATATTGATTGTTTACAGTTTGTGTCTTCCTAATAGAATATAGATTATTTGAAGGCAGTGATGTGTGTGTGTATTTGGTAATTAATGTATCTATAATAATTAGGGACTCTTCTGGCACAAATTAGAAAACACACCTTTAACCAATAAACATTTATTAAAAGACTTTTTAATAGTCTTATTAAAACAGTGGTCACAATAAAACTAATAATCTTTTCCATTTCCATAGAATGAAAAGTTTCAGTGTGACCTTAGGATTAGTAAATATTTGCCACCTGTTCAGCACATGATTTAAGTTATATGTCAAAAAAGACCTAGCTCTTTTATAGGTTTTGTTGTTGTTGTTATTAACATTTCAATGATAGCTGCAATTTAAATCTCATCTAAGTTTGCAATAAAATTCCATCTTTTTGCCACATTCCTAAACCTGTATTATATGCTTGAATAGCATAGAAATTTGTAGTTGTATAATATAAAAATTAAATATTATAAGTTTTCATAATTAGAACTGATCATTAAAATTATGCAATCTCTATTTGACATTATTTACCCATGCAATAAATGGGTAAATGACTTGTGTGAAAAACTGATTTCACACAGCAAGTTAGGGACAGATAAAAAGGAATAAAGCTTAAATATATTTTCCATCTATGTAGAAGCTTTATTTGCTTTTATTATTTTGCTACTTTGAATATGGGTTTTTGTATTCTATGTGGCAAGTGTGTACTTGTATAATACAAAAAATATATATTCAATGATTTCACAAGGTCATTTTGAACTTTAAAATTGAAATTCCTTATTCTTACAGATTTTTTCAGTACATGATATTTATAAACCATCTCTATAAATTATTGAATCAGCTCAATAATAACTCCATATCAGAAACTGATAGATCAGGTCATTTTTAAAGATGTCTCCTTAAAAATCACATTATCTTTTGGTAAAGAGAATTACAAGATTATTTTGGTCTTATTTCTTTCATCTTTGTAAATCTACAGAAGTATGTTAACTCAAGGAACCCATGGTAAGTAAAACAATTTAACGTAACTCTCGAGTCACTTAATCAAATTTATCCAAATAAAAAGTCATGAAAGGAAGCCAAGTTAAAATAAACATGAACAAAGTTACTTTGCCAAAAAAAGATATCTGCATAGTCTATGTATTTAATTTATTTGGAAATAAATAAATAAATCGATGTAAGCAACTTTTCCTGGACTTTTCCAACATTTTGATAGGGAAGGGTTTTAGATGTCTTACTAACACACATTATTTTTCTTACAGAGTCATAGGCAGAATAATGATCAGAGTTGAATGTGAGTTATTATTTAATGCCCCAGAATTATTTATTCTTTACATGTGAGAGAGAAGATGTAATTGAGGAGCAAGAGTCTGGACTTATGATTGTTCCTGAACCATTTCTGGTTGAATATTCATCAGGAGAATAGCATATTCTTTGAAAAATAATAGAGATCAAGACAACAAATAGAAGAACCCTCATTCAGGTAATTAGAAAGAAGTCAAGGAGTGGCAGAGAAAGAAGCAGGGAGATAGAAGCAGAAAGAAGAAAGAAGTGCTTATACACTCAGATGTTCAGATGACATTAAATGATCCATCCGTGTTCAAGTGACTGAGTCTTGCCCAGGCTAGTTTATAGTTGACATTACTAAGTGCGTGGGTGCAAGCTCAGTCGCTTCAGTCATGTCCTACTCTTTGTGACCCTATGGACTGTAGAATTACAGGCTCCACTGTCCATGGGATTCTCCAGGCCAGAATACTGGGTTGCTATGCCCTCCTCCAGAGGTTCTTCCCACCCATGGTGAAACCCACGTCTCCTGAGGCTCCTTCATCTCAGGCAGTTTCTTTACTGCTGAGTCACCAGGGAAGCCCCATTATTAAGTATTACACAAGAAATAACCTCTGTATAACCGAGCAGACTCATTACGCATTTGTATTTCATAGACATTTTGACTGGTTGTTTTTATTTGCAAAATAATACATGATTATACCTTCAACATAATTTTTTTTTCTTTTTTAAAAAATTATCTTTGAATGCTCAGTGAGGATAAATGGAGTTAAAATCATTTTTTTTAGTGTTCAAGGGTTAAAATATAAAAAAGCAATTAATTCACTCAGGGCTATAGAGTTCATGGTAGGTTTGTAACTAAAGCACAGTTTTGTTTTCTAGTCTTGTAATTTAATTCTTACTATGAACATTTCCTATATGGATAACTTTGGCTTACTAACCTAAAGATAATTTGTAAATAAACTCTGATATTGTCATACTTTGTAAATCTGCCAGTGTTTTCCTCATTGCAATTAAAAAAAAAATCATGCCATAGTAACTAATTCTTGCCCTATAACCCTTGAAAATTTTTATATAATTGTTTTCTTTTTAATGCCCTTCACTCATATTTCCCACCTTTAACAATGACCAGTCTGTATCTATAAGCTTGTTTTTTTTTTTTCTTTTAAGTTCCCCCAAGTAGAAGAGAGAGCATTCAGTATGTGTCTTTCTCTATCCGACTTATTTCAACTTAACATAAAGACCTCATGATCTATTCATGTTTCACATATGGCAAGAATCTCTTTATCCATTCATCCATCAATGGATACTTAGGTTCCATCACTTGGCTGTTGTAAAGGGTGCTGCAATGATCATCGGGGATGCAGCTCTTTCTTTGAGTTAGTGTTTCTTTTTTCTATGAATAAATACCCCAAAGTAAAATTGCTGGATCATATGGTTTTGATTAAATCTTGTAGAAACACACAAAACTGTAAAGAACCAAAATGAGAGTTCTAGTCTGAATACCTACCTTATTTCTTTTCATGTGAAGATAGTGTGACATGCTATTCATAATCTGGCATTATTGGAATTCTGTATAGCTTTGAAATGTTTTTGAAGCTTTTACAGTAAACTACTTTAATAATTGTTTTTTTATTTCTTCTGAGTAACATGGCTTCTAGCTGAATTGTTACATATTACTTTTCTGTAAATTATCTACTAGAAAGTGCATAAATTAAATTTGAGGCCTTTTAAGACTGTCAGATTATTTCCTTTCCTGTGTACTACTCCTGGCTAAATTTAATGGTCTGACAAAATTCAAAGGTGATGTTGAAGACTTTGCTACAGAGGAAATTGAAATGTATGGTTAAGTTCAAACAAATCTAAATAATGTAATTGTTCAGTCAAGTATTAGAATACTGACTGCTACTCGATAACCTTTTTCTCTCAGAAAAATAGTTCATTGAGAAGCAATACACTCACTTAGAAGCTAAATTTTTTAGAATTTCATGCAATTATGAATTTCCACTAACTTATGCATGTGAGGGATTTCCCTCATGGCTCAGTGTGTAAAGAATCCACCTGCAGTGCAGGAGACACAGGAGACACGGTTTGATCCTTAGGTCGGGAAGATCCCTTGGAGGAGAGCATGGCAACCCACACAAGTATTCTAGCCTGGAGAATCCCATGAACAGAGGCACTGGCAGGCTATGGTTCATAGAGTTGCAGAGAGTCAGACATGACTGATGTGACAAAGCATGCATGCAAGTATGTGAGAGTGTTGTATAGGCCTTCATAAAAACTTATTAATAGAATCTTAAAGTTCTTATAGCCATCTTGAGCTGTGAGTTTATCCTCAGGTTATCTAATGACTTCATATCTCTAGGTATCTGATGACTTTCTTCATTTGCCACATCAGCCAGAGAATGCTTACATTCAGAATTCTTTCTAGTAAGAGGATAGAACTGCATATGTATAAGTCACTGTTAATACATTGTGTATGGATGCTACTGTTGATACATTTCTGAGATTGCCGTTCAGGAGAACTGAACTGATCCCCTCCAATAATATTTAATACTTGAGATATTTATTAGGAAAAAAAATGTGTACTAAAGAATTAATAGTTACTGTTACTGAACAAATTGTGGGTCCTGTTGCTTACCTCTTACAAAAATCAATGTTCACAAATGATAGCAGGGAAAGGGTGCCTTTAATCAAAATGCTGGCAATCTAGGGAGATGGTAGATTCAGTGTGCTCCTAAAACCACCTCCAAAGATTCTCCTTGGCCATGAAAGCTATTAAAGGGAAAAAGAGAAGTAATCCCAGTCAATCGTTGAGATAGGTCCCTATCCCCTACCGTGTGCAGATTGCGTGCAGGCTTTTGACTCCTTGTGATCTTCGTCTAGATGTGATCCTGTTCACACAGTTTGGTCACACAGTATGTTTGGGAGATTTCTGAGGAGAAAGCTAGGGATGAGATCTGGTCATCTGTTAACTTATTCTTCATGTCTACTTTTATCTGTGGGAAAATTTGACAGCTTAGGCGTGGTATTGTGTAATTAAAAGATTTGAAAGATGTGCTTGGGCCAGAGGTGAGTAGAGCATGGGGGTGCCTGGTTTAAAAGTTAGTTACAATATAACTTTGCTAAAGTGGCAAAAAAAAAGGGGGGGCGGCTTCCAGTGGAGGGTTGTTTCCTATAAAGACCTGCATACACTATCAATATAGACCTTAATTCATTTTCACTGATTATATGCTCAATAAAATTCAGTTAATTAGAGGGATAAGGAAGTCAACTGAGATTTTTAAGAACCTTGAGCTATAAGTTTTGTAGCCTTTGATTCAAAGATTTCCAACTGTATGTGTTGTTTAAATAGCATAACGTGAAAGTGAAAGTTACTCAGTCTTGTCCGACTCTTTGCAACCCCATGGACCATACAGTCCATGGAATTCTCCAGGCCAGAATACTGGAGGGGATAGCCTTTCCCTTCTCCAGGGGATCTTCCCAACCCAGGAATCACATCCAGGTCTCCTGCATTGCAGGTGGATTCTTTACAATCTGAGCCACAGGGAAGTCCTTAAATAGCATAAATCTATTCTTATTACATAACCTGTGAAAAGTGAATAAAGACCTAAGATGCTCCTTTATTTATATCTGATATAAAACTCACTGAAGAATATCAATCATCAAAGCTTATTTAAAAATTGTTTATACAAAGCATATGTTATCTCATTTGAATGTGTAAGACAGCAGAAGGATCATTCATTAATTTAACTTCTTTATATATGAGGTTAGGGTTAAATTTCAAATGGTTACAAATAGAGCTTTTATGTTCAACATAATTTCCTTGATATGAAAGAGTTATGAATACATTGAGATATACCTGGTTAAGTTGATAGTTTCTCTCACAGGTATGTTCAGATTTAGAGTCCAGTAATTAATTTGCAATGTACAAAAAAGTAGGTTTGAGGAAGAAAGATGATGGGTTTAGTTTTATACATTCTGAATTTGAGGTGACTGCAGGACACTAAAGGTCACTAGGAGGTAATTGACTAAACATGTCTAAAGCCTTGAGTGAGGACAAAGATAGCCACAGAGACTTGAGCGTCATTAACATATGGATGAGAATGGATGTGGCTATCCAGGCAGACTGCAAAGTTGAAAGAGAGGTGGGCCAGGAATGGCCTTGTAGAGATTACAGCTGGGGAATGCCCATAAAGAAATATCAGCATGAGGAGGAGAGACAAAGGAGAGTTGGGTCACCCAAGGTGAGAGGGCAGAATCTTTCCAGAAGGGCGTAGCTAGCCCTCAGTGTTAAACACTCCAGGAAAGTCTGGTAGTACAAAGTTCAGCAAATCTATTGAACCCAAGACAACTGAAGCTCCTGAGGAAAGTTTTTGAGGAAAGATGAAGGGTGGAGAGGTTCAAAGGTTAAATGCATGACAGCAAAATGAAGACAAGTAGTTGATCCTGTCACTTATGAGTAATGTAAGTTTTTCATCTACATTTCTAATTCTTATATTTCATATTTCCTATTCTTCTAGGAAGAAGACTGATGTCTTCAGGGTAATACTAACAAAAGATGTTATATTGACAATTTTTGACTTGTTCCTTAATCTGGAAGAAATACTTATAGATTTTCATCATTTTGCTTGATATTTTCTTTGACTTTTTGATAGAAATCTGTGTTGACCTATGATACGCTGTTCAGATGCCTATTTGGAAATGAAGGGCTCATTTCTCCAGTTGCTAGGAGTGCTGCTGGCAGACTGGTCTAAGTTATCCAACTCCTATCTGAAGTATGTAGGCTAAAGAGATCCACCTGGCCTAAGGTACTTTTTTCCTGGCACAACTTTACCAAATGACTAATTGTCATAAGCTGTAGATGCTTGAATTGTTCACCAGCCTCAGGACAATTTTGAAGAGAGATCCCAGCCTCAGCACTGCCAAATAACCATCTGAAGCTTCCATTAAGACTGTATCACAGCTCAACTTTTTCCTCTGCTTTATCCTGCTGTCTTTCCCTCCCTTCTACAGAGGTTGATTCCAGGTGTCCTGCCCATGAACCAACTATATGCTAATCTCTGGCCCAGAGTTGAACTTCCCTGGTGGCTCAGCTGGTAAAGAATATAATATATATAATATTAAATAATATATAGAGAGAGAATATAAATTATACTGGTAGTATAACCACTCCACTTTCTGTCATGGTAAACTTCTAGAGTTGTATGTTTTCAAACAAAATTAATAGAGAACTAATCAAAGGGTCTCAGTATTTTGCTGCCTGTCACTCATGGGTTTCAGAATGCACATTTTTGATGCTTGGGAATTTTCTCTGCTCTTTCATGTACAACTATAATTTATTTTAGTTATGTTTTAGGCTGTCTTTCCATAACAAGAGCAAAAGTTGTTTCTGAACTATTCCAGTTTACCACGTTTCTCAAACCAAAAGTATAAAATATTTCCTACTAGTCTATTTTCTATGCAAGAATACCCTTTCTTTCTCTCTCTTGGTCTTTAGCACACACACTGTCTCTGGATTATCCATATAAAAATACCTTTCTCTATAGTTTAAATTTTCAATAGCTATAAAAATATTTCTTGCCTAAGGTCATATTTCAGTGTCAACCTAATCTAGAGCATAAATTCCACTATATTATCTGACTTGCCAAAAGCAAGAGTTGGACTTTCAAATTCACTCACCAGTCAATTACTGATTAAGGGCCATCCAGGAAGACGTAGCAAATTTGGAAAACTCAACAGTGGCCACGGGACTGGAAAAGGTTAGTTTTCATTTCAGTCCCTAAGAAAGGCAATGCCAAATAATGTTCAAACTATCACACAATTGCACTCATCTCACATGGTAGCTAAGTAATGCTCAAAATTCTCCAAGCCAGGCTTCAACAGTATATGAATCGTGAAATTCCAGATGTTCAAGATGAATTTAGAAAAGGCAGAGGAACCAGAGACCAAATTGTCAACATCTGCTGGATCATCGAAAAAGCAACAGAGTTCAGAAAAACATTTACTTCTGCTTTATTGATGATACCAAAGCCTTTGACTGTGTGGATCACAACAAACTCTGGAAAATTCTTAAAGTGATGGCAATGTAAGACCACCTAACCTGCCTCCTGAGAAATCTGTATGCAGGTCAAGAAACAACAGTTAGAACTGGACATGGAACAACACACTGGTTCCAAATCAGGAAAGGAGTATGTCAAGGCTGTATATTTTCATGTGCTTGTTTAACTTATATGCAGAGTACATCATGTGAAATGCCAGGCTCAATAAAGCATAAGCTGGAATCGAAATTGCCAGGAGAAATATTAATAACCTTAGATATGCAGATGACACCAATCTTATGGCAGAAAGTAAAGAACTAAAGAGCCTCTTGATGAAGGTGAAAGAGGAGAGTGAAAAAGCTGGCTTAAAACTCAACATTCAGAAAACTAAGATCATGGTATCTGATCCCAGTCCCACCACTTCATAGCAAATAGATGGGAAAATAACGGAAACAGTGGCAGACTTTATTTTGGGGGGCTCCAAAATCACTGCAGATGGTGACTGCAGCCACGAAATTAATAAACACTTGTTCCTTGGAAGGAAAGTTATGATTAACCTAGGCAGCATATTAAAAAGCAGAGACATTACTTTGCCAACAAAAGTCCATCTAGTCAAAGCTACGGTTTTTCCAGTAATCGTGTATGGATGTGAGAGTTGGGCCATAAAATAAGCTGACCGCCGAAGAATTGATGCTTTTGAACCGTGGTGTTGGAGAAGACTCTTGCGAGTCCCTTGGACTGCAAGGAGATCAAACCAATCCATCCTAAAGGAAATCAGTCCTGAATATTCATTGGAAGGACTGATGCTAAAGCTGAAACTCCAACTCTGGCCACCTGATGCAAAGAACTGACTCACTGGAAAAGACCCTGAGGGTTAGAATTTTTTTTTTTAATGTGAAAGGAGAAGGGGGCAACAGAGGATGAGATGGCTGGAATACATCACCGTCTCGATGGACTTGAGTCTGAGTAGACTCCAGGAGTTGGTGATGGACAGGGAGTTCTGGCGTGCTGCAGTCCATGGGGTCACAAAAAGTTGGACATGACTGAGCAACTGAACTGATTGAACTGACAGAGGGACATAAACTTGCAAACTCACAAACATTTTCTGTTCTCTGAAGTACAAGAGTACTCCTCTGAAGAAACATACAGGTACAGTCCTAGAAAGAAAACACACAGAAGCAGGGGCAATTGCTTATAGGAGCAATAAAGAGATCTGAGTGGATCTAGCAGCAACAATGTCTGATAAATATATGTTATACCAGTATGATATATATAGATTTATTTTCATTATACTATAAAATATTTATATTATATGTATACATAATTTTGGTATACATATATACCAAAATTATTAGTATACAAAATAGTTAAGAAAGAGTTTCATTTTTGTATATATCAAAATAGAACTCACATTTCTAACTAAACAGACTTTTAGAGGTCTTAAGCTGACAAAAGGGAGAAATTGGGTGTTCTTATTTATGTATTACAAGTTGCACAACTGCAGTGGTAAGAGGTAACAACATTGATATGCTCTCTAAATATAATCCCTTGTCTCTCCTAAAAGATAGAAGTCGGACTGAACACAGAGCATTATGGAAATGAGATTCCAATAGTAATATACAAACAAACCGCAGAGCTTATGTGTAAATAGTGGAGGAGATGGTGAACACTGGCAGCTTAGAATGCTCTGCACGTTTCTGGTAAACTGAAGGTGGATATCAGAGAGAAAATGATAGGTGATTGATCTCTGGCTGGTCAGTGATCTGCAGGCTTTGCTCAGATTTCAGTTGGCTCAGTGGTAAAGAATCTGCCTGCCAGTACAGGAGATTCAAGAAGATGCGGGTTCGATCCCTGGGTCTAGAGATCCCCTGGAGGAGGACATGGAAACCCACTGCAGCATTGTTACCTGGGAAATCCCATGGACGGAGGAGCCTAGAGGGTTACAATCCATGGGGTCGCAAAAGTCAGACACCACTGAGCATGCACACACACACGCAAAAGCACAGGTAAAATAGCTACCTTAGTATTTCTACTCAGGTAATTGAAGCTCCATAACTCTCTGTCTTGGCAATTAAATTTAAAGAATCGATCCATGTTTTCTTATCACCTAAAGAAAACAACAGCAACTTGCATTGTCTCAGAGTACTTCTCCTTCACGCAGGATATTGAATTTATATGATTGTTACTACATCAATGCACATAAATTTGATAATTTAATAAAGTTTAAAAGTAATTTAGAGTATTGACCAAATTGTTCCCTGGAAGTTGTGATTTATACTTGTTCTGGGAAAATACTTTTAAAAAAATCTTCCTTATTGACTTTATATTGTGAAGATTGTTTTGGTCTATAATCAAGATCTTTCAATAGGTACTAATGAAGTAAAATGCATTAAATTTTCTTCCATAAATAGTATACTTAAATTAAGAGTTGAAAATATCAAATGTCCAAAATATCACGGGTCCTGAAAAACAAGTTTAAACCTCAGGTTCTTCTCTAATAGAAGTGTGTTTCTAAAAATAGACTAAATGGAATAGAACATTACAATTCTAACCTCATCTGCCAAATCCCTAAGGTTCTTAAGAATGGGCTGTTTAATAATAAGGATAAAATCATCCTTTAAGAAATATGTCAATCTTTAAAATAAAAATCATGTTCTAAAATAGGACAAGTGAGAAAAGTTTGGCTTAATTTTTAAGAATGAATTCCTAACAGAACCTTTCTTTCAAGGTCATTCAAAATTATATCACAAGAAGTTGAAAATCATATTTAAACTCTCAGACCAGATTCTTGTCACTGGTTTTGAGATAGTTTCATAAAGCTACAGTGCCCCCTGCTTGCTATTTCATCCACCATTTCACTCCAGCCTTTGAAAGAAGTTTTGAGTTTCTGTCTAATGTCACTTTATGAAATGCTATTATTCCTGGACATCAGAGAAACTCCTTTTAATCAAACATCTTTCTTTGGTACTAACTCATAGGGTTATATTTTGAAAGTTGACTGTCATCTAAACATTGTAACATTACACCTATCAGTTGCTGTTTGGTTCATTTCTACTGTCACCCTTTTTGTATTTATTGTATTGGAGATAGGGGGTTTTAATTCCTTATAATCCACATTGATCAAGATGAATTATTTTAGATTTTGGACACAATTAATGCACTGATACTTTTCAAAATAATTAATTTTACATTTTACTTTAAACACCTTTCTGTATTTCTATAACACAAGAAAGATAAATGTCACAAATAGGGACTGATGATATGAGAAAATTTATCACTTTAAAAGTTGTGCATTTAGTAGTTGTATTGCCAAGAAAAATTAATAAAATAATGCCTTCTATAAATCAAACAAATAAAAAGAAAACCATTAGCATGAATAAATATTCACTGACAGAATTTTAAATTAATAGGGTTAATAATAAAGATTATTTGAAAGTTAGTGAATTAATCATTTTTCATTAAGAGAGAATACTATTTTAGAGAAGAAAGATATCAGATAGATTATTGTGTTTATTTTTTACATTAAATTAAACACTGCTCATTTATTATCATTTCAATATGAAGGTCAGGAGAAAGATAATTTTAGTAGACCTTGGAAAAACAAAGAAAGAATAAAGGATTCATGCGATGTTAATTTTAAGCTATTCTCACTATATCTTTCTCTGTCACACACATTAACATACAGCAGAACAAGCTTAAAAGATGAAATTCAATAAGTAACAGGCAGGAGTGGACTGTGGATAACTGTCTCAGGGAGATCAACTAGATATTTGCAAAGTTCTTTTCTGAAAATATGTACCCAACCAAAATTAAATTATCTCTATATTTCCTTTTAGATTTGAAATTTAACAATGAATGTGTCAATGTTGTTAGGTAAAGTAACATGGAGAAAACATCTCCATATTCAACACCATTTCTTAAGACCTTAGTAACTTTAATATTTATTTATATAACTAATTAAATCAGAATAATCTTTGCTAAAAAATAAATCACCATACTTCCATCCAACAGACAGACAATCCAACCAAGTCCTAGTCAATGGAACATACTCTCATTTAAAATTAACCTATGGGAATTTATAAGCCTTTTTTTGACGTATCTACAATTAATCAATACTCACCCAATGACTTGAACTAGAAATATTAAAGAAAATAACAAATGTGCAAAAAATCCTAAATTAATCATCTATAGAATCAGATATCAACGTATAAGATTCTAAAATAAAAGCACTAAATAGAAAAGAAATAATTCATTATAAATCTAGAAGCTATGATTTCTGTGTATAACTTGAAGAAATTTAAACTGAATTTTGTAAACACATTTAACTGTGTACATCAAAGCATATTAAAAAAGAAAACTTCCTACTTGAAGCATCAATTAATTAATATTCCAATCCTATTTCTGAATGTTGCATTTTCCTCTAGGGTTTCCTTCAGATGAAAAGGCAGTTGTTATACAAAAATGCTAACAAAGTGTTATGATAAACCCATCTGTGACAATTCCTCAGTTGCTAGTACAAGAACAATTAGGAAAGCTCCTGTGAGCAGCTTCACATCATTTCTTGGCTTCGACAAGCAGTCATGCACACAACATTTCAACAATATCCTCAGAGGGAGTCATTTCAGAAACAACTGGGAAATACCCACCAAAGATGAAAATCTGGCAAGAAAGTACGCCAACTCAGTAACTTGCTGCTTTGGACTTTGGGCATAAAACATTTTCAGGACTTGTCTGACACTATAGCAGCAATAAAAAGTAGGGGTACAGTAATGCTTTCCCAATGTCATTCATTGTCTCCAATTAATTTGTCCTTCTGTTTAAGTTGGAAATTATTTTTAAATGCATACATAAAATTAGGGAAGAATAAGTTAGTAAACTATTTATTTTAAAAGGCATAAGACGATAAGAGAAAAATTGTCAACAGATTGCCTCTCCCAACCATCAAACTCAAATTGTGAAATGAATCATAAGGAGTAGTGGCATGCTTAAGAACAATAGTGGATGGAAGTGTAATGAAGTGAATGAACGAATTTTCACAAATGAAATATTCTTTGGGGAAGATGTGGTAGAGAGAAATCTGTGCTTTTTCTTAATATCTCCACTAATTTCTTAAACTATCAATAGAATTACTCATCCCTTCTTCCCACACCCCACCCTCTATGTCAATGCTTGGAAAAATGGCAGTTTAATAGAATTAAAAATATCACCTCCATAATCGTAAGGTAAAGATAATTTTATTTCACAGGACACAGTAATGTATTTCCTAGAGGATATGTACAGGGTCAGTTTTGTATTATATTATGAAGAGAAAACTGATAAGCTCATAGAATTTTAGATGAAGGTTAAAGCCAGTATAAATAAGACTAAAAGTGCTAAAATTAGCTCTGAAGTGACCAGAAATACTGTTTGCCAAAATTATCTCAGTTGTTAAAAAAGATCTGTTAATAAATCCAGCCTATCACATAGTATCTTATAAATATCAACCTCAGTAGAAAATACCAGTTCAAGTGAGCCCAACTATTTAGACCAAGCTCACATTCAATTTTCTTGATGCTTAATAAATCAGACCTTCTAGTCAGTAACCAGTACTATAGATAAGGAAACAGCAAAATTGAAAAATTGTGAATCTTTCCATGATGAATCTTGAGTAGCTGGGTTCCTGAAATATTTTATATAAAATAGTACATTTGGTTTTCATTTGAAAGTTCATTTAGATTAAATTTTAGCCTGCATTTTTATTTCTATGATAACTTCCTTCATGTTTGTGTCTTTTCTCCTCTGTCTTCTTTGCCAGCTCTCCCTGATCTCTTTTGACAGTGGATTAAGGTAGTCCACATTCTTGTTAACAGCAATAAGTGTTAAAAGCACTTGAGTACAGCTTTAAATGAAGAGAGATCACCTGCAGCAAATACAGTCTCTATATCATCTGCAAAGCAAAAGACTGTCCTAATGTTTCTTTTTGTGTGTGTGTGTAAAGAACACAGTACTAATGTTTCAAACTGAAATGAGAGAAAGTTCCAATAATTTCCCTGCAATCCAGTTTAGGTAGATTGAATAGAGTGACTCAGAGTTTGCTTAAGGTATTATTATCATTTTGGTTAAAATGACATTCTTAAAGGCTGACTGCATCCAATATCCCGAAATTGCACTCATGGCTTGTAAAACATAATTTTATCTTTTGGTCTTAATTTAGCTTAATTTATATGCTGTAACATATTGTCAATAAAGACAATGTATGCAGTACACATTTGGTTTATAAGTACTTTTGAATAAAATTAGATTTCTCAAAATTATTCTAAAAACATATCTGTCAGATGGTGAATAGTTCACACAATTATTTTCAATATAATCTAATATTTCAATAACTTCATTAAATAAACATAAAATTTTGTGATCATATTCTTCAGTTTTACTAGTTAAAACAATAGTAAATCAACCTTCCAACAAAAAGCACAAAAGTTAAAAAAAAAAAACCTTGGTTTATATTAGTTTGTTTTTCAAAAATCCATTTTGTAGATCTATAGCAAAAATCAATAGCTAGAGGCAATAGTCCTGTCAACTTTCAGGATAAGAAACTGACTAAAGCATTTGGCTATTACTTAGCTGGTATCTGGAGACAGGGTTAAGAAAAGGTTGCTCTGGAGATGATCAGCTTAAAGATCTGAAATATAACATTACTCTAAAAAGAAAGGTATCATGGTATCCAAGAAAGGTATTCAATAACACGGTAATCCGAGTCTATGCCCTGACGAGTAATGCTGCAGAAGCTGAGGTTGAACAGTTCTATGAAGACCTACAAGACCTTCTAGAACTAACACCCAAAAGAGATGTCCTTTTCATTATAGGGGACTAGAATGTAAAGGTAGGAAGTCAAGAAACACCTGGAGTAACAGGCAAATTTGGCCTTGGAGTAAGGAATGAAGCAGGGCAAAGGCTAATAGAGTTTTGCCAAGAAAGCACACTGGTCATAGCAAACACCCTTTCACAACAACACAACAGAAGACTATACACATGGGCATCACCAGATGGCCAACACTGAAATCAGATTGATAATATTCTTTGCAGCCAAAGATGGAGAAGCTCTATTCAAGTCAGCAAAAACAAGACCGGGAGCAGACTGTGGCTCAGATTATGAACTCCTTATTGCCAAATTCAGACTTAAATTGAAGAAAATGGGGAAAACCACTAGACCATTCAGGTATGAACTAAATCAAATCCCTTATGACTATACAGTGGAAATGAGAAATAGATTTAAGGGACTAGATCTGATAGTCAGAGTGCCTGATGAACTATGGATGGAGGTTCGTGACATTGTACAGGAGACAGGGATCAAGACCATCCCCATGGAAAAGAAATGCAAAAAAGCAAAATGGCTGTCTGAGGAGGCCTTACAAATAGCTGTGAAAAGAAGAGAAGAGAAAAGCAAAGGAGAAAAGGAAAGATACACCCATTTGAATGCAGAGTTCCAAAGAATAGCAAGGAGACATAAGAAAGCCTTCCTCAGAGATCAATGAAAAGAAATAAAGGAAAACAACAGAATGGGAAAGACTAGAGATCTCTTCAAGAAAATTAGAGATACCAAGGGAACATTTCATGCAAAGATGGGCTAAATAAAGGACAGAAATGGTATGGACCTAGAGAAGCAGAAGATATTAAGAAGAAGTGGCAAGAATACACAGAAGAATTATACAGAAAAGATCTTCACGACCCAGGTAATCACAATGGTGTGATCACTCACCTAGAGCCAGACATCCTGGAATGTGAAGTAAAGTGGACCTTAGGAAGCATCGCTATGAACAAAGCTAGTGGAGGTGATGGAATTCCAGTTGAGCTATTTCAAATCCTAAAAGATTATGCCATGAAACTGCTGCACTCAATATGCCAGCAAATTTGGAATACTCAGCAGTGGCCATAGGACTGGAAAAGGACAGTTCATTCCAATCCCAAAGAAAGGCAATGCCAAAGAATGCTCAAACTAATGCTCAAACTAATGCCCAAACCACACAATTGCACTTAGCTCACACACTAGCAAAGTAATGCTCAAAATTCTCCCAGCCAGGCTTCAGCAATGCGTGAACTGTGAAATTCCAGATGTTCAAGCTGGTTTTAGAAAAGACAGAGGAACCAGAGATCAAATTGCCAACATCTGACAGATCATCGAAAAAGGAAGAGAGTTCCAGAAAAACATCTATTTCTGCTTTATTGACTATACCAAAGCCTTTCACTATGTGGATCACAAGAAACTGTGGAAAATTCTGAAAGAGATGGGAATACCAGACCACCTGACATGCCTCTAGAGAAACATGTACACAGGTCAGGAAGCAACAGTTAGAACTGGACATGGAACAACAGACTGGTTCCAAGTAGGGAAAGGAGTACATCAAGGCTGTATATTGTCACCCTGCTTATTTAACTTATGTGCAGAGTACATCATGACAAATGCTGGGCTGGAAGAAGCACAAGCTGGAATCAAGACTGCTGGGAGAAATATAAATAACCTCAGATATGCAGATGACATCATGCTTATGGCAGAAAGTGAAGGTGAACTAAAAAGCCTCTTGATGAAAGTGAAAGAGGAGAGTGAAAATGTTGGCTTAAAGCTCAACATTCAGAAAACTAAGATCATGGTATCCAGTCTCATCATTTCATGGCAAATAGATGGGGAAACATTAGAAACAGTGGCAGATTTTATTTTGGGGGACTCCAAAATCACTGCAGATGGTGATTGCAGCCATGATATTAAAAGACGCTTACTCCTTGGAAGAAAAGCTATGACCAACCTAGACAGCATATTAGAAAGCAGAGACATTACTTTGTCAAAAAAGATCTGTCTAGTCAAGGCTATGGTTTTTCCAGTAGTCACGTATGGATGTGAGAGTTGGACTGTAAAGAAGGCTGAGCACCGAAGAATTGACGCTTTTGAACTGTGGTGTTTGAGAAGACTCTTGAGAGTCCCTTGGACTGCAAGAAGATCCAACCAGTCCAACCTAAGGGAGATCAGCCCCGGATGTTCATTGGAAGGACTGATGTTGAAGCTGAAACTCCAGTACTTTGGCCACCTTATGTGAAGAACTGACTCATTTGAAAAGACCCTGATGCTGGGAAAGATTGAGGGCAGGAGGAGAAGGGGATGACAGAGGAAGAGATGGTTGGACGGCATCACCGACTCAATGGACATGAATTTGGGTAAACTCCAGAAGTTGGAGATCTACAGGGAGGCCTGGCATGCTGCGGTTCATGGGGTCACAAAGAGTCAGACAGACTGAGTGAATGAACTGAATAGAAAAAGAAAGGAAAATGCTAGCAGTAAAATTATCGATGCAATGTTGTGGTTATGTATGACAATGTCTTTCTATTTAAGAAACTATACTATTTAGAGATAAATATGGGAAGATCCCCTGGAGGAGGAAATGGCAATCTCCTCTAGTATTTTTGCCTGAAAATTCCATGGGCAGAGGAGCCTGGCAGGCTACTGTGCCACCTGGGAAGCCCTAACGTGTTAGACTCTGCAACACCATGGACTGTAGCCTGGCAGGCTGTACCCCAATTCAAAATAAAATTTTTTTAAAAGGAAATATAATTTGTGTTTAGGTTCAACACAAAGATTGAATAATTACAGAAATAAGGATACTCATAGATCTGTTACAAAGATGCTCAAGAATGGGGGAGAAGCTTGGAAGAGATTGAGTACTCCCATGGCTAACTTTAGAATTCTCAACTAAGAAAATGGCACTTTCTTCTTAGGTTCTGTTATATATAATCATGTCCTCCTGAGTTCTAGAAGAGCTCAAGGGAAAACAAAAGGCCAATCTAGTTTACTGATGTGAGACGATTTCATTATCTTAACATTTTTACTAAGTTCATGGAAATAAGCCATTTCCAATTGATTCTGTTTGTATCAGAGTTCAGGTAGCACAAACTTTCAACCCTCAGTTCTATTTTCTTTCATCTTCCATGATTTAAGTGCCTCTGTTACTCTAGCTGTATTTTGGACACAACATACAATATAGGAATTGGGTTATAAAATTTTTCCACTTCTCATTTTATTTCTTGTCCTTAGCCCAGATATCCCCAATGCTCATAAATATTTTTCCAAGGCAAAAAGGATGAATGTGAAGTAAATGCACCCTTCAGATAACTACTTGGAGTAGTTTCTGATGAACACTCAGTTCTTAGTGGGAAAGATGGGAATATCAAAGAACACAGCCTTTTCCCCCATCATCTGGGGCTGATAGCTAAAGTCCTCTGGTGTGGCATGGGGACGCCATGCTGTGGAGGCTGAGTTCTTGATCCCAGAACTAGAGCAAGCAATTCAAGACAGGATAATTTGTAATGTCTTTCAACTCTCATCATGTCTATGCAGTATCTGAGTAAATCTGATCACAAATTTATTAGATTTAGCATGTTCATCCTAATAACTATAAAACACTCATGTTGCTCAAATTCATATAATTCTAATGCAAACAATTGGATTATATATTCTTCATCTAAAATGCATAATAGCATTTTCATGGGAGAATGCAAGTCAAACATGACACCCTGCAAGATTTTAAATATCAAAGATGGAATAAATCACAACTACAGCTGATAAAGTGTATGCCCAAGTCACACATAGACACAAATGCCATACAGTTAACACTAAAGAACTCTATGCAAAAGCAATCTTTGCTCTGTCTCAGTGAAGCCACCGATCTTACCTGCTACCCCAGTCTTCTTAAAGACAAACAAATCTTTCCCAGCCTTGGGAAATAGTTTCAAGATTCCCACCATTATCAACTTTTAGCAGTAAGCCATTGTCAAGGTAACTAAGCTATTTGGGAAATAAGTTATTTATTACTCTTTTTTCTTTTCTTCCCTCTGCAATGCCAGTTTGGAAGCTGGCATTGTATTAAAATTTATATGTGTGTGTGCACGCTCAGTCACTCAGTTGGGTCTGAATCTTTGCAATCCCATGAATTGTAGCGTGCCAGGCTGCTCTGTTCATGGAATTTTCCAGGCAAGAATATTGGAGTGGGTTGTCATTTCCTACTCCAGGGGAACTTCCCAATCCAGGGTTCAAACCCACACCTGCATTGGCAGGCAAATTCTTTACCTCTACATCACCTGGAAGCCCATTAAAATTTATACATATCTTTATATCAGGCAATGCTATTTGCCAATCTAGTGCTTATTTGATATTCAAATTAGACAAAAGGAAAGGAAGAAGTGTCTCTAACCTCCTAACCCACACAAACTAAATTATTTCCATTTTATCCAAATGGAGACCTGTTAGAGTCTGTCTTACTCTAATATCCTGGCAATATTCACCAATGCCTAGATCTGCAGACATCCTGGTAAGTGTCTGCTAATTGTCATTTTGAACTTTTCTGCTAAATTCTAGAGTATGTATTTTTGTATTTCTTAAAAATGTGATATGCTTCTTCCTCTTCTTAGTTCTCCTATTTCTAACCTCAATCAGGACTACAAATTCTAACAGCCTTTTTATTCCTCTATGACTGGTGAATGTCAAAAGTGGGAGATATAACTCATTAAAAGTAAACACTGAAGATCTTGATAAAATAATTGTCTGTTTTCCCCCAAAAGTTCTGTTTCATCAGGGTGTATTAGAGATATAGAAGCAAGATGAAGCTCCTTCCTTGAAGACTGATACTGTACAAATATTTGGTTACTATCTACATGACTCCAACCAACATCAATAGAGATAGAACATGAAGCATTGCCTAGTTGTGACAATTGGAAAATGGGATAGATTATAATTGATGCCACTGCAATTATTCTGTCTTATGCTAAGAGCCTGTCAGATTCCCAAGAGTTGTCACTAATCCTTAGAATATTCAGATTCTCTCTCCATTCAGGTAAAGAGGTATTTGATATTACAGTTGTTGTTGTTCAGTCACTAAGTCATGTCCAACTTTGTCATCCCATGCACTCCAGCATGGCAGGCTTCCCTGTCCTTCACTTTCTCCCAGAGTTTGGCAAAATTCCTGTCCATTGAGTCAATGATGCTAACTAACCATCATCCTTCTACTGCCCTGTTCTCCTTTTGCCTTCAGTCTTTCCCAGTATTGATACCACAGATTGTTATGCAATAAATGAGATGGAAATCTATCACCTGACCACTTAACGACATTAACATTTTATGAAATATTTAAAATTTAGGAAATAAATGCCAGGTGTATATCTAAAAAGGGTTCACCTTTGGAAGCATAATTTATGGAAATTCATGCATCTCAAGCTTTAAAATCCATTTTTGTACCTAGGAGATAATTAACGGCAATAAGATAAATGAGTCCCAGCAAAAATGACACTATTGTAATCTAATGTAATATAGAAGTCCACTCAAGTCTATCAGAAAATTTTTCCACCCTGTGAAAATATATCCAGGATATGACCTAAATAAAATTATGAGGAAGACTTATTTCTGAAATTATGCAACAATATATTCTTGTTTTCTTGTAAATAAAAGATAACATAGCACAGTTGACGCTTGTTTAAATTTTGCATACAAATATGTCTAATGCCAACTGGATTCAATTTATCCTGTCTTAATTTGAATTAACTTGACAGATCTCTTGACACATGCTGAACAGCCTAATTGTTGCTTATTTTGGTGCACTGGATCAGTGAACATGGCAATCAGAATTCAAGCAGATGTTCACAGTTTCTGTGATTGCCTGGAGCCCAAGGCTGGAAGAAGGAGAATCATTTGGCTGATTTACTTTTGTTAGTATATGTCGAGGCACAGACTGCATTCCAAATACAACTGTTAAAATAAGCAGACTCTGCTAAAGAGTTGTGAAGAACAGATATGAATACTAATTACAACTTCATTTTTTGACACATTTGAACTTACATACATGGTTACGTTAATCAGAATTTGCCAATGGGAAAGTTGCAAAAACACGTTTATCTTCCTCTAGCCTTATTTTTTTCAGTATCTTAATTTTTAAATGTGATTAATTTACCATAATTAGCTTCAAGAATACAGAAAACTACAACGTGATAAAGCAAATAGAAGCGTGTCTATCACCCTTACTGCCTACTTTGTAATATCTTATATTGTGTTATGTTTACTAGAACTTTTTAAATATATATATGTTTATTTATTTATTTACCTTAGGCTGTGCTGGGTCTTCATTGCTATGCACAACACAGGCTTTCTCCAGTTGCAGTGAGTAAGGGCTACTCTGTGATTGTGGTGGGGGACCTTCTCACTGCAGTGACTTCTCTTGTTGCAGGGCACAGGCTTCAGGGTGCACTGTCTTCAAGAGTTTCAACTTGCCAGCTTAGTGGCCAATGGCATGTGGACTCTTCCTGGACCAGGGATCGAACTCTTGTCTCCTGAATTGGCAGGCAGGTTCTTAACCACTGAACCACCAGGGAAGTCCTAAAAATTCTTTTTTTTTCTTTTTAATTTTTTAAGAACTGGAGCATTACAGATTCCTTTGACTCATCCTCCAAATAAATGGGAGTAATTACAGTCTGATTAATTCCATATATCCTTTACATTTTTGTTATGAAATTTGTATGTTATCAATTTGAAGTAAAAATTTCCTGCACATGTTTAAAAAAAAAACACAAAATAACTATAATTATATAAACAGTGTAAAAGAAATCTAGAGTTGAATAGCTTAGAGTTTGTAAAGTGACTTCTTAAAATTGCCATCCACTTACATCAGTTCAGTTCAATCGCTCAGTCGAGTCCGACTCTTTGCGACCCCATGGACCACAGCATGCCAGGTCTCCCATGGTGGTGTCCATCACCAGCTCCCGGAGTTTACTCAAACTCACATCCATTGAGTCAATGATGCTATCCAACCATCTCATCCTCTGTCACCCCCTTCTCCTCCAGCCTTCAGTCTTTCCCAGCATCAGGGTCTTTCCCAATGAGTCAGTTCTGTGCATCAGGTAGCCAAAGTATTGAAGTTTCAGTTTCAACATCAGTCCTTCCAATGAATATTCAGGACTGATCTCCTTTAGGATGGACTGGTTGGATCTCCTTGCAGTGCAAGGGACTCAAGAGTCTTCTCTAACACCACAGTTCAAAAGCATCAATTCTTCGGCAATCAGCCTTCTTCATAGTCCAACTCTCACATCCATACATGATTACTGGAAAAACCGTAGCCTTGATTAGACAGACCTTTGTTGGCAAAGTCAAGTCTCTGTTTTTTAATATGCTGTCTAGATTAGTCATAGCTTTTCTTCCAAGGAGTAAGCATCTTTTAATTTCATGGCTGCAATCACCATTTGCAGTGATTTTGGAGCCCCCCAAAATATAAAACCTACTTACATAATTCTTGTTTATTCGTGTTTTCAATTCTATAGGTGTTTTGTTTTGTTTTGTTTTAACAACTTACCCATTTTTCCATTGCTTTATGAAGAACTGTTTTAAAGACATTCTTTATGCAGTTTGGACACTAATCATTTGTTGTAGCAGATACCTTCTGACAGGCTACAATTAGTTTCATGCCTGCCGTTAAATTATCTTTCTGTATAGATAATTTAAACTTTTGTCATTGTAAATTTAATTAGCTTTTTTCTTTGTGGATTATGCTTTTTAATTTTTTCCACATCAGAGGCCTTACATCTAGTCCTGTATATTTTCTTCTAAATGCTTCAGTTTGTTTTTATTCATTAGTTTTTCATACATTGAGAGTTGATGTTGTGCAAGATGGAAAATGTCTTTCTAATTTTTCTTTGCTTAGGAATTATAAATGTTCCTATCACTATTTGGTCACTATTTCTCTGTTGTTATTTTGCCTTTTTTTTTTTTTCAAGCCTCCTCCCCTAAATTTCCTCTTAGACATATATGAGATCTTATTCTTTTCTTTTTTTTCTCATCATTTTACTTCTCTAGCGTTTAGTCAGTATAATATCATCAGCCTACTTTCTGATTCATCAATTCTTTTTTTCATCTGTATCTATAGGATTACACATCTATCTTTGTGTAAATATATGTAATTATGTAATTATATTAAGCTATACATTCAATTCTACTAAATATGTGTGTGTGTTTCTAAGTTTTATACATTTTTTTCTCAAATTGTTTTATTATTTTTGTTATATCTTGTTCTTTCTTCTTCTTCTTTCTTTCTTTATTTTTTTTTAATTCATTTTACTTTTTAAAAACAGTCCCTACACCTTTAGTTTTGTGACACTAATTCTGCTGTTTACTTTCACTTCTGTGTCATTCACATTGATTTCTTTCAGGAAATTTTTCTGACTTTGAACTGACAAGTAATTGCAGCAGGTCTTGCTTGTGAGAATCCTGTATGTCAAATTGAGAATGAATCCTTCTTGCTAACTACTGTGTTTGTTTATGCCTTTGCTTCTGCCAGGATAGGAAGATTTGTGGAAAAACTTGATGTTAAGAAATCCGTAGTAGAGAAGGTCCATTGTTAACAAGGCTCATAGGACTTTATTTTTTTTAAAGTCTAACCAGAGCCCAAGCCAAGATAGAAAACTTTCTTGTGGTATTTCTGTCAGTGGCAAAATTTTTAATAGTCTGCTTTTCATATAAAACTCCAGTATTCTTGCCTGGAAACTTTCATGAACAGAGAGCAAAAATCTAACTCTCTTCAATTCAGTGAATGCTGAGAGAAGTGAAGACACAGAAGGAAAGTTTGAAACCAATAGAGGATAATTCATAAAATTTAAGGAAGGAAGCCACCTCTTAGTGTGAAAATGTGAGGTGAAACAGCTGTGGAAGCTGCAGCAAGCTCCTTCTCCAGGGGATCTTCCCTACCCAGGAATTTAACCCAGATCTCTCACATTGCAGACAGACTCTTTACTATCTGAACCCCCAGGGAAGCCCAAGTTATTCAGAAGATCTAGCTAAGATCCTTAATGAAGGTGGCTACACTAAACAACTGATTTTAAATGTACGCAAAATAACCCAAAAACCTTTATATTGAAAGAGGATGACAAAATCACATAATGCTATATATTATACTGTTTATTCTAATCCTTGATATCTATGAGGACAAACTTTCCTCTTATTCTACTGATCAGATTCTTGCTATTCTTAAATTGCTGTATAAATTTAGATAGATATTACTATTTCCAAATGCAGAATAAATTGTGATTCTAAGTAAGAGTTTGTTATAGATTAGTTTATTGAGAGTTGAGAAACTTGAAAACATTGAATAGTTTTTTAAAATTTGTAGCATGACTCATCAAGTAACTGTATCAGATCTTAGCTACACCTAAAGTGTACCCTTATATGCTCTGTAATTATAAATTATATAAACACACCAAATAAGTATATGAAAAACTTGTTATGTACTTAAGTATGCAAATGCCATTTAACTCATTTTTTTTTAACTAAGAAATTTCTTTTCTAAAAATTCAGAGAAATAGAACTATCAAATGATACACTTGCAACTAGTGGAATTTCTACTGTGATTGCTTAATAGTTAGGAAAAAAAGGTATAATGTAGCTTTTCACAGTGGTTGTTTTCTGTATCCTCTCACATTCTGGATGTCACCAAAAACCTTTGATTATATTTACACTATTTTTATGGCATTGCAAATATTGGTTGTCTAATTATCACTTCAGAAAACTATATTGCACTCCTTTAAGGCAGGGACCAAATTTTGTTCATAATTAGAACATTATGAAAATGTTAAGTGCTGACAGAAATTGAGTACTAAATAAGAGTATTGTACAAATGGGGAATTAAAAAAACAAGAGGAAGTAGTAAATCACTAGAAGCTTTTCTAGGCAGAGAAATGAACCAAGGGCATTGGAGACAGAGAAATTTGTTTGCAAAGGCAAGTAGATTTTATTCATTTATTCAGTAAATATTTATTGAGCCTATTACACATGCTAGGCTGTTGGGATGCAATCTGATGCAAAAATATATGTGGTTCCAACTCGCATAGAGTTTGCAATTTATGAAAAGGTATTCAGCCAATAAATTCCTTGAAAAATATGTTTCAATAAGCTGAAATAAGTGTGTAAAGCAAAATAAGTGTATACAAAAGAGAATTAATGCCTTCTTCTAAGTTAATTAACCATGTTTTACAGTCCTAATTTGTCTCTACAATGGCATTATTTATAACTTTTGAGAAATGAGTGGTCGTTCCTAGGGCATAAACACTTAGGTATAATAATACATTATATGCAATGTTACATTAATGTTGTCTGCTTACATATAATGTTATATCACTTAATGTGTAGCATAAGATGCTTCCAATATAATATAACTGCTTTCTGCCCTAATCTTCGGTACTATTTATGTCCTAAATTTTACTTTAACATACCCTTTAAACATATAATATATCACTATTTTTGCTTTAGACAGAGCCATCTGTTAGAGGCATTAAAAGTAAGGAAAAAATGAATTTCATGCTTTCCTTCATTTATTATATATCCAGGGTTCATCCTTTTTTTAAGTATGTCCAAGTTTCTATCTTTTTTCATATTCTTTCTGCCTAAAGAATTTTTCTTAATATCTCTTGTGTTGCAAGTCTACTTAGACATAAATTATCTTTGTGGTTGTGTGTGAGAGAGAGACAGAGAGGGAGCAAGCAAGTCATTCTTTCTCCTTTGCTTTGGAAGATATTTTAGAGTATAGGATTCTATGTAGGCATTTTTTTTTTCTTTCAGGACTTTAAATATGACAATTTGTTGTGTTCTGTATTGTATGATTTCAGATAAGAACTGCACTGTACCTGAATGTTCACTGGAAAGACTGATGCTGAAGCTCCAATACTTTGGCCATAATTCAAATATGTAAAAAGCTTATACATAACAGAGGAGAAAAACAAGTTATAGATCCTGTAGAAAAATAAGCAAAAATTTAAATAGACAGATTAATAGAAAAAGAAATACAGATGGCCTTAATCATTTGCAAGGTGTTCAACATTGCTGATAATAGCAGAAACACAATTTAAGGAGAAGGCGAGGGTGGGATGTTTTGAGAGAACAGCATCGAAACATGTATATTATCAAGGGTGAAACAGATCACCAGCCCAGGTTGGATGCATGAGACAAGTGCTCGGGGCTGGTGCACTGGGAAGACCCAGAGGGATCGGGTGGAGAGGGAGGTGGGAGGGGGGATCAGGATGGGCAATACGTGTAAATCTATGGCTGATTCATGTCAATGTATGGCAAAAACCACTACAATATTGTAAAGTAATTAGCCTCCAACTAATAAAAATAAATAGAAAAAAAAAAAGAACTGCACTGTAATGCTTATCTTTATTATTTTCATGTAATGTGTCTTTTTTTTCCTGAGTGTCTTCAAGTTTTTTTCAAGTTCATTTATTTTCAGGAGTGACAACTAGAGTGGGGCATTGTGTGTGTGTGTGTGTGTGTGTGTGTGTGTGTTTGGTATCTATCTCTAATTTTAGAAGACTTGTGGCCATTATGTCTTTATATATTTCTCCTCCTCTTTTTTTCTCTTTCTGGAATTCCAAGTATGCATTTATTAGACCAGCTAATATGTCCAATACACGTTAGATCTTCTGTCTTCTCATACTATTTTTAAGGTCATTGAATTTTTTTTTTTTTCTTTTTCGGCTGTGTTGAGCATGTGGAGCTTGTTAAAATGGTTGAATTGGGCATAAGTTTGTTGAAGGTCTCCCTTATCACTGTTACTGCTCTTTTAATTCGCTTGTTTCTAGAATTTTCATTTTTGCTGTTTTATATACTTCATTTCTATGCAAAAAGTAACCATTTTGTCTTGCATGATATCCACCACCTTTTCAATTAGAGACTTTATCGTATTAATCACACTGATTTTAACATTGTACTCAGAGATTTCTGACATCCGTGTCAGCTCTATTGATTGCTTTTGCATCTTGAAGGTCACTGTTTATTTCTTGCTTTTTTAAAAAATAAAACTTTTAATGTTTTGTTGAAAGAAACTAATCACAAATGAGACAGTTGTTACTGAGGTGAATAACTTTTTTGAAGTGAAGTGTTAGTCGCTTGGTCGTGTCTGACCCTTTACGAGCCCATGGACAGCAACCTACTAAGTTCCTCTGCCCATGGGATTTTCCAGGTAAGGATACTGGAGTGGGTTGCCATTTCCTTCTCCAGGGGATCTTCCTGACCCGGGGATCGAACCCCAGGTCTCCTGCGCTGCAGGCAGATTCTTTACCGACTGAGCTATGAGGAAATTTTTGGGGGGCAGGGTATAAATTAGCAAGCTTTTTCTTCTCTAGACCTTAACTTTGTGGATTTGAAGCTATCCAAACAGGAGTGACCCTTGGTTTGGATTGTTTTCTTGCTACTGTTAACTTCAGTGTACTTGGTCACCTAATTCCTTTGGTATTAATTTGTGTTTAGTTCAGAGGCTATTATTTTATATGGTATTATGACTTCTGCTTCATTCTCAGCTTAGGGCTCCCCTTTACAATGCTCCTGAGAGAGCATTCCTCTCCAGTTTTGTTCTATTCTGTTATTCCACCAGAGTTGTTCACCTGACACTCATCATATTTTTGGTCTGGTGGTAAAGTATAATTACTCCTATTCCAGCTCTAGACCTGGAAAGGCATTATTCTGACCCTATCCCTGTTCTGATCCTGAAGACCTTCAGCAGTCTTATTAATGCCCTGAAGTGTTTATTGCTTTCCTACCACAGTAAGTTCTGTAGGGCAGGTAGGGAGGAAATATTACTTAGATATTTCCATTAAGGGCTTCCCTGGTGGCTCAGTGGTAAAGAATCCACCTGCAATGCAAGAGTTGCAGGAGATGCAGGTTCCATCTCTGGGTGGGGAAGATCCCCTAGAGGAGAGCATGGCAACCCACTCCAGTGTTCTTGCCTGGAGAATCCCAAGGACAGAGGAGTCTGGCAGGCTATGGTCCACAGGGTCACAAAGAGTCAGACAGGGCGACAGCACACATGCTCCTGTGGTGGGCTTCCCAGGTAGCTCAGCGGTCAAGAATCTTCCTACAATGCAGGAGACTCGCAAGAGATGTGGCTTCGGTCCTTGGCCGGAGAAGGTCCCCTGGAGTAGGAAATGGCAACTCACTCTAATACTCTTTCCTGGAGAATCCCATGGACAGAGAAGCCTGGTGGGCTATAGTCCATAGGCTCACAAAGAGTTGGACGTGACTGAGCAACCAAACAACTGCAACTACAAGCTCCTCCTGCAGCCATTGCCATTTATTCCTGCAGCTCTGCACTGTGAAGGAGATTCCCTTGAACTTTCACTGATATTTTTGGTGACTATCCTCTGAGATTCATGCTGAAAAACCTACAAGTAGGTGGAAACTCCTGTATACAGGCAGCACCAGGTCTCAAAACCTTCGCATCAGCATATAACCAGCTGTCAATTGTTGACAACCCTAGCGTCATTCTTCTTGTCAGTGTCTATCATCCCAGGTGAAGAAGTGCTCATGCCCATCCCCCCCTTTTTTTTCTTCTTTCCTCCATGCTCCAGTCTATTTCTAGGTTTTGGATTAGTGGATTGGGTCATGAGCTCAATTCTTTGGTTAAAAAAAGACAAGAACATGCAATTTGCTGCTTTTTTGCTAGTGAAGGGAAGAGTGGCGTATTTAAAAAGCATAATTTTTAAACTGATGTTTGAAAAGTGAATCAGAGTTACTGCATGAAAAGGAGTATGTCAGAAGAGAACTCCAGGTCAAAGAACTATCATGGAGGTGTTACGAGGAAGCAAGATATTTTCAAACAAACGAAACAGGGGCAATGAAAGCAGTGTTGCTAAGTGTGGATAATGAACATAAAGATGAAAGTAGGAGAAACTGGAGAGATAGGGCAGATCACACCATGCCTAGACCTTGTTTAGTTCTTATTCTATGAGTGATGAGAATTTCTTGATGTATTGCAAGCAGTTTTCTTTTTTTTTTTTTTTGAAAGATTTACCTTGGATACATTTTAGAAACTTAATTTAAAATCATGTGGGTAGACCTATTGAAAATGACTGCAGAAGTCCAGGTAGAATAAGATGGATATTTGAACTAGGGATATAAGAGTAGATATGGAAAGAAAGAGGCAGATTTGTTTTTTGAAAACTCTGACACAGGTAGAGAGAATGGCGGGACATTCAGGGGTAGCAATTGCACAGGTAAAGGATAGGTGTTTTAGGAGATGAGGCTGGAAACGAGTTAGAATGAGATTATGAAAGACCATGGAGTCCATTGTAAGAAGCCTGTATTGATTTCTTCAATGTAGTGAAATCATAGTACGTTGTATGCTGAGCTGTGATTCATCGTATTATATTTGAGGAAAGGTAGCTTGAATCACTAAATCATAATTCTATGTGAATTGGATATTGTTGCATTCTGAACAGCAAATTCAACATTCTTAAGCCTATGTCAGTAAACATGTGTATTTATATTATAAAACCAGATAAGAACTGCCTTTGCAAATAAATTAATGAACTATTAAGACATAGAAAATTTAGCTTTTTTGCAACCCTTGTTTGAACAAAATCCATCAGTAAAATATATTAGTTGGAATCATCATCTGTATAAAACCTGATTGGAAGGTGATGAAGATGGACCAGTTGATAGATGAAAAGTGGTTATATATGAAAATATGTCATTTCCCTTAAGGTTCAAATAAAGCATATATGAGAAATACATTATATTTTATACCATAGCAAATTTATAAATTCTGGTTTACAAATGAGCATTCATTACAGGTTAATTTTCTAGTTTTCAAATGTTAATTTCTTAATAGATTGAACAATCTAGCTATTTGTTTATTCAAGTTTTAAATGAGCATATGTTGAACACAGAACAAGCACTAGCTACTGTGGATGCAGGGATTAAAAAAAAAAGAACTAGAAGGCATATATTGTGTCCAAAAGAGGAGCAAAGACTTTGCAATGCAGCATGGTTTCAAGCTAAAGCGTGCAAAGTAAGGACGGAAGTACCTGTATGAGGCAGGATGGAGACTGTATAATAAAGTAAGTAAGCAAGACTTCTTGAAATGATTTATAATGCTTGTATTTCTGAATAATATATTATTGTCTTAGTCGCCGATTCATGTCTGACTTTTCTGACCCCTTGGACTGTAGCCCACCTAGCCACTCTGTCCATGGGATTCTCCAGACAAGAATACTGGAGTAGGTTGCCATTTTTCCCTCCAGGCGAGCCACCTGAGAAGCCCCAAAATAATATATTAGGAGACTGTAAATAGCTCTAAAGGGCCTCTTGATAAAAGTGAAAGAGGAGAGTAAAAAGCCAGCTTAAAGCTCAACATTCAAAGAACTAAGATCATGGCATCCGGTCCCATCACTTCATGGAAAATAGATGGGGAAACAATGGAAACAGTGACAGCCTTTATTTTCTTGGGCTCCAAAATCACTGCAGATGGTGACTGCAGCCATGAAATTAAAAGATGCTTGCTCCTTGGAAATAAGCTGTGACAAACTTAGACAGTGTATTTAAAAGCAGAGACATTACTTTGCCAACAAAGATCTGTATAGTCAAAGCTGTGGTTTTTTGAGTAGTCATGTATGGATGTGAGAGTTGGACTATAAAGAAAGCTGATTGCCGAAGAATTGATGCTTTTGAACTGTGGTTGGAGAAGACTCTTGAGGGTCCCTTGGACTGCAAGGAGATCCAACCAGTGAATCCTAAAGGAAATCAGTCCTGAATATTCATTGGAAGGACTGATGTTGAAGCTGAAGCTCCAATACTTTGGCAACCTGATGTGAAGAGCCGTTTTATTAGAAAAGACCCTGATGCTGGAAAAGGTTGAAGGCAGGAGGACAAGGGGATGACAGAGGACGAGATGGTTGGATGGCATCACTGACTCAATGGACATGAGTTTGAGCAAACTCCAGGAAATAATGAAGGACAGGGAAGCCTGGCGTGCTGCAGTCCATGGGGTTGCAAAGAGTTGGACATGAGTGAGCGACTGAACAATAAACAAAAAATTTCTCAGCAAATGTCAACTGTATACAAGAATATGCACCATTCTCTTTTCATATTTAATCGTTCTCATTTGGATTTTCTGGTTTGGGCCACTTCTGCCTTCAGGCTTGTCATTGGAATTTCATTACTACCATCTGAATAACCAAATATATATATTTTTCTCATAAACCACATTATCACATTTTCATATTAAACAAACAGAAAATTCACAAATTTTATACCCAAGCAGGATTTAGTGTAAATGGTTAAATATTCAAATAAAGTAAAATATGGCAGGCTGGTACCTTCATTTCACATTGGTTGTAATTGAATGATCAGCATATAGATAGAAACCTATATTCACTCATAAAAGATTAGAGTTATCAGAAAACAATCTAATTCAATAAAATTGTTCTTCTCCACTCAATTTGCAGCATTTTTATATCCTATTATTTTCTCAGTTATGTGATATATCTCCATTATCTTTTCTCAACACATTTAAACATATATAATTTCTCAGACAGAAAATATAATCAATTTCAATTCTAACTCTGCAAAAATTGTCCTTCTGTTAGAAAATTAGAAGGTAATGTCAAGACCTATCATGTGGTATCATGATAAAAATTCTAATGAAAAGAAATTTGAAAATGTTTAGCATTGAGTAAGAAATACTTGAGAATTACTTTTCAGATTATATTGATATGTGAATACAGGGCCCTACTCCACTCTAACCCATCTCTAGAGTCTAGAAAAATATCCCTCACTAATCAGTTTATGCCAAAAAAGCAAACGATGAAAACAATCCATTTTATAATACTACTTTAATTCAATTTTTTCTAGACTGATGCAATTTTGAATCCTCAGTAATTACGGCACGTCCTAGAAACACTGCTGCATAAGGACCAAATAGAAACTTAAGAGGTTAAACCAACACAGCCTTATCTCACAATTTCAGTGGTCCAAGTCCAGGTCCAGCTCAGCGTGGTCTTCTGCTCTGGGTCTCATGTGCCACAATTCAGGTGGCAAGTACACTGCATTATCATCTGCAGACATGCCTGGAGAAGAATCCATTTCCAAATCCTCTCAGTTGTTGGGAGAATCTATTCATATGTGACAATAGCATTGAAGGCCCCAGCTTCTTACCAGCTGTCTGCAGGAGTCTACCTTCAGGTCCCAGAGACCATGCGAGTTCACCGCCAAGCAGCCTTCTTCTGGGCAGTTTACAAATAGCTATTTGCTTCTTAAACTCAGCAGGAGAATATCTTATTCACCAATCTGCTAAGATGGATTATTACATAAGATAATGTAATCATGGGAGGGGTTTTCCTGGTGGCTTAGCAGTGAAGAATCTGCCTGCCAAGGCAGGAGATGCAACTTTGATTCCTGGGTTGGGAAGATCTCCTGGAGAAGGAAATAACAGCCCACTCCATTATTCTAGCCTGGAAAATTCCATGGACAGAGGAGCCTGGGTTCCACAGTCCATGCGATAGTAAAGAGCTGAACACGATTAAGCAAATAAACAGCAATGACCCTCTTACATTGGAAATATTTGTTGTTTATCTACTTCCCTTTGGTTGGGAAGCCGTAGAGATCTAACTGTTTCCAGTGATTTATTTTATCTTGGAAAGTAGAACTACTTGTAGTGGTGTCATTTTGTTTTCCTAATTTCCTTTCCATCCCCCTGGTCTTCCTAACCACAGCGAATTTTTCAGTTGAGGATTGTAAGCAGGACCAAGATCATGAACCAAAGACTTTTACATTAAGGCTTGTACATTCTTTGCTAATATATTTATCATCATTTTCTAATGTCTGAATTGTGGGATTGGTTGTTGGATATAGGGGATCTTCCCCCAGTGTATAATCCCCATAAGATTAACAGTCACTTTGTCTGTTATTGACAGAGCAAGATGAGGCTTCCATTCTTCCTACCATTTTAGAGTTCCTCATGGAATTATCAAATGTTTCACTCTAACTGTATTGCCTGTGTCACTTTCATTCCCACTGCCAGAACTGCCTGAGCAAAGATTCCTCAGTGACAGATGATTTAAGTGGTTCTCCTAGATCTATTCCAATTACTACAATATTTTGACCTTAAACTTGGTAACATGTTGTCTAAAAACTTTAATGTCAGGCATCAAGATCCAGTCCTTTAAACAAAATCTGGCAGAAGAATTCTCTGTCCTGGAACCACAATTTGTGAGTTATTTCCATTTTCCTAGAGATAAATATATCCTGCACTTCTAATGAAAATGCTTTCATTAGAATTTCTTCAGGAAAAGGGAAGTTTCTCCTTCCAATGTCGATGAGCTCTGTAGGAATTTAAAAGTATGTGGACATTTTGAATTAGAAAATGGGAAGGACAGAGGGAGAGAGAGATTGAATAACAGATGATATGAGGAGGTGAGTTCTTAGAGTAAATTGATATACTAATATATTGTATGGTAAATTCACATAAATATTTATTACACTTAATATTACACATGTTTTTATGGGACCAAGCTTGGAGGGATTAGACTGTAGATGGGGTGAAAGGATTTGGAGGGTGTTAGATGTGTTCCATATCTTTTTTTCTTTTGTGACTAGGCCGGGTCTTGGTTGTGTCATACGGCACCTAGTTCCCTGACCAGGGATTGAACCCAGGTCCCTTGAATTGGGAGCTTGGAGTCTTAAACACTGAACCATTGGATAAGTCCCTGGGTTTCATATCTCCACCCATTTGGGGGTTACATAGGCTTATTTGCTCATCAAGCTTCATAGATAAAACTAGTGTATTTTATTGTGTGTGTGTTTTACCTTCTCAATTTGATCAAATAAACAATGTTACATATGGTTTGTAGTTAGCTTTATTTATAGATAAATGTATACTTACAAATATGGTAAATATTTGGTAATATTTGGTATTACTGCTGCTGCTGCTAAGTCGCTTCAGTCGTGTCCGACTCTGTGCAACCCCAGAGACGGCAGCCCACCAGGCTCCCCCATCCCTGGGATTCTCCAGGCAAGAACACTAGAGTGGGTTGCCATTTCCTTCTCCAATGTGTGAAAGTGAAAAGTGAAAGTGAAGTCGCTCAGCCTTGTCCAATTTGTAGCGACCCCATGGACTGCAGCCTGCCAGGCTCCTCCATCCATGGGATTTTCCAGGCAAGAGTACTGGAGTGGGTGCCATTGCCTTCTCCAAATATTTGGTACTATTTGACACTATATCGTGAATATAGTATGAACTTAGAAAGGGTGAGGAATGGAAAGAGGGAATATGCATTTTACAGTTATCTCTATTTTATAAAGAGATCATATATAGTTAATCTGAATGTGGGTTTATAAGTGCTTAATTTTCTATATTATTTGATTTTATAGAACATGTTTCAATTTGAATCTGTTTATTCTGAGAGTGTGTGTGTAATCAGTCATGTCTGACTCTTGTGCAACCCTATAGACTGTAGCCTGCCAGGCTCCTCTGTCGGTGGGATTTCCCAGGCAAGAATACTAGAGTGGGTTGCCATTCCCTTCCCCAGGGGATCTTCCCAACCCAGGATCCAGTCTACATCTCTGGTGTTTCCTGCATTGGCAGGCAGATTCTTTACCACTGAGCCTTCTGGTATAAATCCACATGCAGTTGTAAGAAACAATATACGTGGGTCAGAGGAAGTAGAGGGTGGAATGAACTGAGAGAGTAGCATTGGTGTATATACACTGTACACATGTGTAAAATGGATAGCTAGTGGGAAACTGCTCTATAGCACACGGAGCTCACTCAGTGCTCTGTGGTGACCTAGATGGGTGGATGCGTGTGGGGGGAGAGGTGGACGGAGGTTCCAGAGGAAGCGGATATGTGTATACATATAGTTGACTCACTTCGTTGTACAGCAGAAACTAACATAATATAGGAACCTGACCCAGGGATTGAACCCGGGTCTCCTGCATTGCAGCTGGGTTCTCTACCATCTGAGCCACCAGGGAAGCCCCAAGCAACTATACTACATATTTTTTTAAAAGAAACTGTACAGTGAGAACTTACATATCCTTTTTCATCAATGTATGACTTACCCAGTTTATCCGAATCCTTAATGGTATTTGATGTCACTTTTTTTTTTTCCTTTTTGATAGATGTATAGGGCTATCTCATTGTGGTTTTAATTTGCATGTCACAAATGGCTAATGCCATTTGAATAAATTTTTCAATGCATATTTTCCACTGTATATCCTCTCTGGTGAGTTGTCTCTTCCTTTCTTTATCCGATTTTCTAATTGGATTGTTTGTTTTATCTAATTAGGCTGTTTATTATCATTGAGTTTTGAGAGTACTTTATGTATTTTAAATACTATTCCATTGTTGAATATATGACTTGTAATTTTTTCTCCCACTCAGTGACTTGTCTTTTCATTCCCTTAATGGTATTTCTCACAGAACAACTGTATATAATTTTCATGAAGTTAGATAGTTCAATTCTTTCCTTTTTTATGAATCATGCTTCTTTTTGTGTCATGTCTAAGAACTCCTTAGCCCCTCAAAGATTTTCTCCTATTTTTTTTCACAAAATTTATTTTGTTTTAAATTTTATTTCATGGTCCATGTTGGGTTATTTTTGTATAAGATGAGGGTTTTTTTGTGGGTTTTTTTTGCCTATAAATGTCCAGTTGCTTTGTCATTATGTGTTGAAAAGGCTATCTGTCCTCCACTGAATTACTTTCACACTTGTTTTGAAAATCAGGTGGACATATATTTGTGTCTATTTCTAGATTTTCTATTCTTTTCCATTGAATTATTTATCTATTCTTCTGGCAATACCATAGAGTATTGATTACTGTAGCTACATAATAGGTCTTACAACCATGTAGATCAATTCTCCCACTTTATTCTTCTTTTTGAAAATTGTTTCAACTATTCTATTGCCTTGATTTTCAACATAAATTTTAGAATTATCTTGTACATAACTGTAACATGTCTTGCTTGCATTATGATGGGAATTGAATTAAACCTATATATCAACTTGAGAAGGTTTGGCAATTTTGCTGTATTGATGCTTTAATCCATAAACACAGTATGGTTCTCATTTGATTTCTTTCATCAGTGTTGTGTAGTTTGGGCTTACAAAGCCTATACATATTTTGCTAGAATTATACATGTAAGTAGCATTTTTAAAGCAATGTGAAGTGGTTTTGTATTTTTAATTCCAGTGTCCATGTGTCCATTGCTAGTATACAGGAATAATATTGATTTCTGTATGTTAATCTGTGTCCTTCAACTTCACTGAGCTCATTTATTTGTTCTACTTTTGGAGATTCTTTTGGAACCTCTATGTAGAAAATCATCTTATCTGTCAAGAGGGACAGTTGTATTTCTTCCTTTCTAATCTGTGTCTCCCTGTATGCATGTATTCTCCTCTTCTTATAGTACACTAGTCATATTGGGTTAAGTCCACCTTAATCCAGTATGAGCTCATCTTAACTTGATTACATTTATAAAGACACTATCACTGAATAACGGTGTATTCTGAGCTTCTTCACTGAAATGGATTTTATGGGATAATATTCAACCCAGTGTACCTGGGTTTTCTTTTAATCTCATGTATACCAGACTTGAAGCTGAAGTTGGAATTCAGCAAACATAGATTTAACTCCCCCACCCAAACAAATCCTGCTTACCTTACCCAAAAAAACCGTGAAAGGATAAGTCCAGTAAATTAGAAAACTGAGATAATAGCTGCTTTTCTCCAACTCAAATCTTGTGACTGTGTCCACTGATACCAGCAAAATCCAAGGAAGGAACACAAACAATTATTACCCTTATTAGGTTGTAACAAGGCTCTCCAGTATTCCTACTGGAGTGGTGTCAGAGAAGGCCAAGTAAGAAGCTGGAACTTTTGTTTCTACTGTTTGGTAATTAACCCTTCCCTTCACCAACACCCTGCTTCCTCTGTGTTGTTAATGGAAACTCACAGGAAGCCTGAATTTCCATTTCCAATTGACAATAAGGAGTCATCCATCTCTTTCTACTGGGGTGTTATCAAAGGTGGCCTAGCTGAAAATGAAGCTTTTCACCATTGTCCAGCAGGAATAACCAGTAGTGGCTTCCCTGGTGGCTCAAACAATAAAGAATCTGCCTTCAGTGCAGGAGACTCAGGCTCAAACCCTGGGTTGGGAAGATCCCCTGGAGAAGGAAATTGCAACCCACTCTAGCTTCTTACCTGGAGAATTCCATGGTAGCTTGGCAGGCTACAGTCCATGGGGTCACAAAGAGTCAGACAGGGCTGAGCAATTAAGACTTCACTTTCACTAGTAAGGAGACCACTGCTTTGTGGTATCAGTAGAGATTCAAGGTGGGGGATGCTGGGCTAGTGTTTAGCCACTTCAGTCATGTCTGACTCTGTGACCCCATGGACTGTAGTCCACCAGGCTCCTCTATCCTTGAGATTCTCCAGGCAAGAATACTGGAGTGGGTTACCATGCCTTCCTCCAGGTGATCTTCCTGACCCAGGGATCGAACTTGTGTCTTCTGTGTCTCCTGCTTTGCAGGCAGTTCTTTTCTGCTGAGCCACCAGGGAAGCCCCAGGGGATCCTGATAACCTGTAATAAGATGTCCCCGCAGATGATCTGCTGTCTTCTTTTGACCTTTCAGAATCCCCTTATATTTGTTTTATATAAAATGTACAGGGTTTTTCAGTTGTGCTTAGTGAGAGGAGTAGAAGAAAGTGAATCTACTTCATCCTACCAGCAGCACAAATCACTCCATACTCTGAGAGGCATTTTAGATAATTTTGCTGTTTAACTTCCTCAGTAAATATTAATGAAATACATAGGAAAAAAGTAAAATAAAATAAAAATACAGGCAGATCCTATGCACAAGTGGTCATACAAAGCACAGTTCCAATCTAGGTGCATAGTGCTCAGTTCAGTTCACTCACTCAGTCATCTCTGACTCTTTGTGAGCCCATGGACAGCAGCACAACAGGCTTCCCTGTCCCTCACGGACTCCCAGAGCTTGCTCAAACTCATGTCCATCAAGTCAGTGATACTGCCCAACCATCTCATCTTCTGTCAACCTCTTCTCCTCCTGCCCTCAATCTTTCCCAGCATCAGGGTCTTTTCCAAAGAGTCAGTTATTTGCCTCAGGTAGCCAAAGTATTGGAGTTTCAGTTTTAGCATCAGTCCTTCCAATGAATATTCAGGGTTGATTTCCTTTAGAATTGACTGGTTGGATCTCCTTGCAGTCCAAGGATCTCTCAAGAGTCTTCTCCAACACCACAGTTCAAAAGCATCAATTCTTCGGCTCTTATCTTTATTGTCCAACTCTCACATCTATACATGACTACTGGAAAAACCATAGCTTTGATTAAGTGGACTTTTGTCAGCAAAGTAATGTCTCTGCTGCTCAGTGCCAGCAATGGAGCTTGCTTTCTTAAACTATAGGGAGGTTCAGTTTATAAACCACACTGTGGTCTGTGCTCTCTTTTTCTCAAGCTGTTCAGGATGGAGAGATTAATCTAAGCAATTGTATCTATATTGATCCAAATTCTTGCAGGAACCCATAGAGTGTCTATCTGCTTTCTTTCAGTCTTGAGTTCCAAATTTTTGAGGTTACTTTATAAACAGCAGTGATTAAAAAAAAAAAAAAGTATATTGACTTGGTCTGAATCTGAAGGAGTAACTACCTTTTGAGATCAGACATGCAGGTTACCCCTTATGCACTAAGTCATATTTTCTCCTTCATGATGTTAGTTTTGTCTCTAGCATAAAATCTTCCTCAATTTTTCTTAAGCATTTACTGTAGAGCTAACTAAACCAGGAATAGTTTAGTCTCAGCTTTCCAGTCACTTCATTTGCGAGGTATGTTTTTGTGATTGTTAATATGGTGTATCATCTTAACTATCACAAAACCAGATTCCAGGTGCCCAGATATGTGGTTAAGCAATTATTTCTATGTGTATCTGTGAGGGTGTTTCTGGAAGAGATTAGTGTTTGAATTAGCAGTTGACTGAGTAAAGCAGATTGTTCCCTCCAATGTGGGTGGACATCATTTAATAATCTGTTGAGGTCCTGAATAGAACATAAAAGCAGAAGAAAAAGAATTTTTTTTTTTTTTTTTCGCCTGACTTTTGCTTTGCATGAGCTGAAGCATCAGTCTTCTCTTGGTCTCAGGCTAGGGCTTGCATCTGAACTCCTGTTTCTTAAACTTCTGGACTTGAGTGAGAACTCACACTATCAGTTCTCCTAATTCTCTTCCTATTGGTTCTTTTTTTAAAAAATTTTTTAGAGAACTCTGACTACTACAGTTTTCATTTTTATGCCATTACCATGTGGGGTCAAGCAGGAGAGGTTAGCTTTATACAGGGTAGCTTTAAAGGAAACTATTATGGACTGACGGAGAAGGCAATGGCATCCCACTCCAGTACTCTTGCCTGGAAAATCCCATGGACAGAGGAGCCTGGTAGGCTGCAGTCCATGGGGTCGCTAAGAGTCGGACACGACTAAGCTCTTCACTTTCATGCACTGGAGAAGGAAATGGCAACCCACTCCAGTGTTCTTGCCTGGTGAATCCTACGGACGGGGGAGCCTGGTGGGCTGCCGTCTGTGGGGTCACACAGAGTCGGACACGACTGAAGTGACTTAGCAGCAGCAGCAGCAGCATTATGGACTGAATGTTTGCTCTCCTCCTCTAAATTTGTGTGTTGAGATTTTAACCTTCGACGTGCATATAGAGATGGGCCCTTTGGGATGTAAATAAGGAAGATTGATACATGAAAGTGGTGCCCTCATAATGGGACTAGTGTCTTTATAAAAAGAGACACAGAAAGCTTTCTCTCTTTCTCCACCATGTGAGGACACAGTAAGAAGGTAGCAGGGCATGAAGAGGTCCTGCACAAGAAACCAACCCTGGTGGTATCCTGCCTCCAGAACTGTGAAAAAATAAATTTCAGTTATTTAAGCTACAAAGTCTATGGCATTTTGCTTTGGCAACCAGAGCAAATTAATACAGAGAATTTTATCAATACTTTGATTTTTGGCTGTCTTCACTATTCTGATTAAAAGGCTGTAAACCATCCCATAATATAGCCTGTTTTATTTCCTTGCTTTGTCTATTACCTCTCTTGAGATCTGAATCCCTTTCTTTGATATTTGGCTGATCTTCCTAATTACCTCTGGATTTATTAATATAACTCATTTAGGCCTTTGCTTTTTTCTAGACAATGAATTCTTTCTCTGATCAATATCTTCGAATGTCCATCCTTCTTTGTCTCGTTAGTCCTGGATTTAGGAATTAAATGCCTAGATGGACCAACCCATACGAAAAAAAAAAAAAAAAGAAGCAGCAGCAAATGAATTATAAGCAAAAGAATGGGTGAGTGCTGAGGGGCACAGCAAATCAGAGAAGCATATGTTCCCATTCAAAAGGTGCAGTGGACAAATATCCACATTTTCAAGAGAAACCAGAAATATGAGTTTTTAAAGGTTAGCAACTAATTAAAAAGATTTTAAAAGGTTGTGTGTGAGCCAGCAGTATTCAGACCAAACAATATAGGTATGAGAGCCAGATTTGGCTCTCTGGTTCCCAGTATAGGATCTCGTCTATAATCTCTTTAGTGATTTTTCCCAGGAGTGCTAGGAGTTATTGTACAGACAGTTCTGCATGTGGCTCTTATTGACATCTCCTAGATATCTTTGGAGATCAGGCCAATTTAAGGTCTGCTTATGGTGGAATCATGTCTCACATCTTTTTCCAGCTCCATCTGGCAAACAGCTCCCTCTGGTTCATAGAATCGCTGCCCAGCTGACTGCTGGCAACAGAGAAGATCTCCCCCAAAGAACAGAGCACAAGATAACTGCCCAACTCACTCTGTCTTGGGGATGAATTTGTCTAAATTGAATAGTTCAGGATGCCACAAGCTGGTATATAGCTCTGCCGCCACTTCCGCAGTGGCAACGGAGTGCATTTGTCATGCAGACATCAATACTATTGTTATCTTAGGCACTAGGATTTTATTTTCCCCAATACTTTATTTACTTCATTGGACAATATTGAATTTTCTTCTGCCTAACTTGGGCTGTGAGACGGAATCATCAGCAGGCGCTTTAAATCGTTCTCTTGATGATTGCATCTTTCTATTTCTGGTATCGTTTTATCACTGAAATACTGCTTTGGGTTTTCAGTTCTGCTGGTCAGACCTGTGTTGCTCTGCCTGCAGAAGTTTCATTGAGTCTCTGAGGCATTTCTTGCTATTTTATTCCTTGTTTCTAATGTGTCAGGCCAGGTTGGGCAGTAGCCTGGGGGAGCTGAGCTGCAGCTTGTTTCATGGAAAGTTTCTGAACTACACTAGAAAACGGTTTGATGGAGTCAAAGAAAGAAGAAAAGTTAATTTTGAACACACTCTATAAGAAAAGTACTCAGTGACTTTGTCTTCCAATATTTTTTTGTTGTTGTTGAATCAGATTCATCATATAGTCATTATCATAATGATATCCTTAACATACTTTGTCTCTTTCCCTGTTATTGAGGAAGACAGTTTCTATACATATTTTCAGTCTCATACTGAAGGTCATTAACTCACAAAGGCCTAACTGGCTTCTTCATCAAGGTTAGAACCCCTGCCATAGCTTACCTCAGCTTCCTGTATTTTACCCATCACCAAAATTACTTACTGTTGTTATTGTTAGTATCAATTTTTCATTTTAAAAATATATCTATCTTTAAAGTCTCAAAGGTGATAAGGGTATGTATGTCTATCTTATTCGCTGCTGTATACCCAGAAGGACAAATAAATAAGGCATTTCTCAGCTGAATTGGTTACACTTGTATGTGTGCTTACTTGTCGCTCAGTCGTGTCTGACTCTTCGCGGCCCTGAGGACTGTAGCCTATTAGGCTCCTCTGTCCATGGAAATTTTCAGGTAAGCACACTGGAAAAGCACACTGCCAGTTTCTCCTCCTGTTATATATTTGCTATTTAATTTCATACAGTTCATTAACATTTAGCCCTGGTTTGCCAACCACTATTTTGTAATTGCAGTGAGCAAAATAGCTCACTTCACTCCCTGTGTGCCGTACTTGGTCATCTCTTTTGTTTCCATACATTGTGCTTCTTCCTTTCATATCTAAAGTGTAAGGTAGAGAATTAATTAATTTATTCATCAGTAGTTTAATATTGGTAGTTAGAAGCTTGTTTTATCTATTGTTAGTGTGTGATCCAGAAATTTTAAGTTTCTAGCAATTCAGCCCAAATTTCTCTCATCTAAGAACATAGACTTGGTAGTTTATACTTATGCATCTTTCATCTATTAAATTACTCAAACAGAAACAATTATTTATTTAATATTTAATGCTAGTTTGCTAAGACTGTTCTGAGTGAAACATGCTGAATGGTTGAAATAATAGGAACTTACTATCTCACAGTTCTGGAGGAGAGAAGATGAAAGTCAAGACAGTGGCTCTTTCTGATAGCTCTGAGGAAAAGATCTATTCCAAGCTTCTCTCCTTGGCTTGTAGACAGCTGTCTTTTCCCTTTGTCTCCTCACATTTTCCTCCCTCTATATTTATCTCTGTGTTCAAATCTCTCTTTTTCATAAGGACACCAGTGCTATTCGATTAGGACCTTCCCTAATAGCTTCATATTAACTTGATTACCTCTGTAAAGATCTTCTCTTCCAATAAGATCATACTGTGATGGATGGTGGTTAAGAGTCCAATGGGTGGACTTTTGGAGGACATAATTCAACCCATAACGAATCTATATCATTAGAACTAATGTTTAGATTCTAGGGAATTCATATTTTATACTCTCACTGGGGAGACCAAACTAACACTCATTGAACAGAAGTATGTGATATGAAGAATTACACATCCAAGAGCTGAAATGGTGTGGAACAGATGTTTATACTGTAGGGGTCAGAAATGAAGAACAGCCGTGTGCACTAGAGTAATCAGGAAGCGTCTGAGACTAATAAAAATAAAAGCTTAGTAAAACTAAAGCTGAATAAAAAAAGAGTTTGGTTAGGTATAAAAGATGGGAAAAGGAATAAAGGTAGGAGATAGAGGTGAGAGCACAGAAGTATAAATGGTTAAAAATGTAGACATATTCATGTAAGAGTGAGTAGATCTGGCTCAGGTAGAGGAAGCATGTTGAGGACAAATGGAAAAGGAGGCTAAGTTAGATAAAAAATGAAGGTTAGACTAGACGAAAGTCATTGGATTTGAAATCTTGGGAGCAGTTGATGAGATATGAAATAGCCATTGAAAGATTTTAAGCAGGAGATTGACAGTGAGCGTACTAGAATAAGGAAATCTTCAGGGTCTTTTATACCTCCCCATATCCATTTACTTTGTCATGTGACTTTGCAGCCCCTCCCATTAGGGTGTCGAGACTATTTTCTTTTTCCAGTGAGTCTGACGGTCTGTGACTTACTTTGACCAAATAGATGTGGCCTAATTTACACCACAGCAGTTTTGACCCTGGCCTAAAATTAATGGTTGTGTATACTTTCTCTCCCTCTGTCTCTCTCTTTATCTATGTCTCCCTCTATGTTTCCCTCTCTTTTCATCATCATTTGAAAAAATCTGTTATAATCTGCAACAGGATGAGAAACCATGTGAAGCAAATCCACCAACAGGTAGATCATTCTTGATAGGAACCCCCCAGCTGGCTATTCATTTACCTACAGTCAGCAGACGCATGAGTAAATCCAAGTAAGAACATCCCAGCCAGATGCAGGCTAGAAAGGTCTCCCATTTTTGCTCAGACTCATGAGTGATAATGAAAAGTAATATTTAAACCATTAAGTTTTGCAGTTGTTTGTTAGCCAGCATTATTGTAATAGAAAACTTAGATGGCAACATTTGATTAAATAGAGAAGGATGAACTGGGCAGCAATAGTAGTATGTATTGGAGTGTTTGTGTGCATAGGTAAGAAGTAGAAGTGGATGATTGTGAGAAGGAATAATTGTTAATAAACTGGCTCAAAAAAGAGCTCCAATTAAGCATGCTCATTGAGGTATATTGTAAGATAGTCATGAAAAGCATTTTCAGAAGACTGATAAAACTCATGAATTTTTAAAAAATGGTAAGATAGAATTAAGGAATTTTCTTTTTCTTTTTGCCAAGTATTATAGATAAACTTTTGCTATTTCCTTTAGATATATTTCTAGAGTGATTTTTTTTTAATGGCTCAAATGAGAGCTTTTCTTAAGCCAGTTCTTTCATCAGTTTACAAAAATATATCTAGCCATTTTGTGGTTCCAAGAACAGTAAATTAAACCACATTCTACAAAATATGTGGCCATAGTAAAATATTTTACAAAAATAAAGTCTTTGCTTGGGATGATTGTTTTAAAATATAAACACCAAAGATACCCCACTTCCAGGGAAAGAAGGTGGCTTTTGTTACTATAAGAGCTAAGAGGTTACATAAGAAAATTTTGGTCATTTAGTTAGTAGGATTTTCACATGCTTCAGTTTCAGAGTATGTCAAGTATAAAGCAAGATTAAACATTTCTGTCCGGCCTGTTGGCTTTCTGCCAGATTTTTAATGTTTCCTCATACCTATCTTCTAACCTAAGTTAAATCCTTCCTATAAGCTGTTTTAAAGAATGTGCCATCTTAAGAGGGAAAGATCAAATAAAATAAACATAGGAAGCACAGATGCATACATAACAACAATGAAAACATAGATTCTTTTTTCTTTAATAATCAAATGTAGCAAGAAGTGGAGAAAAATTTTTAACATAGCTAAATGTTCATGAATACACATGTGTCAAGGATAAAAAAAGGGCAATCTTAAGTCATTTTAAAGCATCTCTCATAAATTAGGCAATTTTATTTTATTTAGGTCTATGTTTATATGTGTGTGTGTATGTGTATACATAAAACTTTGCTTCACCAAATCTCCTTATGAAAATTATGTCTTGCTCATAAAAAACTCCTCTCAGACAAAGCATCCATTAAAACAGAGAACAAATAAGTGCATGCCAGAAGGGTGAAGGTGAGGGAACTAGTGAAATAGGTGGGGGAGAATAAGAGGTGCAAACTCCCAGTTACAAAATAAATGAGTCATAGGGATGAAATGTATAGCATGGGGGGATGTAGTCAATAATTTGTAACATCTTTGAATGGTACAGATGGTAACTAAACTTATCACTGCAATCCTTTTTAGCTGTATAGAAATATTGAATCACTGTGTTGTACACCACGAAATATCATAGTGTTGTAGGTCAATTATACTTAAAAATCAAACAAGCAAATAAAGAAGCTCATAGAAAAAGAGATCATATTTGTGGTTACCAGAAGTGGGGATGAGGAGAGAGAGGGACTGGATGAAGATGGTCAAAAGATATAGACTTCCAGTTATAAGATAAGTAAGTACTAAAGATGTAATATACAATGCAATAAATAACATTAACACCACACCATATTATATATGAAAGTTCTATGGGAGTAAACCCTAAGAGTTCTTATCACAAGGACAAATATTTTTTTCTTTTATTTTGTATCTATATGAGGTGATGGATGTTCACTAACCTTATTGTGGTAACCACTTCATGATGTCTGTAAGTCAGATCATCATGCTGTATACCTTAAACTTCAACAATGCTATATGTCAGTTATGTCTCAATAAAACTGGAAGAAAAAATAAAAACAAAAATCATTTGATTAGGTGAAAATAGGTGAGTGAAAAGGAACAGATGAAGTAGAAATGATGTCTTCTTTGTCTCTCTTTGATTCTTTAGTTCTCCTGGTTCTCCAAAGATCTACATCTATATCTTAGTTTGCATTTTATTCAACAGATGTGCTGTTTAACTATAACAATGTGGAAACATCAGGAATCCCAATGAGTTGGAAGACAGTGAATAGAACTTTCACACAGATATGCATCACTGTGAAGGATTCTTGCTGAGAAACTTTACACAATTACAGCAGTATACAAAACTAACCTATCCCTGGGTCTGCTTTTGCATGCTTCATTTGAATTAAATTACTAGAATTAGCTTGAAGAACTTCTGTCTTTGACTTGTGGTATTTATTTTATGATTCATCATTTCTTTTTTGTTACAGATGAGAAATTTATAGGGAAATGACTAATTGCCATGCTTTTTGCTTGGCATGGTGAAAGGACTGATATATTCATAAAGCTTGTTCCCGATTGTGTGTGATGATTAACACAAAGACACACCCAGAGCGGAAGATGCATTTATTTCAAATATATGAAAAATCACCTTAAAAGTCTAGGCTTTCTGCATTTAAAATTGTTTTTTCACTTAGAAATATGTTAGGAGCAGCATCCCATATCATTAAATCTTCTAATTTTGATTTTAACAACTTTATCATTCAATCTACAAATGCACTATCCTTTGTTACTTACTCACTCATGTCTGACTCTTTGTGACTCTGTGGACTGTAGCCCACCAGATTCCTTTGTCGATTGGATTCTCCAGGCAAGAATACTGGAGTGGATTGCCATGCCCTCCTCCAAGGATCTTACCATCCCAGGGATTGAACTCAGGACTCCCAATTGCAGGCAGATTCTTTACCATCTGAGCCACCAGGGAAACCCATTGTATAACTTGCATTTTCTAAAATGAAATATTACATATTAGGGTGTTCACAACGAGTACGTATTTGCAAATGTTATTTCTTTTTCATGTTAGGTGCCTATGGATAAGAGAAAGCAAGAGAGAAGGGGAGGGTGTGAGTAGTAAAGTAAGCAGTAAAATAAACAACAACAAAAAAGACAATGTTATATAGGTGATAGGAAGCCACTGAACAATTTTGTATGTTGCTTTGGGGAGTATGGGTATCCAGAAGTAGGAGATCAGACAGGAAGTTATTAAAATTTTGTGGAGAAAAATCATCACTACCCAAACTCAAGCAGTATCAACGAAGATAAAAGGTAAACAGGGTGTGAAAGATTTTCTAGAAAAGAAAACTGAGGAAAATAGAGGACTGATTTGAAAGAACAGCAAGCAATTCATGATGACTCTGAACGTCTTTGGCCCAGGTGACTGTGTATAGAGGTGTCTTTAACTGAGATTAAGAGGACAGGCAAAGGAGTAGGTTTTGAGACACTGAGTTGTCATCTCTGAGAAAATGCACTTTGAATTGGTGAATATTCCATTATTTATAATCTTGAAATGTTTTTATGGTCAGGGGACGAGTTCAACTTTACTGAATTGAAGAATGGGTCAGAAAGTAGAAACAGTGTTTCTATCTATCCATAATCTATCTAACAATCTATCTACAAAAAGTTTGACTTTGATGAGCAGACAATAGAGGATATTTAGATATAATTTCTTCATTTGCTCATTTTTATATTTAAATATATATTGAGTGCCTACATGGCCTAATATGTTTATAGTTAGATTATATTCTTTTCAAATTAATAATATAAAATTATTTCCAAGGCCTCCCATCCATTTACTTACTTCTTATGTTCCAATTTTTACTTATAAATTTTCAATATCAACAGAAACAACTATAATAAGTGTTTATCAGTTAATTTTTCTTTCTATAAATGTATATCCTCTGTGGTTGATAATGTAGATGAACTTTTATTTATATAGGAGACAGCCATTTACCCATAATATAATCATGTATTGTTTAAGCAATCACAAATTATTTTCATAAGTAATCCTACAATAATATGTATGATACAAAGCCAGTTGATAAGATTGTGTCAGATGTCTTTTTTTTTTTTTTACTGAAACCTGTTGGCTTTTCAGATTTTAGTAGACACAAGGTTTCTTTTCTATTATTTTATGATATATGTTCTTAAAGGCTATGCAATTATAACTTATTTGTATGTGTATCCAGTGAAAGACTCTGGAATATTTTAAATATTGTAAAATATAGTCATTTATTCTCTCAAATTGTTTTATATGTGTGTCTTCCTATTAAATCATGGAAGTGTAACTATTGTAATCAAAATCTGTATTATCACTCACTTAAATATTCACGATCATTCAATAAACTTTCACTTAATAGTTCTTATTATCTGGCTCATCTTACAGATCCATCCAGCATAGAATGCTTACTAGGTAGATACTGTAAAAACTGCCCAAAATAGTAATTCTAAATACAACTTTCATTGTGACTGTCTAACTCAAGAACCAACATTCATTTAAAATTATTTACTGCATATTATCCAACATACTCTTTCATGATTTCAAGCTATCACAAAAGTGAAGTTACTCAGTCGTGTCCGACTCTTTGTGACCCGGTGGACTGTAGCCTACCAGGCTTCTCCATCCATGGGATTTTCCAGGCAAGTGTACTGGAGAGGGTTGCCATTTCCTTCTCCAGGGGATCTTCCCGTCCCAGGGATCGAACCCAGGTCTCCTGCATTGTAGGCATACACTTTACCCTCTGAGCAAGCTATCACAACCAAACCTTAAACACAGGCCTTGGCCTCACCCCAGGCCACACTGTCTCATCACTGGGACTTATCAGACTCCTCCTCTTTGTCAGGCGCTACACCAACCTGTGCCTCTGCAATTCTTCCTGGGTTTCCTCCTTAAAATGGTCTTCTTTCTCACCTCGACACATACCCATCCAAGCCCACAGATATTTGCAGACCTGCCATCTTCATGAAACACTCACAAACCAGTATTAATTGCTCTTTCAGTTCTCCAAAAATCTATATAGTCTGAAACTTGATAATGATAGCTTATGGTAAATGGTGTCGGATTCGTGATCTCCAAAGAAGATTTAGCTTTGGTACCAGGGACAAGGTTTGATCACTAAAGAGCTTCTGTGTAACAGTTTTATTAAAGTGAAAAAGGACAGAGAAACCTTCTGACACAGACATCAGAAGGGGGACAGAAAGTGCCCCCCTCACTAGTCTTAGCAAGGGAGCTAATTTTTTTAATTGATTTTTACGATAAATCAAAAGAATGTCTCAAGGTTGTAAAGATCTTAATAGACCCACTCCCACAATTTACATTTTAAGATGACAGGATTAGAACTAACAATAGAAAGATCTTACCAGACCCACTCCCATAATATACATTTTAGTGAGTGAAGTCCCTCAGTCGTGTCCGACTCTTGGCGTCCCCATGGACTGTAGCCTACCAGGCTCCTTCGTCCATGGGATTTTCCAGGCAAGAATACTGGAGTGGGTTGCCATTTCCTTCTCCAGGGAACCTTCCTGACCCAGGGATTGAACCCAGGTCTCCCTCACTGTAGGCAGATGCTTTACTGTTTGAGCCACAGCTGGTAAAGAATCTACCTGCAATGTTGGGAGGCCTGGGTTTGATCCCTGTGTTGGGAAGATCCCCTGGAGAAGGGAACAGCTACCCACTCCAGTATTCTGGCCTGGAGAATTCCATGGACTGTATAATCCATGGGGTTGCAAAGAGTTGAACATGACTGAGCAACTTTCACTCACTTGATGAGTACATTTTAAGATAACAGGATTAGTCAGAAGGTTTTCAAGAAGAAGAAATTGTCCTCAAGCAGAATACATTGTTGTTATATAATCCTTACTAAGGAATGTAGGGGGAAAAAAAGTTTGTCCTTTCCTCCTCCTTGAGAATTCCAGACCCCTTTCTCCTCCTCGAGGACCCTGGATTTCTTATCAACCTGCCTTAGGAATTGACTCTCTCAATAATAAACTGTTCTTTTAAAAATGATGTTTTCCTTTCTTCTATTAATCTGGAATTAAGGCTTTAGTGAAGACACTTTATGACATAATTATTTTGTGGAGTTTTTAATTTTTTTGATAGAAAACTGTCCTTATGACAGCACGAAATGATATCCTCAGTCATTGATTAACAGATAAATAACCATCATTTTCTGTGTTGATGTTTTATGATTCAATGATTAAAACCACTTGCCTCCATCTTTAGAAAATATTTACTTCAAAATTCTGTCCCCACTGCAGCTGCCCTCCTTCCTCTCCTGCCTCCCTTTGAGAGAGAGAACAGGAGGGTAGAGAAAGGTGGTGGGTCCAGGGGTGGGAAAGGTCTCCCACACAGAAGAAAGATATGCTGATGAGACTTTTATTTCACCAAAAATCTAAAATAAAAAAAATTATTTACCTAGTAATATCACTTTTCCACTTTTAGTTAATTAATAACTTAAGAGTTTTTCTAACGTTGTTATTATCAGTTTCTCTTTTTCCATGCTTCTCTCGGGATTGATGTAAAAATCTCTGTAGCTATGTAGAAATAACTACATACTAATATTATCTAACATGTGAACTTTGTTTCTCTATAGCTAAGAAACTTTGCATATACTAAAATTGAATGTTTTTTAAATATATTTTGCCTTATAGAGCGATAGCTATGATAACAATTTTACTGAGTAATTTTGTTTTCCTGAAACAGGTAAGATGCCAGTACCCATGTCATCAAGGAATTGGTTACACAGAATTTTCCACTGTGTTGATTACAGGGCTCTGAAAATCCTTTTTTAGAGGACTTGTTTAGAGTCTTGTCCTGTCAAGGTTGAGCTCAGAAATGGAGGTCTTTTCAGGTTAAAGTTTCTTCGTGCCTTAGGAATATTCATTTCCCACAGTAAGCCAAAAATATAGCAGACATTTTATTTACACCTGTTTTACTTCTTTATAAACATATAGAGGTGATTTAAAAATAAAAAGCTGTGTATTTGTGTAGCTTTGTATAAATACTATTATAGGGAGAATGCCATTATAAGGCTATTGTAAGTTCTAGATTTTATATCATGAAATATTTCTGAAATTATTTCGGTTTATATTTGTAGAAGGAAAGAATTAACAGCAGTTTGGTAACTCTTTTCTCCCTCTCTTTTGACACTGACCAATCTCCTCGTAAATATTGAGTGCTGTACTTACAAGACAGAAAATAAATGAGGAGGGAATTCCCTGGTGGTCAATTGGTTGGGACTCTGTGCTTTCACTGCAGAGAGCACGGTTCAATCGCTGGTTGGGTAACTAAGATCACATAAACCACTCAGTGAGGCAAAAAGGAAAAATAAACAAATAAATAAGGAGATAGCACGTGTTGCCTATGAACTGATAACTGAACTTGGGATGCTTTAGCAGAATATATTCTGAAAGATTTAAAATTGTGAGTAATTCTGCAATCTCTGGATCTCTGGGCTGCAGCTACATTGAAGAATTATCAGTTATATGACCACTACAAAGATATGCTCTGTATATGCCTGTCCTTCCCTGGTAGCTCGGCTGGTAAAGAATCCGGCTACAATGCGGGAGACCAGGGTTCGATCCCTGGGTTGGGAAGATCCCCTGGAGAAGGGAAAGGCTACCCACTGCAGTATTCTAGCCTGAGCCACAGAATACTCCACGATACTGAGAATAATGTATCAGAATACTGAGCTCAGAATACTGAGAATGCAGCTCAGAATACTGAGCTCCAGGCCAGAATACTCCAGTATACTGGAGAATTCCATGGACTGTACAGTCCAGTCCATGGGGTCACAAAGACTCGGACACTTTCACTTTCGCAAAGGAAATGGCAACCCACTCCAGTATTCTTGCCTGGAAAATCCCATGGACCCTGGCGGGCTACAGTCCACGGGGTAGCAAAGAGTCAGACGCAACTAAGATGACGACAGAGATATGAGACTAGCAAAATATAAAATTTAATGACCCTACAACCTTTCAAACCTATCCTTTTCAAGAACAAAACATCCTAGTAAAATGGGCCTTGATAAACTCTGTCTAATGAATTTGGGATTCTTGGATATCGTACATGCTACTGCTCTCTCTCTCTTTATTTTATTTTATTTTGGTATCCTTTGTGAATCTCTGTAAGGCTTGTATTTTTTTTTTTTTTTTTTTTTAGATGATTTGAAGCATCTTTTTTATGGTTCTTTTTATTTGGCTGTGCTGGATCTTTGTTGCTGCTTGTGGGACTTTAAGTTGTGGCAAGCAGAATTTTTTTTTTTTTTTTTTTTTGGCATGCAAACTCTTCGTTGTGGCATATGGGATCTAGTTCCCTGAGCAGGGTTCAAACCTGGGTCCCCTGCATTGCAGGCATGGAGTGTTAACCACTGGACCACCAGGAAAGTCCCATAGCTTGTATTTTACCTGAGTCTCTTTCCTGATTTGGACCTCTGTGATACAATCTGTATTTACTTTGCAATAGTCATTATTATTTATTTAGCTCTTAGTGTATATCAGTGTGCTAGGCCCTTAATTAACTCATTTACTTTGCTGTTATCCAGCTTGCAGAGGACTATTTACTTGAAACCAATAAAAAATAACCAATTAAAAAAAACAATATTAAGCTTCATAATCCTCTTTCACAGGCATCATCTAAGACCTTAAAGAGCTTCTAAAAATATGTCCATGTGGTTATATGATTAAGATTTGCCAAAGATTTCTTTAACCATGATCAGCTAAGTACTTTGTCATTACATACCAACTTCTTGATATTCTTTTTTGTGTTGGGTGGTGTGGAAGGAAGCTGTAAGGAGGAAATTTGATTAGGGATTCATTTACTTGGCATTTGTGGAATATGCCTATGTAGGATATAATTATGTGGCTTGAAGCTAATATTTATGTATAATTAAATTGCCAGTAATCTCAGTATAGATATGGCTTTCTGGAATAGCCCTGTCACCCACTTGTCATGATAATGAAAAAGCTACGAGGGCAGAATTTATACCATTGTATGCATGTGTATTATGGTGCCCAGAACTTGAAATCTATTGATAATGGAGAAGCAACAAGGTAGAAAACATACAGAATCAGAGGCTGTGCTGTGGAAAATTCTCACAAATTTATGGTGTGAAGTATAGTGTGAAGGAACTATAAAAAGATTTTCCTGAATTTAAAATAATCTAAAATTAAGCAATACTCACCAATAACAGAATTTGACTCTGAAACATCTCTAAGCTATTGATAATAAAAAGCACTTTAAACCTAACTTGTTAGAGAAACATTATTTCTAAAAGAAATTTAAATTATAAGATTGTCATTTGAAGAGGCAGAGGTTGCAGCCAAAAAATAAATAAATAAATAAATAAACAAGCAAACATACAGATAAAATTGTTACAGAAGTACTTTAGAGATTTAATTAATAAAAATATCAATATTTTCCTAGATGTTCTGATACTTTTGGTGTTGGTCCATTTTTTAAATTAATAATTTGTTGTAATACCTTTACTCATTTTAGATAGTAACTTTTGTATTTTTTATTTGTAATTTTGTATTAGCCTTTTAAAGAGAATTATACCAAACTTTATGTGTATCAGGCCCAGGACTTACCCATGCCTACAAGGTCAATATTACTCTCCATAATTTACACATGAATTATTCATAAGTGCTGGGTCAAGACTAGAATGTTGCATAGTATCCTTTTTCCCTTACAAAGAGATTCCTTTTGGGAAGATGAAATCAATAAGGAGACACAGAAAAAATTCGATAGCATGCAGAAGACCATATCCATAGATAAAAGGTTTAGAAAAGGATAGGTGAGTTAGCTATTTATGCATTAATTCTGTTGAGTGCCACATTTGAAGCCATTTTGTTCAAATGGACAAATGATGCAATTTCCCCAATGCAGGTCAATATGAAAAATATTCCCTCATTACTATGCATTCATTAAATTGTCTGATGTATGGAATTCCTCTTGATAGACAATATTATTTTATGTATGATTTAGAGTCTATAAAGTGAAAGTCGCTCAGTCATGTTCCGAGTCTTTGAGACCACGTGGACTATATAGTCCATGGAATTCTCCAGGCCAGAATATTGGAGTGGGTAGCCTTTCCCTTCTCCAGGGGATCTTCCCAACCCAGGGATCGAACCCAGGTCTCCCACATTGCAGGCGGATTATTTACCAGCTGACCCACAAGGAAAGCCCAAGAACACTGGAGTGGGTAGCCTATCCCTTCTCCAGGGGATCTTCCTGACCCAGGAATTGAACAGGGGTCTCCTGCATTGCAGGCAGATTCTTTACCAACTGATCAGGGAAGCTTATACAATTTATATTAGAGTCTATATTTCAAGTAAAATGTCTGGAAATTCTTCTAATGCTGAAATTATGAATGTTTGAAACTTCATAAAGTTTTTAATTATAAAAATATTAAAAAATTTTAAGCATACCCTATCATTTTGTTTATAGAGTTTATTTTAGAAATGTGGAGAATTTAAACAACTAATCTCTGAAGGATAATATTCTTTTTCAGAAGTGTAAAACTATTCTAACCTGGATGGTCAAGAAACAAATTGAAAGCCTTTTCTGCAATAGAGTAATTTAAAACCTATTTAAGAAAGAGAATGACCAATCCAGGTAGACAAGACTTGAGTTTATTTATACCATTCATATCTCCCTTCTTGAAAGGACATTTACAAACTTGATTTAAAAAATAAAAGAACTTCTGAATGACAACGTTCACGATTTAATTTCAATATTACAGGTATGCTCTTTTGTGATAAATTATCAGTTGAAAATGTTCCAGTGAAATCTAGTATCAATTAACTTAACACTTCATATAAGAAATCATAAAACATTTATTTTCAAGTCTTACATATATTACTTAAAATAGATACAAAGTTCAATTTGTAATTTTTAGATTTTACTGCTATTTCAAGCTACCTGAAGGAAAATGCCTTAGTGGAAAAAAATATTTTTATTTTTTTAAAAAGTATGACTTTTAATACAAGCGCTATTAGTAACAGTTCACCCTTATGTTATTTAGCAATTAGGTAGGTCAAATAATGTATGATATTATCTTGAAAGAAAAGAAATAATATTTGTTGGACAGGTGCAAGTAAAATAATATTTGAAGACTATTATGCAACTTAGCATCAAATTCTAGAAGTTGATTGATTAAAATATAACATTTAACAAGTTCATAAATAATTGCTGTTTCCATCTTTTAATATTAACCTGAATAGCTGAAGCACATTGAAAACAATGAGATGAGATAACGTAGTAAAAAAAATTGTACATGTGATTGATTGCTTGATGGAGGCATCAATCTGTTAAAATAGTTTCTCATACACGTTTTCCTGTCCGAAAATATAAACTTGCTTTTTTTCCATATATACAAGTATCTTGTGAGATCCTGGATTCTGAAAAGAAAACGGTTGAGGTATAGCACTGAATAAAGCATCAAAATGCATGATGTTTTTGGCTGAAATTCAGCAAAGTTACGGTCAGTAGAGAAGAGTTGCTCGGTATGTGCTTCCGAAAGTCTTCCAGGTTTTGCCCTCTGAGAAATTTGTTGGCGACATCAAATAACTGAACTCTTCAACATCAATATATACAAAGGCATTTTATTATTCATCAAAGAAAGGGAATTAGAGCCACCAGAAATTACAGTTTTATTTTTCATAATACATATATTTATTGCCATCATAGTTCTGCAATTGTCATAAAATTAGAGTCAGATGGAATTCAGAGACACGTGCAAGTTTTGGAAATGGACACATAGATAACAGTATAGAACTGTACATAAAATTACAATTTATTAAACACATTGTTTTAGCACATCCTTGATGGATGGGAATGAGCACCATATCTTTTGTGAATATATATTTTTCTCTCTTTTTTTTTTCTACAGCACCAAAGAAATCCAAATAGGAAAAGGAGAGATGAAAATTGGGATTCAAGAATAAGGCCTGTTTCCATCTCAGCCACACTATCTTATATTTTTATGATTTTCAAAGTTTTGTCATGTGGTTCTGTGCCCACAAGAGCATCGATATTTCCTAATTGGTACATACATATGTAGCAAGTTGTTTTCTATACCATTCTTTTTCAAAACTTGCATGTGGCATAAAATGGGTTGGTGGTACCAAGGTATATTTTCTGTTGATTTCATATGTTCTTTGTCCTAATCTTAGCCAAGAAAACAAACAGGACCAACTTCAAATCCAAACTTCTGATTCTGATCACCAAAGTCATTGATCATTACATCAACGATAGGTACTTGATCAATTTTCGGTGTATTGATTTCAATCACAGTCTTTTCATAGCCTTTTCTGGACTGTAAAGTTAAGAAGAAATAAAAAGTTATACAATCATTGCATACTTCTAACATACATTATTTTTTTCTTAAGCCTCTGAGTGGAGGTAAGAAGGTAAGAAAGAAGAGAATGGAAAACAAATTTGCCATTATCTTTGTAGTAATTCACTCTTCTTGTTATCACTGATGTCATATGTAGTTTTACATTTTGAATGTTGACTGTGTTTAATACTTAGCTGTACATATTCAAATGTTACTCTAATATACTGTACAGCTGCAGAGAATCTTATTGAATTGATATATACATTTTAATATGTGAAAACTGATATTGATACTGGGTCATATCTTTGCATAAATAATATATCCTTACCATTGTTATAATAATTAAGATAGAAATATATAAATATATATATATGTATACACACACACACATAAGCAAATTTTCTAAGAAAAATTTGAATACAGTGTAGGAATTATAATATAAGAAGTCAAAGTATTTCTGTTGCTATGTATTAATTTTATGAATAATTATCAGTACATTATATTGGGAAATCCAAATCACTTGCTCCTTTCAATATACAGTATGTTCTCATCCTTGATCTATGTGTAAGCTACCTACTTTGTTTACTTGTAATTGTGGCTTTTCAGTAATCAGCTAGGAAAACAAGTTTTTTAGGATGCTCTCTTGTTCATTTGCTGTCATGAAATTACCGTATGTGTGAGAAAGACAGTTGCAGAGGAATAAAATAACCAAATGACTGTTTCTGTTTAAGCTCTTGTAACATAATACCAATCAGCAAACCTCTATAAGCAAAATACAAGGTAAGAATTATCTATGGTATGAATGGTATAATGATGATTCCTTTAACTGTCGTTTTAGAGTCATGAATTAAGGAGGCAAATGAAATAAGGCTCCTGATCTTTTTCATTCCAACAATAACTAGCTGTAATAGTATTTAAATATCTGGAATAATTCCATAAAAATAACATATGACCCAATATTACCTTCTGCTGTGGCTTTAAAAGTGTGTCTATATGTATGTTTCAGTTTCTGTATCTGTGTATGTGTGTGTGTTTGTGTGTGAATACTAGTGGTTTCTAATAAACTGTATTTAATACACTTAATACATCAGTGTGAAGCATCGAATCTTAATGACAACTGACATGCACTTCATGAGAGAAATCTGACTGAGGGCTAAAGTGAAAGGGTTCCACATTGCCTCTCACCTCTGTGAAAGAAGGCCACAGGGACTATACTCACCGCACAGCCATCAAATAGGACTTTGATGTAAGGGTTGTTGTCATAGGACATCTCCTCATCATTTGATCCCAAGAACCGAAGTGCTTTGTCATGGCTTCCTGATGACACGTCATACCAGGCGGCCGACTGATGACAGTAGTAGGTGAAGTTCTGCCGAGCAGAGGCAGTCAGCAGCTTCAGGAATGTCATTTGCACCATATTAATGGAATTGCCTTCAACATCTAAATATGAAAGCTGGAAATAAGAGAATAAAGAGACACATAAAGACTCTTTTCTATTATAAAGAATAAAATCACTGTCAACAGTGAATTGAGATCCCAGAAGCATGTGGATGATTCAACAGACCTATTTCTTACTTAATGAAAGAAAGTATGCACCGAGAGTCAGAAGACCCAGATATAGGAATTTATGAAATGAAGATGGATTTTCACCTTAGCTACTAACAATAATACTTATCTTGGAAAGAAAATCACTTTACCTCTATACCTCAGTTTCCTAATCAATCAGTAAATATTACAAAAATGTAATTGTTTTTGCTTGTTTCCAAGAATTCTTTCATTATATTCCTGTACCTTTTTGATATAGTCCAGGGAATTCTCCAGGCCAGAATACTGGAGTGGGTAGTCAATCCCTTCTCCAGTGGATCTTCCTGGCCCAGGAATCGAACCAGGGTCTCCTGCATTGCAGGTGGGTTTTTTGTTTTTTTTTTTAACCAACTGAGCTATCAAGGAAGCCCTTTTGAATAATAGAGTGGTAAAACAGTGAAAATGAAAATAGAGGAATCTCAGTGAAATGTAAAGGTTAACTATTTTTATGTTTGTTTTCACCTGTTTTCCTAGTGTATCTGTTTGATTCAAATTTTTCAACAGGTTCCTGCATTTTTCATTTTGGGGCCACAGTCTTCCAAGAGGCTTTTGGTCTTCTAATTTTCACCACAGACCTGCCTGTTTGTCTGTTCTTAGTTGATGTAATTATATTCATCTTTGTATCACGGGCACCAAGCATATTGCCTGAGACATGCAAGTGAATATTTGTTGTCAGGAAATACTTAATTTGTGTTTTGAGAAGGACCACAGTCCTAATTTAAAATTATTAAAAACTGTCTCTTTTGTCAAGCTCATAATTTGTTTTACTGGGTATGAATAAACTATCTGGGATTAGCTGAAACATACAAACCTATATTTTAAAAAATTAAGTAAGAAATTTGCCCAGGTTATAGATTCAGTCAGCTCAGTTCAGTCGCTCAGTCATGTCTGACTCTTTGCAACCCCAATTCAATATAAAGGCAGTTATCTGTGGCTTTCCTCCTTATTGGGCTTCCCTGATAGCTCAGTTGGTAAAGAATCTGCCTGCAATGCAGGAGACCCTGGTTCGATTCCTGGGTCGGGAAGATCTGCTGGAGAAGGGAAAGGCTACCCACTCCAGTGTTCTGGCCTGGAGAATTCCATGGACAACTGTCCATGAGCAACTTTTGTTTCACTTTTCCTCCTTATTGTTGATTTACTTAATTCTGATTAACAGTTCAGATGATGAGGATACCTGAGAGGTTAGAGGAAAAAAACTGGGAAATCCACTCTAAGGAAAACAAAACAGCAAAAAATAAAACTACACACAGAGAGCTCTATCTGTGCATGTATTTTTGTCTCATACAAAGATAAAACTGTAACATGGATATTTAATATGTAACTTGAAAACCGAACTAGAGATTTATGATGTGGAGAACGTTACTAATATGTGTAGATTTTTAGAGGATAACAATTGTATAAATAGTCATAAATGGAAAATAACATTTTAAGGAACATTGAAGTATTGAATAATTATCTGAATAAATGAGAAACTTTCATTAGAATACATTAGAATTAACATTTCAAAAACAAATATATCTTAAACAGCTTTTAAATGCAAATTTAGTTTTGGCATGCAATGTTAAAATATCTCTAGAAAATGACTAACCACTGACTGGTAATTCTATGGAAATATTTAAGTAAACATGTGCTGTAATCCATATAAAAGGTCAGTCAGCTCACTTTTTTCCAGATGTAACTATTGGAAAAAACATTTCACATTCCAAAAATTCTTATTGCAATTGAAAACAAACAATAAATTAGATTTCAAGTATAAAGGAAATGAAATAGAGATCCTAAATAGATATTATACTCTCTATATCTCATATTTCTAATATAATCCATTTTTATGCTATCTCAAGTACTTAGTGAAATGCATACTTTATTTGATTTTATTATTTTAGTAAATTTAATATATTTCCATTTATTTTGATAAAAATTTTAGACTTTCTAAAAATCCCAAAATTGGTCTAAGAGATTTAGATAAAGCAGACTAGAAAGTACATGGAATCCTGCTTTGTATGATTTAGACTTTCACAGTAAGGGGCTAGAGATTATATAATTTGAACTTGAGTTATGACGTTTAAGATACACCACTGCATGCTAATGTAATAACATACCAGTTTTCCTCTCTTAAATTCACTAAACCAGCTTCCTGGTTTCTCCTTTGGCCATGATGAAATTCTTACCTGTTGCAAAGAAAAGGAAAGTTAGAAAGCAAGTTAAAATTATAAACAATGTTGTTTATATATTTATCATTTATTTTCAGTAATACTATGATGCTAACAAGTTTTTAAAATGGTCGACCTGGATAATACAAAATGGGATAAAGAGCAAAATTTCAGATAGATCTGTGAATTCCCATTTAGTGAATTTTGAGCCATTTTTCTTTCCTGTTTTCTTTAATTGCTACAAAATAAGGGAGGTGGAAAAGAACCTGGTAAAGGCATACCAAGTGCTGGCTATAGGAGATGTGGGCAGAACTCAGGCAACTCCTCGCAAAGGAAACCCTCCCATTGCCAGTTGGCATCTGCCATCAAGGCAGATAGAAACCTTTAGTAGTTCATAACCAAGGGAGGCATCCTGAAGCATCCAGTTAGTAACTGAGGACGGGATACTATGGAGAAGCCAGGATTAAGCTTGGCAGGAAGCAAGCCTAATCATTCCCTGCCGGGGAAAATGATTAGAAACTTTTATAAATGTTATTATTTAGCTTTGCAAAGATCAGCCAAATATAAAGGTATTTAAGGCCTCACTAGAGGGAATTTGAGTAATCCGGCAAGGGAAGGCATTTCCATTTTCCCACATTTCTCTGTGGACTAGAGGAGCTTTATTATGCGTCCCCACATGCAAAGTGTAGTTGGGAAACAGAAGTTGCTTTGTCTCCTGCTCCTACTATCCATCCTTCACTTACAAACTAAATGTCTCTCCTAAAGAGATTAGTCACAAAGCTACTTATTTTCTTATAAACCTGTGGTTACCAAAGGGGAAATGTGGAGTGGGGTGGGATAAATCAGGAGCTTGGGGTGAACACACACACACTACTATACATAAAACAGATAACCAACAAGGACCTACTGTATAGCACAGGGAAATCTACCCAATATTCTGTGATAACCTATATGAGAAAAGAATCTAAAAAAGAATGAATATATGTGCATACGTATGTATATATATATATATGTACATATATATATATAACTGACTCACTTTGCTTACACCTGAAACAAACACAATCTTGTAGATGAATTATACTTCGATAACGTTAAAATATTTTTTAAAAGTTGCTTGTTTTGTCTCAAGGAGGTTCTGTGCCTCTGCATGCCAACTCCACTTACTAACAAGAATGTGATTTATTAAAAGTGCACAGATAAAATCAAAATGTCCCATCTATAAAATGTTTGGAGAAGGTAATTATGTTAGTGCAAAATCTTTTATTAATAATTTGCCTATAGCTTTAAAGACAGAACTCACATATATTGATACTGCTTGGTGAAAATCAAGGAATATGTTTGAAGAGACTATCTGAAAGTACAGAGAATACTGTTATGTTAAAGATTTGTTCTTGTGTATTTTGTGTATTTTGAGCATAAAATACAGCTGCGAGTTCTATCACGTGGTAATTGGAAAGAATACTACTATGCATATACTAAAATCTGAGAATCAGCTGTGTTGTGCCATGGAAAGTCATAGAATTTTAGAGGGCAAGCAGGTGCATAAAGAGTACATCTGGCTAAAAAATAAAAAGTATTTGTTAACTACGTATCTCACTTTGGTGCCTTATTCATGTCTATGCAAATGAAATGCTCTAATTACCCCTGTAAGAAAAACAAATAAAAGAAAATATGACAGTATAATTTTCCTGTTTAGTTCAATATCGCAAAAACATGGCATAAACTGTTAACAGTCACCACCAAAACAGATTGGTTACTTACTCCCTCCGATTTTTTGTCTGGATAAATGCAAGTCTCACCACCAGATGTGAAATTACAGTAAACTTTGAAGGAATCTCCTGAGCAACCTTGGTTGGGATCAATCCAATATTCACCTGAAAGTATAAAAAAATAAGTCATATGCAAACACATTTTGGGCTTTCCTGGTGGTTCAGCTGATAAAGAATCTACCCGCAATGCAGGAGACCTGGGGTCGATCCCTGGGTCGGGAAGATCCCCTGGAGAAGGGCATGGCAACCCACTCCAGTATTCTTGCCTGGAGAATCCCCATGGAGAGCGGAGCCTGGTGGCTACAGTCCACGGAGTTGCAAAGAGTCAGACACGACTGAGTGATTAAGCACAGCACAAGCACAAATACATTTATATAAAAAAACTGAATACATTATAGGGCCAATTTTATTGGACAAATAAGGAGAAATGAATATTCATTGATTTTTCTACATGTATCACTTTTATGCTTTTGGTCACATTGGGGTATATGTTTGAATAAGGAATGACCTATTGTCTTGTCTGCCTGGAGCTTTGCGAATGTCCCCATCTTCCTGAAACATCCTTTTTTTTATTCTTAGCATGCCTATTACTTTTGTGTTTCAGCTTAAATGCCTCCTCCTCAAATATTAATACCCTATTTATTTACGTATAATAAATTGCAAGTATATTGGGTGGAGATATACTTGACCCTAAATCCTATATGTGTTATTTACTATTTAAGTGAAATCCCGTGGACTGAGGAGGTTGGCAGTCTTCAGGCCATGGGGTTGCAAAAGAGTTGGACATGACTTAGCAACTAAAATAGCAATAACCTGACTATAATGATCATTTATTTTTCCTTGATTTATTTATGGATTTATTTATTAATGATGGAGGTGAGAGTATCTACTTAGCTTCAAGGATCATTCTTTTGCATTACTATATAACAAAAACTTCATTAAGTAAAAGTACTCCTTCTTTAAATGGGCTCCAAATAAGGCTATGTTATATATTTAAATACAGTTTGCTATTAATTGTATTATCTAAATGGTACAGAACTAATTTTATCATGTAAATGACCATGACCATTAATTTGGTGTTAGGTGAGTAATGATGTTAAGTAGTGGAACTAACAAAAAGTTATTCTTTAAGTAATTGACAATGGGGTTATTTAAGAATAATTGGGGGGATAGACTTGATAGATATGTGATGACTACTCTCCTACCATTCTTCATGCTGCCATTTCATTTCAAATATTGATTTAAATTATGTCAATTCACTGATTATGAACTTTAAACAATGTAAAAGCTCAAACTGCTTGGTTTAGTATTGGAACTCCTGAAAATTTAATATCAGTTTTCTTTTTAAAATAAATTATTTAACAAAAAAAATATACTTTTTCTGATTACACCATTAATAATTTCACATCTGGAACCAATTAAATTTCTTGGAAGAAAATTACACAAGAAAATAAAAATCATCTAAGATTTTACCAACTGGAATAACCATTCAATCTTTGTTATTTCTTAGGGTTTTAAAGAATAAATAATTTTGAATTATCTGGTAAGCATTATTTTTATCTCTTCTTAGTTAACATTGTTACTAGATATTCTTTCAAGTGACATATATTTAAATTACTAAGCTGCTTTTATGACTTTTTGCCATTTCAACTTGCAAAAGATTTCATAGGAACTCTAATTTTGGATAGCAGGGGAAATATGTATCTGTCACACAATGCTATTATAAAACTTACCATCTTTCTAAATTCCATATATATGTGTTAGTATACTGTAATGGTCTTTATCTTTCTGGCTTACTTCACTCTGTATAATGGGCTTCAGTTTCATCCACTTCATTGTCTTGAGCATCAAGTTCTAGTTAATCATATGTTATTTTATGTTGTCAGTAAATGCTTATGTTTTACATTTGATATTTAGTCACATATGTATGATTACCCTAGCTAGATCAGAAATGTGGGTCATTCTTTTTATAAATCACTGAATTAATATGAAACTAAACAATATATATTTCAAATAAATATAAATGCAAAGATTTTTGATAGCAGTTTGTAAAGAATCCTTAATAATTATGTGTCTCTTTTTAACAGATTGTGCTTAAGACAGGAGACTTTTAAGATACTCTTTGTCATAAGGAATGTCTGTTCTTGAATTGCATGAAACTTTTCTGTCTATGCTGAGTTATTAGGATCTCAGTTACAACATTCATTATATGATCGATAGTGAAAAATAATGTCATACAAGTAAATAGAGTGACGAAGTATTTCCACTTAAAGTGGGAGATTTAAAATCAGATACAGATCTGCCCACTTTTGGTTTAGTTTAGGATTATGTGAGTTAGTCACTTAAGACACCTGGGACTGTTAGCCTCTCAGAACAGGTATATAAGAGTTTTTGTTGTTTAGTCACTCAGTTGTCATCTAACTCTTTTGTGACCTCATGGACTATATAGCCTGTAGCTAGGCTCCTCTGTTCTTGGCGCAGAGGAGCTCCAAGGCAAGAATACTGGAGTGGGTAGGTATAGTAAATTATCTTGATATTATTACAAACAAATCATTCACTGTTGTTCTTGTTATTCATGGATCAATGAAATAAATTTTTGCCTCAAACTATATATTTCTTAAATACTCTTTTCACCAAATCATTGCTAAACTGATAGGTCGCATGATTCAGTTATGCTACTTAAGCCTTAATGTTATATAAGTTAGGACATAGGATATAAATATGTAGTAATATGCACATATATATGCACACATCATACCCATTCTATGATAGTAATTACATACCAAAATACATTTGTGTTATCTTGTTGTTATTTTTTAGTCGCTAAGTCATGTCTGACTCTTTTGTGACCCCATGGACTGTTGCCCGCTAGGTTCCTCGGTTTGTGAGATTTCCCAGGCAAGAATACTGGAATAAGATGCCATTTCCTTCTTCAGGGGGTCTTCCTGACCTAGGCTTCAAACCTGCATCTCCTGCATTGGCAGGGGTAGTCACTAGGGAAGCCCTTGTGTATCTATAACCATCTAAAAATGATCTTGTCATACTTTAACAGAACCTTATTTAACAAGACAAAGATTTTCCAAAGTAGATCTAGAATTACAGTGTAAATGGCTTTTTTTTTTTTTTGTCTACAGGATTTGAATTAATAATCATTCACTCTCATTTTATTTAGAGTGTATATTAAATATTTAACTAGAATTAATGAGCTGACAACGCATCTCAGTAACTTAGAAGCTCAAGACATTCACTTGGTCATGTATTATTAACATACCATCTGGGAAGTCAGGGTGGCTGAGTTGCAGATCTTTGCAAGTTCGGGCTGGATTGGTCTGTGTCCCCATTGGAAACTTCATATGCTCGATGTCTTGTTTCAAGGAATTGAGGGAACCAAATATTTCCTCCATTCCATCATTGTAATCCAGAATATTATCACCTGCGTCTGCTTGCATGCTTTCAGCATGTCTTCTTGTTTTCTTGGGTGACAAGATTGGTAAAGGCTGTATGACTTCACCTGGTGGACCCTGTAAAAGAGATGATGTGCATGTAACTGCTTCCTAAGGTAAAATATTCTGCAAATATTAATTATTACTGATTATGTTATCTTATAGGAAATTACAGTATGTTTAGCCTTTCAATGTTTTCTCTGTTTTTAAAGCTTTCTCTAATTGCTTATATATATTTATTATACATGAGTGAGTGAGTGAAGTTGCTCAGTCGTGTCCCACTCTTTGCGACCCGTGGACTGTAGCCCACCAGGCTCCTCCATCCATGGGATTCTCCAGGCAAGAATACTGGAGTGGGTTGCCATTTCCTTCTCCAGGGGATCTTCCCGACCCAGGGATCGAACCCAGGTCTCCTGCGTTGCAGGCAGATTCTTTAACCTCTGAGTCACCTCTTTGCGACCCCAAGAACTACAGTCCATGGGATTCCCTAGGCAAGAATACTGGAGTGGGTAGACTTTCCCTTCTCCAGGAGATCTTCCCAACCCAGGGATCGAACCCAGGTCTCTCGCATTGCAGGCGGATTCTTTACCACTGAGCCATAGAGGAAGCCCTTATTATTATACATATATATCTTTATATATAAACTTTGTGAATTCTTTAAAAAGAATCTAGTGGAGATATTGAGGTAAACACAAAAATCAGATGATTTCTGGACCTTTTTCTATAGAAGTAACATAGCACAGATTTGTGTGGAGATATATTATATATATGTTAATTTTTTATTTACTAACTAGTCCTCATTTTCATGTCCTATCCCTGCAACTAGACTTGAGTCTCTGAAGATTAAAACATTTTTAGGTTCTTGTGTTATATAATGAGATATCTATGGTACTTGACAATGATTTATATCACATTTAAAAATACATATTAGCTGGTTCCAAACATTTATAGCTGTATATATAAACAAAGAAGTGCAATCAGACTTGAATTTACATATCTATAAGAGTAGAATTACACCAAATAGTTAATCTGTACTTTTATGGATTGAATTCTATCCCATAAAAATCCATGTGTAGAATTCCAAAGCCACAGTAACTCAGAGGAAGACCTTATTTAGAAATGAAGTGGCTATAGGTATAATTATTAAAGTGAACATGAGGGCATTAGAGTGGTTCTTATTCCAATATGACTGATATCATTCTAAAATGGGAAAATCTGGCACAGAGACATGCATAGTCCGAAGACCATGTGAAGAGACACAAGAAGACAGCCTTCTACAAACCAAGGAGAGAAGTCTCCAACAGATCTTTCCCCCACACATCACCTCAGAAACAATGTTTCTGACACTCTGGTCTAGGACTTCTGCCTTCTAAATTTGAGGGACAAAACATTTCTATCCTTTGAACCATCTAGTTTTTGATTCTTTGTTACTGTCATCACAGCAAATTAGTACTCATATAGCTTAGAAATAAGTTCAAGAAGAAAGTCGCAAATTTTGTCACATGGATCTAACACAATAGTTGTGTGAATCCTGGTAAATGTCAAATTTAATAAGTGGTAGCTATTATTATCATTATATGCAGTAGGAAAAAAATGCCAAGTATCTGAACTTTACTTTTTATTCCTAGTTAGGTATTAATATATCTTTGTGGCATAGAAGCAGTTGCTTTCATGAAAATGTGATATAAAAATATATGATTTTCTTAAAAAATAAAGCAAGATATTATAATATATAGTTACAGTATCTTTATATTCAAAGAGTGAAGCCAATTTACAAGCGGCCACTTTATTATCTGAGCTACTAGGGAAGCCCAATTAAAAGACACATGTTGGCATGCAGACCCAAGTACTTAATTAAGGTAGTTGCTATTTCCTAGAAAATCAGTACTTTGACAGAATGTGTTTTTTCATTCTTATAAATTCAGAGAAATCACTGGCAGTCTCAAGAGGCTAATTGCCAAAATATTCCTCTCGTTACCATGCACTTACCGGAGGCCCAGGAGGTCCTGGAAGACCACTGTCACCCTTCTGGCCAGCAGGGCCCTATTAGAAAGAATAAGCAACAAGGTAAATGGAGACCAAAGCATCTAAGTAGGCATCACTGAAAAATTTAAATGCCAAACGGAAAGGTACTTACCGTAGAGCCTTTAGTGCCCTTTGGACCTTGAGGACCCTAAAAAATGCAAAAGTGAAAGTAGACAAAAAATCTAGAGGATCTATGTCTCTTTGATTTATTTATAAGTTAACCTTGTAAAATTCTTCTGTCTTGTACTTACTGGTAAGCCCGGAGGACCAGGTGGACCTATGGGACCGGCAGGACCTGGAATTCCCTACAGAGAAATTTCATACAAATTAGTTTTTCTCAGTGACTCCATTTTTATACGTTACATAACAACAAACACTGCAAAATTTAGACAGTGCAGACATACAGAAGAATGGTTTAAAATTTTCCATTTTAAATCTAAGAAATAACTTTTGCAAGATAATCTGTATTTTTTTTTCCATTTTGCTGCAATATTTCTCCCTATATATATCTTTATGCTCCTACGGCCTTGAGAATAATTATTTGTATGTGTTGAGGATTCAATGAACATTTGTGTAATTGACTACTGAAGTATAATTTTTATGGTTTCCAATTTTCATAATTTTTGTTTATTTACTCTAAAGTTGAATAAATTTTGTTTTGAAAACATCATTAACTTAAATCACTTCCTTGGTCATGTTAAAGGAATGTGTGCAGGTGTGGGGGTGTATTGATTGTATGATTGGAAAGGAGTAGGAAAATAAATTATATCTTTACTCACTCCATCTCCCTTTGCTCCTGGAGATCCTTGAGTTCCAGGGAGTCCTCTGTCACCCTTTTCACCTTGCTCTCCTGGAGGACCAATTAGGCCAATTAAACCAGGATGTCCCTTTGAAAGGCAAAGAAATTTTAATGATGTATAAATTGCAACCATGCATTAAGTTATAGTCATAAAATAACTTCAAATTAAATTCATGAAATATAAGAATAAAAGTACATTAGAAATTTTAACCCTTTCTGAATAAAATATAGGATTAAGAAACTTTTCCTCCTCACCTAATAGGATCATTTACTGATTGTATTATGTGAGACCTTCATTAAGGGTTAAGAATATGTATTACTGAACAAAATGCTTTCTGAAAGTATCACTTCAGTGCTGTGTGTACTTAAAGGGAATTCCTTTAACTAAAAGTCCAATAATGACCATATTTAATATTGGTGAAATAAGCAACAGATAAATCATTGCTTTATAAGCATTAGATAATGTATACGTATGGCTAAGTCTTTTCTGTTCACCAGAAACTAAAACAAGATTGCTAATTGGCTATAATCCAAGACAATGCTTTTGGTGCTTAAAAAAATTAAATTAAAAAAAATAAAATGATTTCTATTCTTCAGAGATTTTTCAGTACCTAAGAAATATTTACAAACATAATTAAAAAATATTAATGTCACTCTAAAAATGTTTTTATTTTCTTTAATTATTTGATGCAATAGAGCACATATATCTTTAAAATTACCATCTGAAGGACAGTCTAGTTTAAAATTTTTATTTTCATGTTTGAAAACATGAAAAAATTGGCACTTTGTTATTCTGTTTATTTTCTGAATAGTTATTTTAGTACAACCATATGCTTTCTCCATATGGTTTCTACAAAGGAACATTGACTAATATAACACTGAGTTCTGGTACATTCTTACATCATTATTTTCTCTTTTCTGAATTCCTCTTGGAAGCTAAGGACTGACAGCATTTTCCTTGGTTAGAATGACAAAGGAATTCCTTGAAATTTTGAGTGATTTTAATGTGCATAATTGTAGTCTCTGCAATTAGGATATCAACAGTGTAATAATATATTATTTTATTCTCACCTTTTCACCCTTGGAGCCAGGGTCACCTTTGAGACCGGGTAAGCCAGGAGGTCCCTAAATAATGAGAAATAACAAACATACATAGAGTATGGGCAAATTATATTGTAATGAAAATTACGGGATGATTTTAGCAACCAATTCTTAGTCCTGGCCCCTACTCACAAAAATATTCATAATGACGTCTTTTAAACAAATTTTTAGATATAAAAACTAGTGTACTTCAACACAAATTAAGGTTCTTGTTCTGAAATTACAGCAAGTTGAACTATGCAGGCAGATAGTTTACAAGTAGGTGATGGATGAAAGAAAGGCCAGGATAATACTATACTTGAGTCACTACTGCTTACAACAAATACCGCTTCAAGAAACAAAGGCAAAATATAAATTTTTCTCTATGACTTTGAATTATATAGACTGAATTGAACTATTTGAATTATAATTTCAGTAAAGATTTTACCATAGCACTTAAAAATCAAATCGTTTTAACTTTGATCAAGCTATGTGATTAGTCTTCACTGTAGTATCTTTTGCAAGGCTACCATAAGTATTTTTTCCCTCTCTAGACAACTTGAGTTTCCAGTGTGAAAGAGCACAGTAAGTATTAGTCCATCATCTTTATGAATTTAATGTATTAAGGGCCATGGATCTAATCTAAATAACATGATGTAATATAAAAACTATGGGTTGAGAATCCGATAGACTTGGAATAGAAACCAGATTCTCTTATCAGCAGTTTAGCTAACCAAAGAGAACTTCAGTTCTCTCATCTGTAAACAAAGGATTATAATCCCTGTCTCAAGGGGCTACTGTTAAATTGCATAGATAAATGCTTTCCTTTCTTTAGTTTCTCAAGGTCTTCTCCTCAAACTGAAATCTTGAATATCAGAGAAAGGTAAGAAAAATATTAGTATAAATTAGTCCTGGGTAACAACAGTGTTTTGGACTGTTATCAGAAATATTTAAATTTGTTTTGGTGGTACAGTGGTCAAGAACCTGCTTCCCAATGCAGGAGACACAGGAGATGCATGTTCGATCCCTGGGTTGGTAAGATCACCTGGAGAATGAATGACAAGCTATTCTGGCCTGAAGAATTCCAGTGGACCCTCTGACTAGAGTCCATGGGGTTGCAAACAGTTGGACATGACTGAGCGACTAACACACTGCACTACATGAATGAATTTGAAATTCTGTGAGTATTGATATAAAAGTGAACAATTTCCCTATATCATTCTATTGACAATAGATAAACTTATTTTTATAGAAATTACATGCAATTTTAAGTGTAAATGTGCCTAATAATCTTCTTATAAAGAAAAAGTTATTAATCCTCAGATGTAGATTTGTTATCAATTCAGTTCAGATTCTGTTTTGTGTAACTAATAAATAATCATGCTACTTTGTTAAAATAATAATCAAATTCACTTTCAGGAATATTCTAAGGCTAGATTCTAACACTGGACTTTCATCTCATTTGCTAATACTATATCAGAGTGAGTGATCTCAAAGTGTGATCCTCAGACCAGTAGCATTATCATCACTTATTATTTTGAGTGCTTGCATGCTCAGCCGTATTAGACTCTGATGCCAGAAACTGTGGCCTAAGGCTTCTCTGTTGATGGGATTCTCCAGGTAGGAATACCAAAGTGGGTTGCCATGCCCTTTTCCAGGGGATTGTCCCAACCCAGGGATCGAACCTGCATCTCCTGCATTGCAGACAGATTCTTTACCACTGAGCCATCGGGGAAAACCTTTGTGAACATATTAGAGAAGAAAATTCAGAAGCTTGTCTAGACTAACTGAATCTGAAATTCTGGAGTTAGAGACCAGCAATCTGTTTCACAGGTTTATTATTCATTAAAGTTTGAGAAAAATGATTCTGTGGCATTAGGTCCAAATCTGTCAAATCAATATGAAAATCAGAATAGCATAAAGAATGTCATTTATGTTAAAATAAAAGCATTACTTATTTAGTCCTACTAGTTCAATAATTTTAAGATTAAGAAAGTATATTTGCACCAACTCTTTTCTGTTCTCATCAGAAAGGCCTGGTAAATTATTGGTTAGGAAATTAATGTTGCCTAGTAGCACAATTTTAAAGGAATAATATAAGTGAGTAATGAAATAATTCCTTGATGTCATGTGACCATCAGGATAGATGCCAAACATTCTATATGTAAGCACAAGGTGACATAAAAATGCATAAAAAATAGTTCTAAGAAATATGTAATTTCATAAAAGAACCATATACCTGAACCAGTAGCCTGAACCCATTTAAAAATATTGGTTAAATTGACATATGTCAGTAAAAAGTAAATACATTCTTTAGTTTGAAATACAAAAGCTATTTAAAGAGGCCAGATTTTTTTCTTTCTTTCTTCTTATTTTACATTCAAGCTCTCTCTGGTAGGCGATAAACTTCACAGAAATTTTGCTATAAGTGGGAGAACTAATAGGGATGTCACTTGATGAACACTGATATTCCAATCACTGCTTCATTCAGCATCTCAGGTCTACCACTCATTAGTTGGGTACTCCTGAGTCTGTTCCTTCTTATCTCAGAGCTTTATTTATAAATGTATTCTAATAATAACTGTGTTAGAGAATTGTGATAGAGAAAGAAAAAACAGGCCTATGAAAGCACTACATATAGTGAAGTATATGGAAATATGAATTATTGTTATTTGTTTCTGATATGCTCTAGATGGTTATCAATCAGCTTTCTCATGACATTCTAATAGTAAAAGCTATAATGGCAAAAGAAAGAAACACTACAGATTCTAAATGCTCAGGGTAATGGGAAACATACTAGAAGTTATTTGTGTTTGTAATGCTTTCAAATCATTTCTATAAATATTTTTCATGAAAGAGCTATAGAAATGAATGTTAATTCTTTTAAGCTAATAATATCATAAAATTGCAAACTATATCTAAGGAGGCATTTGCCAAGCAAAGTCAGTTTCTTGTTTTCATCAGTTGGAAATAGACATTGGCAAGTTATGATGTGATAGCAGTTATAAAAATCCTCTGAACCTGCAACATATCAAAAATATCAACTCTGCATATAAAAATGTTATTTCAGGTACACATATTTTCTATTTCCTCTTTAGAATATTGTAAATTGAAAAACCCCATGAAATACATAATTCATAAGTAATAAAGTGAAAAGGCAAACAGGGATGATACATTCTTAGGTGTCTAGAATACACAATCAAGTATTTTCCCCTGCTGTATCATTCTGTACACAATATTTGCTTTAATATGCATCTCAAAATTCTAGTGCATTAAAATTTAAAGAAAATTCAGATCCTACTCTTTATTTAGAAAGTAGTATTGTAAAATAACATTTAATTTGGTGAAAAGCAAATGTTTTGTGATTTAAGCCTGCTTAATCATTATGGAATGCTACACATCTCAAACCTGTTTACAGATAAGTTAAATGTAGCATTTAAAAATTTTAAATATAATTCAGTAACCCATCCTACCATTATTCAGCAATTATGGCTTAAAAAATAATGCTATCAGATTATTTTACTTATCAGCATGTAAAAAGAATTAATGTATGATAAGGTAAACTTGTACAAATACTAAACAATTTTTCAGCTACACTGGAATAAATAGTTCTTAAAATGAAAGATTATGAAACAAAATAAATGTTTAAAACTAAAATAGATGCTAATTATGCCTTAAAAATAAAATAAAAATTAATATAAAATTATTAAATCATGTTTATTTTGACTATGCAGCAGAGGGAATATAGCAACAATTACTGTTCTCTAAAGCACTCAGTTTTATTCCCATTTGATTTTTTATACTTTCTGAAAAACAAAACAAAACAAAAATAACACAACAAAAAAGTTCAACTTCAAAAACCCTTAAATAAAATTCTTTATACAATCTCATCATTGTTTTTAGCTTTCTTTTTAGCTTTCACATATACTGTTTATCTACTTTCAGTTTCATATGATGGTTCTGAATATTTAACTGTATATAAAATTCATGCATATGTAGAAGATTAATTTTTGCCATGAGAAATATCTAAATTTTGAAGTAATAAGTAAACATTGTACCATATATAAACTCTAGTAGAGCTGATCATATAGAATGGTGAGATACCAGCTATCATTTTATGAATTTTAAAATGTTTGTTCTTTCTTATCTCAGAGCTTTATTTATAAATATATTATAATAATAATTGTGTTAGAGAATTGTGATAATTAAAGAAAAACCAGGCTTATGAAAGAACTATATATAGTGAGGTGTTAGTTATTGTTGAGTCTGACTCTTTGCAACCCCATGGATTATACCCCACCAGGCTTCTCTGTCCATGGAATTCTCCAGGCAAGAACACTGGAGTGGGTTGCCATTCCCTTCTTCAGGGGATGTTCCCAACACAGGGATGGAACCCAGGTGTCCTGCATTGCAGGCACATTCTTCATCTTCTGAGCCACCCGGGAAACCCACATACAGTGAAGTAGAAACGAAATGTTTGTTTCACTGTAGCCCAAAGAATTCCCAATCCAAATATTAATATAAAGTTGTTAAATTGTTACTTACATAGCAAATGGTCTAAGTTGCTTCAGTTCTGTTTTGTTTTTTAGGAATAGCTCATTTAATCAACATGAGAAGCCCGTGGATAAAAATATATTAATATCCCCATTTAATTCATTTTAACTTCATAACATCCTATAAGATAGATGTCTACTTAAATTCTCATTTTACAGATGAGAAACCTAAAGCTTAAAAAAATTGAATAACTTTCTTAAAACTCATTCAGGTTGAAAGTTGATGACCTTAACCTGCAATCATGATATGCTACTTTTCGCTCAAATCCAAAATTGCCTTTCTTAGTTGAACTGAAAAGTTCATTAAATTGTTATAAAATGCATCCTGAAGATGATTTCTCCACTCATCCTCATCTCTTGAAGACCAAGTAGCATTTTCATCAAAATTAGCACAAACTGTTTGATGGTATGAAAAATCTACAACAGATTCGCATTCTAAATACTCTCTGATAAAACAAACAAACAAAAAAGCAGCCAGAAAAAGAAATGACACACATGTTCCTCAGTTCTGTTGTTTTCCATTTTACCGTGGAAAAGGGTGTGAGTTATTTAGCTAACATTCAGAATTATAAAGTTTTGCAGGCTAGAATCAGGTGGTATGTCTGATGGTTTTATTTTTAATATTAGCTGAAGGAAATCTCCAGCTTGATGCTTTTTATTACATCTGGAAAAAGGTCAGAATACTTACTGGAAAATCTGAAATGACCAAAAAAATCTTTGGCAAATTTTAGGGTGGTATTAAGGTGGAGTATTTTTTTCCGAGGCTATGACTCTGTGCACTTAGGAATTTAGCATATCTAAGAAGAGTATTCTCTAAATAGTGATGCAGACATGGAGCTGATGATCCTATTTTGTCAAGTCCCTGTTCCAAAGCCAGTGGGGTCATGTGCAGATTTGACAATCTTCTCAAAATTTGATAACTTTTATCTATTTATTAAACTAAGTGATCTTTAACTTTTCAAAGCAAGTTAAAAAAAAATAATCTCCATAACACTAATACCTGGAATGTTAGAGGAAATTTTTGTGATATTTTTACAAAAAGAAACGGCCACGTTCTCCTGAATGGTTAAGATTGTGAACACTAGTTTCAAGGCCTTTCTCAGCACGTACATATATCTGAGGTAGTTGATATATTCATGAGAAGAGGCAGTTTTGTAAAATTTCTATAGACAAACCTGACTAATTAAACTGATATACATTATACTTGAGGGGTTTCCCAGGTGGCTCAGGGGTAAAGAATCCACCTGCCAATGCAGGAGATGTGGATTTGATCCCTGGGTCGGGAAGATACCCTGGAGAAGGAAATGGCAGCCTACCCCAGTATTCCTGCCCGGGAATCCCACGGACAGAGGAGTCTGGTAGGCTGCAGTCCGTGAGGTTGCAAAGAGTTGGACATAACTGAGCAACTGAGCACATTATACTTGAAGAGCGCTAAAGGTCTTGCTTCCTGTTTTAATTAATCCCTTTACATATTACTATTTTTGGACAATGAAGTTCAAATGTCTCTACCATGAGATAGAATCTGTCACCTAGTAGGCAATAATTTTAAAAGCAGGTCTTGGAGTCTCACTTTCTGCCTAAATTTTATAGCAAGGTTAGCCTCTATGAACTATATGCTAGTCAGCTAAATGCTTTATTGAATTTCTCAAGTGTGTTGTTTGCATATACAGTTTATGATAGTAACCAAGCTTCTGTGTTGTAATAATTGTACCTCTCTTCACTCACGAGGGTTAATGCTTTATCTTTCAGCCCATATGACTCATGAACAGAACAATTTATTTGGTGAAAGAACCACTGTATGCCCGTGCCAATGCTATTCTTTTAAATGAAGTGCCAGGAAACTAAGTGTAATTGATGCATTTAGGGGAACTGTCCACATTTGGAAAAGAACTGGCTGGGCCATTAGTGGCATTTTATTCAGAATGGAATTTCTTTTTTTTCATCCAATGGACATAAGATAGGAAAGATCTTTTGATCAAGGGCATATTTTCCAAGTAACTTATCAGTTAGAATTATTTTCCTCTTTTTACTTTGGTCTGAGTAATACACTTCCTTAAATACTCTACAATATATAAACCAATTTACCAGACAAAATTTTAGGGATTCTAGCTTATAAACAATTTCGTTTCTGGAATTGTAACAACAGAAAAATGTGGTACTCACCAAAGGACCAGGTGGCCCATCTTGGCCTGCGGCTCCAGGGAGACCCTGTTCTCCCTGTGGAAAAAAAAAAATGACAGATTTTTTAAATTAACAAAAGCAGACATATTATTTTTCTTTAATTTTGGTAATGCAAAAAAGAAAGCAAACATCACCTATGAATTCCATCACATGGAGAACATCTACAAATATTGTAAGCAATTTTTGAGTGTTTTTACTTGCTGTTTGTATGTCTACATGCACATACACACACACACAGATGGATGACTGCGTGTATAAAAGTCTTACATCTTTGAGATCTTAGGGCTTAGCTTTCTATTCTACCTTTATAATTTAGAATTTCATCATGTACTTATTAAATAAATGACATACTTAAATATTCTCACTGGCTTTGGCTTTAATTATTTACATACTATTTACCATATACAATAATTTATATAATAATGTTGACATAAATATTTTCATCCATAATTTTTCTTAGAAATAAGACATTATTTTCAAAATGACAACTTTCAGCACAGATGCTCACCACAGGGCCAGGGATGCCCCGAAGACCCTCTGGACCAGGCTTTCCAGCCGGTCCTTGAGGACCAACTGGGCCAGTTTTTCCTGGAGGACCCTCAGCTCCTGCTTCTCCCTGTTAGAAAATAAAATATGTGGATGCATTAATAATGAAGATAGACATTTTATTATTTTATGAGAAGTACTGAAATAGTTGTTGTCCAATACATACATGAGGTTTGCAAACAGGATACCTAGAGTGTATGTTTTACCTTAGCTCCTTTTTCACCTTGTCTTCCCTCTGCCCCTGCAGCTCCAGGAGGACCCTACAAGCACAGAATTGCACTTAAAATACATATAGCATATAAAAACAGTACAACTGAGATCTTATTTATAAATACCCCAATTTAATTGGTGAGATTCTAATACATTGTGATTTTCTATAGCAATTTAGTTTAAGAAACTGAGAAAACTCAAAACCCCTTTGATGTACAAATTTTAGTTAGAATATTAAGCACAAATGAAGCGCAGACTGAGTAGATTACAGATAATCACATCACAATAATGTAAGGAGACAATAAAGATAAAAATTTTAAAGAAATGCTAGTGCTTAGTCACTCTTACTGTGTTAAACACTCAGTTATCCTTTATTATGTTGTATAATTAGAAATTAATTGAGGGTTTCAGATTTGATTTTCATCATTATATGTGTTTTAGACTGGCTCCTTTCTTAATCTCAGAATATCCATATGTTACACATTTTCATAAGATTATTTTCAAACTGGAATAGTACAACATTTAAAATCTTATTGGTCAACAGATACTGACTTTTTATTCTCTGACATTATATAATTCACATAATTTAGTGGCATAAAAATAGCATGACTTTTACAAATCTAGTATTAGAGAAAACAGAAAAAAATCTTCACACTCCACATGTCATCCAAAAACTTAATGACATACTGCTATTTGCATAACTTTTGTATAGCTGCATGGATTGCTATGGAGAAATGCTAATTATTATATATATTTAAAGATTTTCATAATGCTCCTCCACACACACACACACACACACACACACACACACACACACACATATAGTTTTCAATCTTTGTGAGGTATTGGTCTACCTATTTCTCTTCAGTTCTTTTTTACTAGCTATGTGACTTTTAACCAATTATTAGTATTTTTGAACTTCATTTCTTTCATCCTAAAGTGTTCAGTTCAGTTCAGTCGCTCAGTAGTGTCTGACTCTCTGCAACCCCATGGACTGCAGCACACCAGGCTTCCCTGTCCATCACCAGCTCCCAGAGCTTACTCAAACTCATGTCCATAGAGTCGATGAAGTCTAAAATATTATTAATAAGAATTCTCTTGTTATAGAATTATTGTAAAATTTAAATGATGCAACACATGAAGTATTTTGTGAACTTCCCAGTTGAGCAGTATCAAATACAGGTATGGAATCTAGTGTTTAAGAACCTAAAACCTGGACTCAGACTTCCTAGATTCAAATCCTGGCTCTGCCATCCACTAGCTTTGTGATCTTTGGCTAGGTACTGTGAGTGATTCAGTTTACTTCTCTGCATAATGTGTATTATAATAGCAGCTATCTCCCAGCATCATCATGAGAATTCAATGAATTGATAAACTTAAAGGGTGTATAACAGTACGTGAGTGATAAAAACACTACAAACATTAGTTATTGCTTTTATTATTACTAAAATGATTGGCTATTGTTATTCTATATAAATTCAATTAAAGTATTTTACCAATATTTTTCACCCTGTTGGCAACTTAAGAATCACGGCAAATAAAACTGACTTTCAAAATACATTTACAAATATCATTTCAACAGATTTTTTATTTCATACTTTTCAGGTTTATAACACCTACAGGATATTAACTCCATCTTTTAAATTACTTGTTGTAACTAGAAAATTGAAGTCAGCTAAAAAGAAATTCTATACTATGATCCTGTACTATATGGTCAGATCTTGAAACTTGACATTCAGATTTCCTTCTTACATTTTCTTCATCATCAGTGAAATATAAAACTTGACATTTCTAAACTTCATAACAAATAGGTAAAAAGGAATCATTTATATTACATAACTTCAATATAATAGTCAAGGTATCAAAGAAAACAAAAATTTTTGAAGCTAGAAATATGCTATAATTCCCACTGTATATAAATTTTGTTCCTATTCATTATATTTAGGCCATTGATATTTTCACTTATGGCACCTCTTAGAAATCTTTCAAATCAACACAAGCAGGGCATTTGGTTTGACAGTCCAGTCAGTAAGAGCGCTTCTGCCCTCTTACTGTGGTGGGATAAACAATGTATATATTCCTAGCAAATTCATTCTAAGACATAACAAATTTATGACTGGATTATAAAATATTTATTTCACTTCCACTAATTCATTGATATTTATTATTACTTAACAAACATTACGATTCAACCTGAATCTTAATTGTGCTGAAAATTTTTACACAAGTTCAGACATAAGTACAGGAAGTTTAAAAAGAAAATTAATGATCTCTAGGAAATTGTAGTATTTCATTTATCCCCAGACTTTCCTGCTTTTCATTTGTTTACTTAATTTTTGCTATGAATTGTGTTCAAAATCATCCACTAAGATTGAGATTGGAGTTTGGGAAGAGTAGAAGAGACAATATTAATTGGTGGATGCAAGGTGAGGGAGGATGAATTTCTTCCAGATGCTTTATTAATATTCTACTGGTGAATAAATGCTAGCCTTTCATTTGGTCTTTAAAATCCACATTTAAAATGAGTACCAAGCACTTCACGAAATTCAGAGTTCTGTGAACTAATTTCTCTCTGAGAGAGGCAATGAATATATCATCAGGAATTATTTTCTCAATATTATCACTGTAGCTTCATCTATTATTAGACATTCCTTGTTCCTTGACCCCAAAATAAGAAATGTATAAGTTCTGTAAGCAGTCTCTTATTTACAATTCAAGCAGTAATTTGTTAACAATAATATAGGCATTGAAACTTAAGTGTATCTTTTGAATTTCATACTATTTATGAAAGAGTACTTCTCCATAGAAGCATAAGCTTCAAATATTTCTTAGTGTTAAAGAGCTGAGTCATATTTTTGTGCACAGATGGTAGCTAAACTTATTGTGATGATTATTTTACAATGTATAAAATATCCAATCATTATGTTGTACAGTGAAACTAATATAATATTGTAAGTCAATTATACATCAATTAAAAATATTGGTATGATGGCTAAAATATTAACTTTTTCAAGTGTGAAAGTGTTAGTCTCTCAGTCCTGTCCGACTTTGTGACCCCAAGGACTGTAGCCTTTGTCCATGCAATTCTCCAGGCAAGAAAACTTGGAGTGGGTTGCCATTTCCTTCTCTAGGGGATGTTCCCCACCCAGGGATGGAATCTGGGTCTCCCACACTGCAGGCAGATTCTTTACCATCTGAGCCATCAGGGAAGGACAGTGGGTAAAATAGCCATAATGACTATAATTTGGGGAATAGAAATGAGATTCAATGAATAATGGGCTTTTCTTTATTCTGTGAAGATTTTACCTTACAATAGTGACATAAACATACTAACTTCAAGATTGAATTTATACCCATGAACTTTATAATACAGAAAATATATAAATATCCAGCTTTAGAAAAAGCAAGTCACCAGCAATCTAAAATGTAACAAAAATGTTGCATTTACTACAAGGGAAAAAGGAAAATTTGAGTTTAAAAAGCCTAGAAAATTTAAATACAAGTAAACTAGAGCATAGCCACAAAATTGTGATTTAATAGAAAGTTTTTTCATCCCAAAAGGATTTCTTTCCTCTTTGAATGAATGCCTAATGTCTATCCTGGTGGAAATCCACATTAAATGACTCTGGTCTGTTCTTTATCTCATTTTCCCCATTTTTCACTTATTCTTTATATTTTTTTCTAGATGAAACAGGTTTATTTTTAAGAAAGACTAGAGTGAAAATGGATACTGTAGTTTTTCTAAGAGAATAGGCAGTTTTCTTAAAAAAAGAAAACTAAAAATGCCTATGAACAAATTCTTGTTTTAGTCACTTCTTTCTCAGATATCTGCATAAACAGAGAGGCAAGGACTTAATGCAGTGACTTAGTTGCTGTACTATCATGAAGCAATGAATGTTTTGATTGGAAAATGTCTCATAAAACACGATACAACAAAATAGGTTCTTGTAAATCAGTATCACTGCTATGCAACATTTTTCTTGCTGTGAGAAATATACATTATATAAGATATACAATGGGCTTCTCGGGTAGCTCAGCTGGTAAAGAATCCGCCTGCAATGGAAGAAACCCCGGTTCGATTCCTGGGTCAGGAAGATCCACTGGAGAAGGGATAGGCTACCCACTCCAGTATTCTTGGGCTTCCCTGGTGGCTCAATTGGTAAAGAATCCACCTGCAATGTGGGAAACCAGGGTTCAATCCCTGGGTTGGGAAGATCCCCTGGAGAAGGGAAAGGCTACCCACTCCAGTATCCTTGCCTGGAGAATCCCATGGACAGAGGAGCCTGATTGGCTACAGTCCATGGGATTGCAGAATCGGACACGACTGAGCAACTAACACTTTCACTTCACTTTCAAAATATATGATGTATATGTTTATAATAGCCAGGACATGGAAGCAACCGAGATGCCCAACAGCAGACGAATGGATAAGGAAGCTATGGTACATACACACAATGGAATATTACTCAGCCATTAAAAAGAATTCATTTGAATCAGTTCTAATGAGATGGATGAAACTGGAGCCCACTATACAGAGTGAAGTAAGCCAGAAAGATAAAGACCAATACAGTATACTAACGCATATATATGGAATTTTAAAAGATGGTAACGATAACCCTATATGCAAAACAGCAAAAGAGACACAGAGGTACAGAACAGACTTTGGGACTCTGTGGGAGAAGGCGAGGGTGGGATGTTCTGAGAGAACAGCATTGAAACAAGTATACTATCAAGGGTGAAACAGATCACCAGCCCAGGTTGGATGCATGAGATGGGTGCTCAGGGCTGGTGCACTGGGAAGATCCAGAGGGATGGGATAGGGAGGGAGGCAGGAGGGGGGATCGGGATGGGGAACACATGTAAATCCATGGCTGATTCATGTCAATGTATGGCAAAACCACTACAATATTGTAAAGTAATTAGCCTCCAACTAATAAAAAATAAATGGAAAAATAAATAAATATATTGGGAAATCTATTGACCAAAAAAAACCCAAAAAATATGATATAGTCTTTTCCACTATTCACATTTTACAACATTACTCTACAATTTGCACAATCTTCCATACATGCTGCAAATAATTAAAACTTTCTTAGATGCCAGAAATGTACTGTGCCTGGAAAATGTAAGAAAAAGGGTGAAACTCTAAGAAATTCACAAAGTTTAAAGAGAGAAGACAAAATTAACAAATGCAGTACATTGTAAAACACAGGGAGATGAAATAGGTGTACAAGAAAGGTACGCTGATCTAGTTTGGCAATAGGAAGGCTTTCCTAAGAACCTAATATCTGATCTTTATCTTAGGGTAGGTAGATATGGAAGGGATTTTCCTTATAGCATTTTATCTTCTAACCATCCACATCCATGCATAAGGGCATAGGCTCATATATGTTATATATGAGCATATAAAATTGGTTAAAATTTCCTCTATATTTCTATCAATTAATAATATCAGTTATTGCTTTAATTTTTTGTCAATTTTCCTTTGGCAAAAATGAGATAAACTCCTTAAAATTCCATTTAGTATATGCGTTTTCAAATTATAATATTTAAATCAGTTTAGTCATCTGTAGATTTTTTTTTCAATATAAGGGTTTTGAACTAGCTCTTGGTTTCAAACAGCTATAATGATAACTGGAGCATTAAAATCCAATGGCCTATTGATATAAACTGTAGTCGTCTAGTGCCTTAAGGAAATATATGTTTATTCTCAAGTATTAAAATGCATGACAGAAGGTACATGTACCACAAATGGCAACTTAATTTTCCTACCTGTTCAATAACTGTTAGAATGATGTTTCTTAATATCACTGCTCCTCACAACATTCTGATCAATATTCTATCAGGAAAGTTTATTATCATTTATTTGCAAGATTCCCTCAAGGGAAATAAAATACTTTTCAACACATTTCTATTCATTGCTATTTCTGCTATGAGATGTTATAGCAAAATTGTTACTGATCTACTTTTGTGTTATGTCCAATGTAGGGAAACAAAGGATAAGAGAAATATTAATTTCCACAAATTACATACAAAGCTGACTTAAAATTATACTTTCCAGATGAACTAAAGGGAAATAAATGGTAAGGAAATTCCATATTCAATTAAGTAGTAAGTGTATAGATCAGATATTATAATTATTCTATAGGAATGCTTTTGCTGTTTCCACAAGGGTAATTTTAAATGCTTTTGAACTGTGGTGTTGGAGAAGACTCTTTGAGAGTTGCTTGGACGCAAGGAGATCCAACCAGTTCATCCTAAAGATCAGTCTCGGGTGTTCATTGGAGGGACTGATGTTGAAGCTGAAACTCCAGTACTTTGGCCACCATCAGGAGGAGCTGACTCATTTGAAAAGACCCTGATGCTGGGAAAGATTAAGGGCAGGAGGAGAAGGGGATGACAGAGGATGAGATGGATGGATGGCATCACCAACTCAATGGACATGGGTTTGGGTAGACTCCGGGAGTTGGTGATGGACAGGGAGGTCTGGCGTGCTGCAGCTCATGGGGTCACAAAGAGTCGGACACGACTGAGCGACTGAACTGATCTGAATTTTAAATTGATTCTTGCATCAAAGACAATAACTGCCTGCTGGCTGAATGCAAAAGCTAGCAAAGGCAGAATTCTACCCACTCCAGTATTCTGGCCTGGAGATTTCCATGGACTGTATAATCTATGGGGTCGCAAAGAGTTGGACATGACTGAGCGACTTTCACTTCACTTATCCCTTCTGCCTCAGGAGTTTGTGTTCCTTCAGTACATAAACAAGGTGATTTCACAGACATACAGCAAAGTTCTAAAGTACTTCCTTTGCACATTTCTCAAACTAGGTCTAAATCCCTGTTGCTTAGCAAATTCAAGTTATTGAAATTATATGCAGTCATCATGAATTTAATGCTCTGTTTTCTGGCAGTAGTTGTCATAGGAAATTCCTTTACAGTTTATGTTACATGATTTTATATGTATTTACATCAAATAAATAATACAAATATGTATCCACCTCAACAGAGTCACAGTATTCTATATTTAAAAAATGTAATTAATGATGAAGTTATAAATTCATTGCTAATGAACTTTCATGTCAATTTACAGAACTCAGAAATTAGAAGAAAATGTCTATCTTATCTGTACATTTTAATTAATATGCTTGTTTCATTTATAAATGATGCCATAATTCAAAACTTATATTTAACTCCTTAGGAAAAGCATTCACTCTTTGAACTCTTGATAAATTCAGATACTAGATGTGATGATTTAAATATACATTTATTAATTTAATTTCACTCCAGCATTGGCTATTATTTTGCCCACTTTATAAATGAGAAAATTGAGACTCAAGGAAATTAACTTATTCTAAGTTGTATTTCTGGGCTTCCCAGGTAGTACTAGTGATAAAGAACCTTCCTGCTAATGCAGGAGATTTAAGAGATGGGGTTTAATCTCTGGGTCAGGAAGATTCCCTGAAGAAGGTCATGGCAACCCACTCCAATATTCTTGCCTGGATAATCCCATGGACAGAGGACCCTGGCAGGCTACAGTCTATATGGTCACAAAGTGTTGAACACAACTGAGTGATTGAGAATGTATGTAAGAATAATAGCCCAATGGTTGTTTTGAGATATATTTCTTTTTCTATCAAGACTATGCTTTTGGCCTGCTAACAAAAAGAAAACAAGCAAACAAATAAAATAATAATAATTATGAGAAAGAAAAGGAGGAAGAGGAGGAGAAAAGTTAAAACAGGCACTTGGTCAGTGGGATAAAATTGTATTCAAAGACAATATTCACTACAAACTAAGTTCATTCCTGGCAGAGAAGTGTTTGGTTGTAAATATTGACTCAAATTTATATCCTGAGTGCATGATAAGTCATTTCAGTTGTGTCTGACTTTTTCTTATCCCACAGACTGTAGCCTGCCAGGCTCCTCTGATCCTGAGAGACAGAATTAAAACCTGTTCATACTCTGTGTATAGGAAGATGTATAGTATGAATATCTCCTAATATAAAGCTATCATTAGAAAACAAGTGTGGCCCCAATTGCTCTGTGCTTTTGAATTACTGAAGAGAAAATGAGACTATGAAACACATTTTAATGTTTACCACATATTTTGTTCATGGAGAGGTTAAAAACTAGATCAAAGAAGGTGCAGGAGAACACTCGATATTGATAGAAGACCTGCAAGAGGCAGGTCTACAGGATTGTTTTATTATAAAAACAGTATAGTAATAGGGAAAAGGCAATAAAGCAAATCTCCTAGGTTCCCTAGTAGCCAATATTTTGAACAAGATTTTTATATTTCACTATAGTTATTTTTTAAAATACAGCCATTGTTTCCAAATCAGAGTAGTTTGACAGTGTAAAACAATCTAACATGCTGATTTCTGAGCTCATACTATTGATACTGTAATAAGGTTTCTATAATTCTTTAAAGAAGCCCTGGACTTCAGACGACACCATGAGCTGAAGTTTAGGGTATCAGCAGAGTCTTTTAAAAAGTCTGCGACATTTTTACAGAGCAGGAGATCTAAGCATAGAGGTGTGAAACTATTTTTCACTGTGACAGATTAAACCTGTCAATTAAAGTGTGTTTAACATTAATAATTATTTTGGCAAATTCAGGAAATTATTCTCTAGGACTTATATATTTCAGTACCATTATAATGTTGCCTGCAGCTTATATATATTATATAAATTTATACACAGAATGGATAATTAGTAGATATTTCAAATAAAAAAATTTTTAAACTTACTCTTTTACCAGGAGGACCTGGTGGGCCAGCCTCACCAGATGGGCCAGGAGGACCCTATAAAATGTGAAAAAAATATCTTTTAAGCAATTTTATGAGTATTATTTTATGGCTTCCAGCACTGTTCAAAATCTGGAATGAAACCAACACGCTTTTTTCATTTCTCCACATCTATTTCCTGGAATATCTCAGCCCTATTTCAGATACTTAAACTTCCTCCAGATATCTATAATTAGAACTGGTAAATTTATATGGAAAACTTCTTCATATAAATAGAAGAAAAAAGTGGAATTGAATTCCTTCTATTTAAAACTGTTTTTTAAGTGCTAATTTATATCTGACATATATCCAATCAATGTACGAATTAATAGAATCATGTGGTTAATAATTCTATTCATATCACATACATCTGTGAACTATGAATCTGTATCTCTAACTTTATCTTGTGCAACACTACCCTTTATTATGCAAAGGAGAACACAACATGCTGGGATATGACCCACAAGTCTTATTCACACAAAATAAACCTATATATCTTTGACTGCAAACATCCAGTGGATATGACTCTAGAGACAAAGTTATGTTGAGTGCAGTTTGTCTTTCACTCCTACTTAAGTAAGCATCCTCCTTACTTCCTCCTTAAATAACCACATGTGGCCGAAGCTACATTAATTTCCCAAATTAAAAATTAAAAAAAATAGTCCAATAATGCTGAGTTCCTTTAGGTTAGAAATTGAAGTAATTCATCCTAATAATAGGCTGATAACCTCATTTTCTTCATCTAAGTCTCACTTGTGACTTTAAAATGATTTTCCATTTAACACAATGGGAGAGATAGTTGAATGTGATCTGGTGTGACAAAATCACTATTATGATACAGCTTTAGTTTTTATTACAAAGGCTGTGCTTATATTTCTTAAATCGTATCAAGTAAGAAACATTCCATGGAAGACTGAATTTAAACTGGAGTTCAAATATGACTGATAATTCATTAAGAAAAATATGTGTACATTTAGCTATGCTTTTGAGAGCCTGATTACTTCTTTAAAATATCTTGAGACTCTGCAGAGACTAAATAAAATAGTGTTCTTACTTACCGGTTGTCCAGGATCTCCATCTTCACCCTTGTCACCACCAACACCATCTTGACCCTATAATCAGCAAAAGAAAATGAACCCAGGTATTTCTCACTATTAACTCACTTTTATCAGAAAAAAAAAAAAGATATGATGTACCAGCTTAGATAGACAAGAGTATCATTATATTCTTTCAGTTGTTTTCTTTAAGAATTATAGAATCTTTTACTATAAAATTTATGAAATTTCTCCCATATGAAATTAAAAAATATATAGTATGTTCTGAATATAAAGAAAGGGGAAGATATAATTATTATACAAGAAGAGTGCATCCTTTAACTATGAACAAATATGATGCAATTTGAGATATCTGGATTTTAGAATAGACCAAGGTAAAAGCAGAACTCCTGTAATTTTGAAAGAAAAGTAATACTGCTACTCAGATAATTAAAATGTACAACCCAACAAACTCTGGAACACTAACCCAATGAAGAGATAATAATAATCATGCAATGCAAGTCTCAGTTCAGTGCAGTTCAATTGCTCAGTCGGGTCCGACTATTTGCGACCCCATGAATCGCAGCATGCCAGGCCTTCCTGTCCATCACCAACTCCCAGAGTTTATCCAAACCCATGCCCATAGAGTCAGTGATGCCATCCAGCCATCTCATCCTCTGTTGTCCCCTTCTCCTCCTGCCCCCAATCCCTCCCAGCACCAGGGTCTTTTCCAATGAGTCAACTCTTCGCATCAGGTGGCCAAAGTATTGGAGTTTCAGCTTCAGCATCAGTCCTTCCAATGAACACCCAGGACTGATCTCCTTTAGGATGGACTGGTTGGATCTCCTTGCAGTCCAAGGGACTCTCAAGAGTCTTCTCCAACACCACAGTTCAAAAGCATCAATTTTTCGGCACTCAGCTTTCTTCACAGTCCAACTCTCACATCCATACATGACCACTGGAAAAACCATAGCCTTGACCAGATGGACTTTTGTTGGCAAAGTAATGGCTCTGCTTTTTGATATGCTATCTAGGTTGGTCATAACTTTCTTTCCAAGGAGTAAGCATCTTTTAATTTCATGGCTGCAGTCACCATCTGCAGTGATTTTGGAGCCAAAAAATAAAGTCTGTCACTGTTTCCACTGTCTCCCCATCTATTTCCCATGAGGTGATGGGACCAGATGCCATGATCTTAGTGTTCTGAATGTTGAGCTTTAAGCCAAATTTTTCACTCTCCTCTTTCACTTTCATCAAGAGGCTTTTTAGTTCCTCTTCACTTTCTGCCATAATGCAAGTCTAATAGTTTTCAAATATACAAATTTTTGTTCTGGTACATGTGGCTACAGTTTACATCTGTCTTTTCTTCCTAATTGTGGGGATCCACTGAAGTAATTAAGGCTTTTCTTTAATTATTAACTGGGAAGATTCCTCATAAAAATAATTCTTTTGTTTTCTCATGATACTTACTGCAGGGCCAGGCTCACCAGGGGGACCAGGATCTCCAGGAAAACCAACAGGACCCTAAGATAATGTTTTAAAAGGAAATAATAAAAATAGTTTCATATAAAGTCATGATATTCTGAAACTTAAGAGGTAAAAGTCATGGCAAAACCATACAAAATATCTCTCTTCTCCTGCAGAAAAATTGTTTGAAATGATATGATATATGGAATTTAGAAAGATGGTAATGATAACCCTATATGCAAAACAGAAAAAGAGACACAGATGTACAGAACAGACTTTTGGACTCTGTGGGAGAAGGCGAGGGTGGGATGTTATGAGAGAACAGCATCGAAACATGTATATTATCAAGGGTGAAACAGATGACCAGCCCAGGTTGGATGCACGAGACAAGTGCTCAGGGCTGGTGCACTGGGAAGACCCAGAGGGATGGGGTGGGGGAGGGAGGCGGAAGGGGGGATCGGGATGGGGAATACATGTAAATCCATGGCTCATTCATGTCAATATATGGCAAAAACCACTACAATATTGTAAAGTAATTAGCCTCCAACTAATAAAAATAAATGGAAAAAAATAATTAAAACAAAGAATAGCAAAAAAAAAAAAATGATACGAATTGAGAATGCTTATGAATATATAAAATGAAGAAAAGTTAGCCTCACCAACTATGGGTCAAAGTCTCATGATTTTGAGTCTTTCTATGAAAAGTTTCAAGTAGCTTTGCCACAGATGTCACTTTAAAGAGGACCAAGGTCACTCACCGGATTACCCTTAGGGCCATCGTCACCTGGCGGTCCCTTAACACCAGGAGGTCCAGCAGCACCTGGTGGACCAGCTTCTCCTTTCTCTCCTCTTTCTCCTTTGGGACCCTACACAACATAAGAAAAACAATTGATTCTCTTACAAGTTTTAAAACAGCTTCTTAACCTCAGCATATTAGGTCAGGCACTTCTCTGCTGTGGGAGCTTGTCTCCTGCATTGCAAGATGTTTAACACCATCCAGGTGCTTATTACGTAGATGCCAGCAGTTATCCTTCCTCCAAGAGTGACAACCAAAAATGTCTCCAGACATGGCCAAATGTTTTCAGGAAGTCAAGGTCACCCTCAGCTTAAACCAATCTAAGCTAGAATAGTACAATCCTAATACAATTCATATATAATCACTTGATGTAGCAGGGTTTGTTCATTTCTTTTGTGGATAGTCCACCAAAGATATGTGCAATAAATATCTTACAGTTCTTAATGCTCTAACTTATGCACATGTAATATTTTTTAAATTTCTGTGTGAGTCAAAAATATGCAGAAGATAGGCAAAATTATTAAATAAAAAGGCTCTGCATTTGTGATGATTCTTAATGGATTGGAAAGGGAAACCAAGCAACTGAATCGCATCTAGGAGTTAAGTTCCATGTTTAAAATACTCTGAAAGAAATATCTTATCCCTGAAACACTATATTGACAATAAGCCAGCACTTACACCTGTGCCTGCTTCCCCAGGAGGCCCTGGGTTCCCTGCTTCTCCTGGTTCACCCTGTAAAGAAGGGAAATGAGTTATCAGAACACAGAAACGATGTTTTACATTTGTAAAACTGCCTTCAATGATGACTATGACACTTTAAACTAGCCCTTAACTCATTATGTTGTTTAAAAAGCAGGGACAGCTTTGATAAAAAGAAGAAACTTTTTCAGTTACTGACCTTAATACTTTATTTCTCACAACTGGGGAGATATTAATAGAACTGAATATGCTGGATGCTACAATTCTCATCAGTTAGTTAATAGCCAGAACATTAAGCCAAGTTACCACCAAACCACACAAAACAGACATTCACATGTTTCCGAAAAACTGTGTATTGTGTTGCATCAATATTCACATTACAATTAAGTTTATGGATTAAACAATTTAAAAATGTTTTCTTTCTAAAATATTAAATTGCTCTAATCAAACAATTTGGTAGTATTTTGATAATCCTATAAAATTAGTTAGTAGAGGTCTGAAGAGGTCTAAAGTGGAGCTATAAATACAAAAAGACTATTTGTAATATGCATATTGATACTTAGATACTAATTAAAATTTCTCCTTTTGAGTCTATATGTATATATATGTGTGTGCATATATATATATATACATATATATATATATAGTTAAGTCACTAGGTCATGACTGACCCTTTTGCAATCCCATGGACTATAGCCTGCCAGGCTCCTCCATCCATGGAATTCTCCAGGCAAGAATGCTGGAGTGGGTTGCCATTTCCCTCTCCTGTGTGTGTGTGTGTGTGTGTGTATATATATTTCCTTCTCCAGTATATATACTTCTCCAAATATATAGGTAGTTTTTATGATTTCCACATATAGATATGGATGGCTATTTTCTGACTCAGTGGAATAATAAATAAACCTCCTAGACTAATAGGTTTTCTCTTGTGAAAGTCTGTTATTAACTCCTCATACTTAGAAATGCATACAAACATAATATTCTGTTCAAGTAATCATTCAAGTGAAGTAATACAGTACATTGATGTGCCATGCATGTTTCTATACAAAACTTGCAGTACTAGAAAATCTGAAGTAAAAATTATTCTAATTTAAAAAAAAATGAGGCCTGAATTTCCTTTAATTTTTAACTTAGCTATTTCTAATGTTCCTGGCACAAACCCTCTGTTCATGAATTGGTTTGAAATCAAATATAAACATAATTCCAAAGGAGAGACTATTTTGTGTACACAATTTCTTATTCTTTGAGAATATGCACATATTTTAACTTTTGCAATTGTCTGCATAATGAGGGAAGATATCAAGTACTTTCTAAGAATTTATTAGTACTATTATTGTGTATAAATTACTTTCTCTCAAGATAAGTAGAAAATATTTCCAATTATCTTGAATAAACTTTACAAGTAAAATATTATATTTACATTATTTCCAAAGCAATGAATCATTCATCAATCCCAGGATGATGGAATAAAATGTAGGTAATATTTTAAGAGTCATTATTCACATCTTTGAAAAAACTTAAGCGGCTTGCCATTCAAATCAACTGTAAAATGTCCATATTAAATTTGTTATATATAGAATGTATATAATATACTGCATAACCTCAATCAGATGGAATTTAAAAAAGCCAAGCTCACTCAAGCAGAGAGTACATTGGTGGTCACTGGGGGTTGGAGATTGGGAGCCATGGGGAGATGTTAGTCAAAGGGTTCAAAATTTCAGATACTCAAGATGAATAAGTTCTAGAGATCTAATATGTAGCAGTATGACTAAATATATATGAAAATTACATTTTTGGTTACAGTATAGACAAATGTGCACAATATAAATAGCAATTACTTAAGATGATATTATCTTTAAAGGTCCCATTTAAAATTGAAAAGGGATTGGAACAAGATTACAAGTAAAGCAATAAAACAGTGTAACAAGACTGGATTATACAAATTAAATATTTCTACTATCAACAAGGCTAACCATGCTTATTCTAAGTAATAGTAGTATATTTACAATAATGTAAATTCTATGAAGACCACTGGCATATGAAAGAGGTGGTAGATTATACATTTATTATTACTTATCATTTAACCATTTTATCCCATTCTGTAACACACTTGTTCAGATTAAAGCCCCCTTCAGAAGGGACAGCAAATTACTCTGTCTAAATTCATAAAACATGCATTCATTGTTTTGAGGAAAACACTAAAGTACAAAATCCATCTATAGCAAATATATATTACACAGAAAACAAGTTAAATTTATTTAAGCAAAGTGCAGCATGACTAAAGTAGCTTAGCTTTTCTTTTTCCTGTTGAATTTGGGACTGAAAATAAATTTCCAGCATAAAAGTGAGAAAGCATTAAAATCAAATCAGATTCGATCTCAAAAATCTATAATCTACATCAAAGTACACCCTAGATTCAAAGTATAGCCAGAATCTATACTCTAGATTCTGAAGAAAAGAAAAGAAAATTAGGATTTTATTTCTATCTTGCTGTCACATAGAAAAGTTTTTAAACAGAGACAAATAAAACTCTGTTTTTTTTTAGTACAACAAATTTAGATGTTTTAATTGTAAGAAGTCAAACACCTATCTTGATTGACCGAATTATTCTATGAAGATGCAAAAGTGGCCAGATGTTACCACATAGACTTTAAGCAAATGGAAACAGTATGGGAAGGGAATTTCCCAAAGCTCCAAACATCTGGCATCCATGCTTATCTTCTAGAGTAGGGCAGAGGATAAAACCATTAAAGAAGCAACTTAAGTACTTAACAGTATTCCCACTGTACCCAAAAGCTTTAGGAAACAAAATAAGTTGAAAAAGTTGTAAAATGGTTTTAGAATTTGCCATATGGGCAGAAAACTAAAATTAGAGACTAGTCCTCACAATTATTTGTTCAGTATTAGAACCAAAAGAAGATGATGCAAAAGGAAGAAAGAGGAAAGGTGTGGGCTACCTTCATCTGTCTATTACTGTGATACCATCAGATAGCAGTCTTCTCTTCTGTTAGTCTTCCTATGACAACTCAACTCAAAGAAAAGGTTCTATCAATTCCATTCTCAATTTATCTGCATTTTTTAAAACAGAAACTTAAAATTTAAGAATATAAACCAAGAGTTAGTCAATCAGAATTAAAGCACTAGCCTTCTTATGAAGTAAGAATTAGATGAAAGTGAAAGTATTAGTCGCTCACTCATGGTGTTTGACTCTTTGCAACTCCATGAGCTGCAGCCCACCAGGCTCTGCTGTCCATGGGATTCCCCAGGCAAGAATACTGGAGGGGGTTGCCATTTCCTTCTCCAGGGGAAGAATTAGATAATAACTTTTAAATATTTCTAATTTAGTAATTAAGAAACTATTTAAATAGGCAATTATATAAAATTAATTATAATCAAAATGCTAGAATGTGGGTGTTGGGAAGAAATAAACACTAAAGTACTAGATTCTCAACCAATTACATATCTTTTCTGAGGACTAAATCTTTTAACAAAAATAAATCAATGAGTATAATATATGATGCATCAAAATTTTTGAGACTAAACAACAGAATCACTTTTATGATTAGGATAAGTCTATACTTCTGATATTTATTATCAAAACTGAAACAAACACAGGAAATTTCTAAATTTTTTCCACTGCGTAATTTATGGCATGACATTTCTACGCCTCAAACTGACGAAGAATTTATTTTTTTAGTAAAGCAATATCAATGTTAATTTTTTTGAAAGTTCTTTTAAGAAATCAGAGTGAATGTATAAATAACAAATCAAAGAATCATTTTATCATTTTTATAAAAAGGAAAAGCAGATATTTTAAATAAAATCATTTTCATGATAAAGGGAAACTATTCAGAGCCCAGATACTATATCAATGCCAACTATTTTGAAAAGTGCCAAAGACATAGTATTACTAATGAAAAAATAAAGTAAATTGAAGTCGCTCAGTTGTGTCCGACTCTTTGCAACCCCATGGACTGTAGCCTGCCAGGCTCCTCCATCCATGGGATTTCCAGGCAAGAATACTGGAGTGGGTTGCCATTTCCTTCTCCAAGGGATCTTTCCAACCCAGGGATTGAACCCGGGTCTCCTGCACTGCAGGCAGACTCTTTACTGTCTGAACCACCAAGGAAGCTCAATTAGTAATGAAAATACAACTCCAAATATGACCAAATGAATGATTAATTCTTTTGTATTGTGAAGGATTCTTTTCTCCCGTTTAAGTGAGCTGCATCAACCAATCTCTTCTATTTTCACTAGAATGTTGCTACAGACACGGTCTAATCAAATATACCTGGGTTAAAGTGGATCTTGATTTAGTCACTTTCTATTGACAAAACCTTGATGAAATTACTGATATTCTCAATATTCTGCTCACTCAACCTAAATATGTGGATAAAATATTATCATCGTGGGGTGGTTGTGTTAATTATAAGGAGTAATCCATTTACACCACTCAGCACCATGACTGGCAATAAAAAATGTTACACCTCTAAGTCATTTTACTTTTAATTTATTTAACTATCACAGAAGATGATATAAATACGTGCAAAACATTTAGAAAGACACAACTATTATAAGCACTTAAAATACTAACTGATATTATTAAAGTCCCAAATTCTTGCTGCCGTAACTGTCTATCACTGCATCCCTTACCTTTTCTCCAACACCACCAACTGAGCCAATGGATCCTGGGGGTCCTTGTGGTCCCTGTGGTGTAAGAAAGGGAATACAGTTATCCTTACTCTTGTAATAAGATATAAATTCATAAACACACATCCACTTGTTCTCAAAGAGAGAAATATGTGCAAGAATATCTCAAGTCATTTGAAAGATGAGACAAGATGATGAACTTTATGGAATTGTCAAATGTACTGGATAGCAAATAATTTAATTATTTTAAATTGATTTTCAAATGCACCAGAATTCTGGAGATAAAGCAGAAGACTTTCCAACTCTAGTCATGTCAGTTGATACTTGGAACATAATTTCCATCTCTCAGCCAATTGAGTAGATCAGATTTAGAGGATGGTTTTGCAGATTTTCTTAGTGGATCAAAATATGACTGATTAAGAATACTACAATCCATGCAAAAACAATATAAACCATCTCTTAGTCTTTAAATTACTTAGGAGAATTAAAACCTAAAAGCATTTTTATTATTACATCTGCATGTAATTTATTTTACCTAGTTCTGGCCTGCCAGAATTAAAACCAGGAATAACAGACGAGCAATAAAGACAAGAATAAATAACTTGCTCTTTGTGAAAAGGGAAAGTCAAATGGAAACAGAACACCAAAATCTATAAATTTGTTAATAGTAACAATAAGATAAATATGACATTACATTCCTATAATATTAGAACAGTCAGTCAACAGTCAAGCTTGGGGGAGATCATTTATACAATTAAGAGGAAACATTTTTTTACAGGGTAAGAAGTACATATATTATCATGCCCATGTTACTCTGATATATTCTACAGAAGAAAATACAAAATTGCAAAACTTTTAGATAAAGGATGTTTGGAACACAGACCTAAGCTAGTATAGTCAAGGCAATTACAAACCATCTCCTCAAGCAGTTGTAAAAGATAAAGGGTTAAATCTGAAACAATTCAGCAGCAGTGTAGAATTATTATGTGCAAGACAGTAATTTGAACTGAACAATGCAGTACTTTAGTGAATATTTTTCACTCAATATATATTTCTCACTAAATATATATTGCATGTAAACTTTGTACCCATATTATATTAATATTTGTAGGAACTAGCTCCCTACAAAGCCTTTCTTTTCCTTTAAATAAAATGGAGTGAGTAAATGACCCTTGAGCTACTGTTCATGTAAACATTTCAAAGGAGTGTAATAATTATCCCCACCGTATTTTAAATACTACCTGCCATTACATAATATCTATATAACTCCAAAATAACTAACATATTTCACAGTCTTACATCAGCTCCATTAGGACCTTGAGGACCTCTTGGGCCTGGAGGACCAGGTGGACCCTGTAAGAGAAGAATATTAATGTTTATGAAGACCGAACTCAAATGCATTCCTGATATTTTCATTTTGTGATTGAGAAAACAAAAAGAAGCTTCAGCCTGCCAAATCAAAGTCATAAAGCATATCAGGGTTGTAAGTCATTCTTGATGGATACATCATGTTAGCAAATGCTTCTTTACACATAGATATGGGGAAATCAGAACTGCAAGAAGAACAATTTAATTAAAAATTATAAAAGTCTATTATACTATCCAGTACAATGAATTCATAATACAACTAAAATATTATATGCCAGAATATACTAGAATGCCAGAGTATAAAGTGGACATAAAGTTGGGAAAACAAACAGTGCTTGAGTAGATTTAGAATTCATTAATTCTATATTTTTTATTTGTATATTTTTACTTTTTTAATGCCAGCTCTCATGTTATATATGCTAGAACTGGAATAAGATTAACTGTTTAGTTGTCATCCTTAAATAAAGGTTCTTGCTCCTGACTATGCATTAAAATTACCTTTGGACAAATTTTGTAAAATACTGATGGCCAGAACCCCTTACTTCAAGACTGTGTTTAAATTCATCTGTAGTAAATCCCAGGGCATTAGTACTTCTTTAGAGGTCACAATTTATTCTCATGTCATGGTTGACTATTAGCTATTAGCTATCACCATAAGTCAGAGAGAATGTATTACTGATTCAGCAGACCATAGCAAGAGTATTCAGAGAGAAGCTTGCTATGCAGCTGAAACTGTTTAGGGTATTAATTAATTTTTTTGAATGGGCAATGTTTATGTTTTTTGTTCCTTATAAAATCTAAGATGTAAGTATAAGATTATCAAAATATGTATTTTGAAGGAAGCAAATATTGGAGGCAATGTTTATCAAAGGGAAAGAGCAATTAGGAAATGTATTCATTCCATTATAGATGTCAATGACCCTGGCTTATTTTTTTCCTTACAAAAATAGTTCTTGATCAACAAATATATGTATTTTAAATTTTTAGCTGAAATATTAAATTTAGAGCAAAAATCCAGAATCAATAATTGCATATTATTATGCCAAAGCATTCTGATTAAGATAAAATCCCTCATTAAATTAAGAATTTGTTTCAAAGTATAATTAATTTTTAATAGTGTGTTAACATTTGTTAGTTACCCAAATCCTGGGTAACTATTATCTATTATTTACCTGTTTCACATCAAAGGCCAGAGTTAAAGCTAAAGACTAAAAAAAAACCCAAAGTGTAGCAGTTTATATATACCTAACAATACATACACAGAGAAATAAAACAGATATAACAATACATCAACCAAAGAATGTGTCATATGTGTGCACAACATTATTCCAAACAGAGAAAAAGGAAAGATAGAGAAATATTCAAGACAGTGAGAGAAACTTTAAAAGTGTCAGGTGCAAGTCTGGGTGAGGAACAGGGAGGCAACAATCTGAAAAGTCATTACCTTTAGGACTACTTTGTTCATATTAATAAACCTTGAGAAAGATACAAGTAATGTGGAAATTCACAATATACATCAATTCTAGAAAATAAAAACTTACCATGGGACCAACATCCCCATTTTCTCCTTTTTCACCAGGTGGGCCTGGAAGACCCTAAGAAAATATAAATAGAGAAACAGTAAAATTCATTCATGTATTTAAAAAGAAATATTTGTCCAATTTCTCGTATAGAATTCAAAGTTAAATACAGCTAAATAAGAACACGGAATTAAGACTCATAAGCTATCATCTGTCAAAATACATATAATGCAAATATTGACTAAATATTAGGGAATCATATATGTACATTCACAAAATTCACACTTTGAGTAGTATTATACTTTTTGATTTCAATTACAAGAACTAAACACATAATTTGTTCTGAGAATTTATAAATACCTAATCATTTTCTCCATCTTTTATGAGTAGTATATGGAATTAACACTGCAAAAATGTTTTTGAAAAATCTTGTTCCAAATTATTTTAGGACACCTTATCCTGGTGAGGATTTTATAGATAGGAACAGTTAGACAAAACTCCTTTGAAAATAAATATTCCATCCAATATATGTCCAGGGTTACAAATATCTTCTGAACTCTTGACCTGTTAATTCCACTTCTGGATCTTAAAAACTCATAAGGCCATGAGACCTGATATATTATACTTCCTTTATTCACTCAAATCTATTTCCTTTATGTTCAGTTGTAGTGTAATAGCTTTAGGAGAGGTCCTATGCTATTGAATAAAATCAGAGCAGCTGCACTCAGATTTCACCTGGCCCTATCCTTATGGGCCAGCAAAAAAAAATTACTGTACTCCCTCTTGATTTTCCTAATTCTCCCAGCATATCTGTTTATATTTCCTCTTTTATATTACAAAACTTTGTACACATTTGAATCATATACTTAAAAACACATTTGTACCACTTGTTTGCATACTTATACTCATGGGATGTCAAGGTTGTATATTGTCACCCTGCTTATTTAACTTATATGCAGAATATATCTTGAAAAATGATGGGCTGGATGTAGCACAAGCTGGAATCAAGATTGCCAAAATCACTTCAGATGGTGACTGCAGCCATGAAATTAAAAGACACGTGCTCCTTGGAAGAAAAGCTATGACCAACCTAGACAGCATAGACAATACTTTGCCAAAAGCAGAGACATTACTTTGCCAAAAAAGGTCTGTCTAATCAAGGCTATGATTTTTTCAGTAGTCATATATGGATGTGAGACTTGCACTATAAAGAAAGCTGAGCACAGAAGAATTGATGCTTTTGAACTGTGGTGTTGGAGAAGACTCTTGAGAGTCCCTTGGACTGCAAGGAGATCCAACCAGACAATCCTAAAGAAAATCAGTCCTGAATATTCATTGGAAGGACTGATGCTGAAGCTGAAACTCCAGTACTTTGGCCACCTGATGTGAAGAACTGACTCACTGGAAAAGACCCTGATGCTGGGAAAGATTGAAGGTGGGAGGAGAAGGGGACGATAGAGGATAAGATGGTTGGATGGCATCACTGACTCAATGGATATGAGTTTGAGTAAGCTTCAGGAGTTGGTGCCGGACATGGAAGCCTGGTGTGTTGCAGTCCATAGGGTGGCAAAGAGTCGGACACGACTGAGCAACTGAACGGAACTGAACTCATTGGACATTGCTCTTTCAGGTCAATCTTTTGTCTCTAACAACTGGCAGAGCATCACGGAAAAATTGAGATTTTAATGAAATTTTGAATTTATTTTTTAATTAATTAATATTAATTGGAAGCTAATTACTTTACATTATTGTAGTGGTTTTTGCCATACATTCACATGAATCAGCCATGGGTGTACATGTGCCCATCAGCAGACTAATGGATAAGAAAGCTGTGGTACATATGCACGATGGACTATTACTCAGCCATTAAAAAGAATACATTTGAATCAGTTCTCATGAGGTGGATGAGACTGGAGTCTATTATACGGAGTGAAGTAAGTCAGAAAGAAAAAAACCATACTGTATACTAATGCCTATATATGGAACTTAGAAGAACTGTAAAGATAACCCTATATTCGGGACAGCTAAGGAGACACAGATGTATAGAACAGTCTATTGGACTCCATGGGAGAGAGCGAGGGTGGGATGATCTGAGAGAATAGCACTGAAATATGTATATTATCATATGTGAAACAGACCGCCAGTCCAGATTCGATTCATGAGACAGGGTGCCCAGGGCTGGTGCACTGGGATGACCCAGGGGGATGGGCTGGGGAGGGACGTGGGAGAGGGGTTCAGGATGGGGAACACATGTACACCCATAGTTGATTCATGTCAATGTATGGCAAAACCCACTACAATATTGTAAAGTAATTAGTTTCCAATTAAAATAAATAAATTTAAAAAAAGGAAAAAAAGTAATCTTGGATAGATGATATTTGATATCTTTATCCTTATTATATTTCAGTTTTTAAATGCTGGGAATAAGCCATTAAATTGTTTTTGTGATGTACCAACTCCATATGATTCTCAGTTTGGAGAGAGGATACTTTACTGAGTGTATTTGTAAACTTTTTAATGTTCTATATATTCATTTGTATGAGGAAATCTTAATTACTGATTTATAACAACATATACCAGAATTTCATTTATTTTTTTTCTCATTTGCAAGTTAGATGTCTAGGAAAATAGCCTATCATATGTACTTCCTAAATGGTTATCATCAACTGATGCTAGCTTCTAGAATTACTAAAGAAGTTCCTAAGAGGAAATAGCCAGGTAGTGTTTCCAATTATATCCTGCTTAAAAATAATCTGAAAGAGGTCACCAAAATGTTAGGTTCCAAGATCCACAACCAAGGAGATTCTAATTCATTGATGGAGAACATGAACTCAAATTCTTAAAAAGACAAGTAGATTTTTAACACAGATGAAATAAACGTTTCAGCTTAAGCTCATTTCCTTAAGTAGTAAGCATTACAACGTAAACATAATTAAGCTCTTACAAACACCACATAAATTAACAATCACATTCCTTATCTCCCACCAACTGTAGTGTACAGTGCATCTGATTTATGATCTCCAAATTGAATGTTATATAAATATTAGTTCATAATTGTATTTCTATAACACGCCTAGTCTGCATTGCCATTTTTATTTATGCATATATTATTATTGATATTAGTTCAGTAGAAACCACCCAATAGAAAAATACTGAAATATTTATCTCTTTTTATGAAGTTTGATTATAGTTCAAGTTCTTCCGCATTGCAGACGGATTCTTTACAGTTGAGCCACAAGGGAAGCCTGAGAATACTGGAGTGGGTAGCCTATCTCTTCTCCAGCAGATCTTCCTGACTCAGTAATTGAACCAGGGTCTCCTGCATTGCGGGGTTATTCTTTACCAACTGAGTTATCAGGGAAGCCCCAAGTTTAGACAGAATATTCTTATTATTCAAATTAGTAGAAACACAATGAGTCAAATGCTTTTCTTGCGGCAACTAAACGTGCAAAATGGCACTCCAGTGTTAATCAGTTTTCAATGTCACAGCTCTTTCCTAAGGGGTAATTTATGCATAGAGAGATTCTGCTATAAGGTCTGTTAATTTAAAATCATTTACCTCTTAAATGATGAAACAAATGAATTCAGGCCAAGAGCTCTCATTCTATATGTGTTCTTCATTTGTAGACAAATAGTAAGCGACTACTACATTTTTATTATTTATGTCTAATATAATTGCTAACATCTATTCTGCCACAAAGACTCAATTAAAGGATGCAAGATGCAATTGTGAGCATGTTAATTACATTAGCATCTTTTCAGATTCCTGATTTAAAGAGGTACTCTGGGAAAATATAATCAATTTTGGGGGGAATTGATTTCTTGAGTCACCTTCATCAAAGATCATATTTCTTACTCTGTGTAAATGAAGGCTTTTTAAAATATAATATTTTGTAAATATAAGTTACAAGGTACCTTTTTAAATCATGAGAACTGAATTTCTTAATTACGACCTTATAGAATTCAGAATAATCAGTTAACTGAACAAGCAGAAAATGAATGGTAATATATACATCAGCAATCTAATTTCTAATGCCTTGTTATTTTCAAATATATGTGCTGCTCACATATACTGATATATATTGCTCAGGATTGCTTATTTATTATCATATAATAAGTATAAATGTGGCTTCCCTGCTTTCTCAGAGGTAAAGAATCCGCCTGCCCATGCAGGAGACCCGAGTTCAATCCCTGGGTTGGGAAGATCCCCTGGAGAAGGAAATGACAACCCTCTCCAGTATTCTTGCCTGCAAAATCCCATGGACAGAGGAGCCTGGTGGGTTACAGTCCATGGGGTCGCAAAGAGTTGGACACAACTTAGCAACTAAACAATAGCAATAAGAATAAAAGGGTTAAATGAAAATATGATATGACTCTTTTATACTACCCAAGTTGAAAAGGAACTATTTTGGCAATAAAAAAATGTAGAAAATTACAATATTATGTTCACTGGTAGACATCCATTGAGGGCTATAACAATAATTGTTATATTTTAATAATGTAACATAATTCTATACATAATAAGGTACTTAATATTAAACATTATTATGAACTAGGTGATTTAATCATTTCTAAAATTGCTAATGTGGCATAACTAATATCCATATGTACCCAAATATCATTTAAAACAAAATTTTATGATCTTTTAGAGAATCACTAGGTAAGTATCAAATAAGCAAGTGGCAGAAGAAAGCCAGACGTTTCCACAGTTTGTAGGAAGCAGTTAACTATCTACTATGCAATGTTTTGCCTAAGAACCCAGTTATAAGCTATATTTAAAGACAATTTCTTGTTTTAGAATGTAATACTTCCTAATGGGCTTACTAAAATACAAATTATAATTCTAAATATAAGAAGTTATTTTAAAGATTATTTTAATCATTTAAATTATTTAAATGATTGGAGCTGAAGCTCCAATACTTTGGCCACCTAATGGGAAGAACTGATTCATTGGAAAAGACCCTGATGCTGGGAAAGATTGAAGGCAGAGGAGAAGGGGATGACACAGGATGAGATGGTTGGATGGCATCACCGACTCAATGGACATGAGTTTGAGCAAGCTCCAGGAGTTGGTTATGGACAGGGAAAACTGGTGTGTTGCAGTCCATGGGGTTGCAGAATCGGACATGACTGAGCGGCTGAACTGAACTGAATGTTAATTTGTTTATTTTACCTATTGTGAAAGTGTTAGTCACTAGGTCCTTCCTGACTCTTTGTGACCCCATGGATTGTAGCCTGCCAGCATCCTCTGTTTATAGAATTGTACAGGCAAAAATACCGGAGTGGGTAGACATTCGCTTCTCCAGGGGAATCTTCCTGACCCAGGGCTAGAACCCAATCTTCTACATGATACGTAGATTATTTATGGTCTGAGCCACCAGGGAAGGGAAGCCCATTTTACCTCATTGATTAACATTTGTTGTTGGCAAATTCTGTTAATAGTTACAATTTTGTGTGTGTGTGTGTGTGTGTGCGCGCAAGCTCAGTCACTTAGTCGTGTCTGACTTTGCGGCCTCATGGACTAGCCCACCGGCTCCTCTGTCCCTGGAATTGTACAGGCAAGAATACTGGAGTGAAAACCATTTCCCACTCCAGGGGATCTTCCCCATCCAGAGATGGAACCAGTCTCTTGGGTCTACTTCACTGGCAGGAAGGTCTTTTACCACTAGCACCACCTGAGAAGCCCCAGTTGCGATTAACAGTTTGCTGTTTCTCAAAAGGCTCTTAGTTTCTGCTAGCCATCTGGAATACTAATTTTCCTGCTATGAGATGTGAAAGAAGCTTTCTAACACTGTGCTTTTAAATATACACTTAAAGAAGCTTGTCATTCATTTTCCATATACAATGAGAATGAAGAAAAGCAGTATTAAACCTAAGGTGGGTCTAAATAATCTCCAGAAGCAGAAACCAGGGCTGATGTAGTTTCAGAAAAATTAATAGTAATTGGTAAAAAGCAGTTAAAGTTCAGATATATGTTTAAGTAAAATGGTCATTATACTTAAAAACCAAGTTTCTAGATAGAAAAAAGGACCTGTGCTTTGTTTTACATCCACCAGAAAACCTGGTGTGAGAAGTAAGTGGGAATGACAGGGTGTGCAATGCAGAAAACATCTCACCTGAAGACCTATGGGACCAGGAGGTCCTGGGAAACCTCTGGCACCCTCATCACCTTTTTGTCCAAACATCCCCTGCTGACCTCTGGGACCGGGCTCACCATCACCTCCCTAGGGAAGACCAATACAAATGATCACAAACTGGAAAAATCATTAATCTGCCATAAGACATCATAAAAATATAATCATTTCTCTTTTAATCAAAGTTGGTCTATTATAAGCAACCAAGTAATAAGTAGGTAAAATTTACATTATCTGCTGCAAATATACAGCAGATAAGTTTGTTTTGCTTTATATTATTTGATTATGGAATATGACTGATTTTGACTTTTCTCATTTTTACCAAGTGAAGTAAGAGCTATGTAACAAGGGAAAATAATGTTCAGAATTTCCTACAAATTAAGTACTTCCCAACTGGTTATTAGCTATCTTCCAATGAAGTCACAGTGTTCTTTGCTTATAAAGATCAACTTGGCTACCTATATTAGATAATTTAAACTTGATTCAATGTTAAGCCTACAAAAAAACCTATTACCACATGAAATCGACTGGTTATGTGACAGTTCATGATCTATCTAATCAGAGAACAGTAAGGGCTTAAGATTTGCTGAACAAAGAGGAACACTTACAGCAATTCCAGGGGCACCAACTGGACCTTGAAGACCTGGGGGACCAGGAGGACCCTGAAGTGAGATAAAAACCAGTAAATTTGAAACTGAAGCCAGAAGAGCCTCAGTTATATAGTACGGAACATTTGACTGATCAAAATCTATTAAGCATCTATACAGTTCTTGGGGAAAAAGGATTTTGCATTTAGTGCAGTCAATCATTATTTATTTTACTTCTTGAGCCTCAGACTTGCTTACTTGCAATCACTTTTAAATTGGCAGTTATTGAAAACATTCTCATCTGTAATACTGCTGATATTTTAAAAAGGATTTCTATGCTAATATTTATAAATCATGCCAAAGTTTCACACTTGAAAATTTTCAAAATACCAGATTTCTTTAGTGAAATATCTATGTGTCAAAAAGAGACACGAGAAAGTTTTTTCTAAAAGAAAAATAGGTTGTGGGGAATTCTATATAGACAGAAAGTAATGATATATGAAAACCTGGAATTTTCCTCATATGTAAACACATGCAAATTCAGTGTTATGTATTCAGTAAACCAGAACTCCTTATTCTAAGCAATAGATTTCAGTAGCTTTATGAGTCTTCCATGCATAAACATATTTTCTTAACTGTCCTTTTCTTTTTTTTTTTTACACAATCAGGCACTATAGAAGATCCAGACACTAGAGTCATGAGATTGTACTACTCTTTTTCTTAAAACTGCCACACATTGGGTAGAATGTTTGAAGCACAGGCTCTGGAGATGTGGTTGAGGGACTACCAGGGCACCCTTCAGGTTTCCACTAGGTCAATATCTTTTTCACAGCAACACAAAGATGTTACCTGTCTATAAACCATATGGTATTTGAACCAACAATGTAAAAGCAGTGGAGGGAAAAATTGCAGATAGCTTAGTCTCATTCTGAGGTTTTAAGGTTTTAATTATTTCATTTCTTAACACAAAAGTTTGAAAAGAGGTTTTATTAGAATTGACCGGATCTCAAACTGAATAGTTACCACAGAGGTAATATAGTAGTAATATTATAGGGAGACATAAGGAAATAGTAATATGAAAAAATATCCATGGTTAATAGCAAAAGAAATTAAATTAATAACGCCACCTCAATAAGAAGTAAGAAACTCACGTTTTCTCCTTTGTCACCCTTGCTGCCTTTTTGTCCTGGTTCACCAATTTCACCCTGAATTTGAAATATTTGAGTTAAAATTTATATCTAATATGCCATACCTGCCATTGTGTTATGATCACTATCATCTTATGACTAAATTATGTGCTAGTATTTAATGTTACTATTTAAATTGGAAAAGTCACTCTCCTGTATTGACTAATATTGCTGTTTAGAATTGATTAGCAGACAGAAAAGCAAAAGTCAACTGAACTCTGAGGAATACTACAGCTGGGATTTCCAATTCACAAAATCAATTTTGTCTGAAATATCACCAGTATAAACTGATAATGGAAATATACTGATTTATATAAAAATATAATTACACATTAATCAAAAATCAATTTATTTTTCTCCTAGTTTTCCAACTGCTAAAGTATAATGCATTATAAGCACACTGGTTAACAAATTTTGTTGTATAATTTCACAGTAATGCTAGAAAGTATATTCAATTCAAACACAACACAGCTATACATTTAAAATCAAGAGCTTAGAATCTCCACTTACACATTTGTAAAAAATAGAGAAGTACAGGATTATCAAATATGTATGCAGCTCATTCTTAAAATTTAACTCTACAATATCCAAGACACCATGGTTAAATATATTCAACTAATTAATTTCACATTTATCTGAGAAACATTAAAAACAGATAAGAGTTTTTGGCATCTGCTAATTTTTCTCACTACCTTTGTTCTTGTCTTGTTTAGATCCCACATACTATTTCACAGGAGAATTCTAATTCTAAGCCCCTAAAATAAAACTTCTGAGCACAAGAAAGCTATATTGAAACTTTGAAAATATATCTTTAGATTTTACATCTAATCCTAAGAAAGATTATATCTAGGATTTTTGAGAAAAAATTTATTTTTCACAGTTTGTACTAACCTAAATAAAGAGTACTCACCTTGTCTCCATCTTCTCCAGGGGAGCCAGCAGGTCCCGCAGGCCCCGGGAGACCCACAGGGCCCTGTACTCCGTCCCTCCCTGCCGGACCCTGGGGACCCTTTTCTCCCTGCATTGAAAATCCAGCAAGTCATTACTTGGCTGTAAGAAACCTATGAATTTGCCACTCATAATTTAAAGTGAAGCTACAAGAGTCATACCCTGGCTTCCATATTTAACAAGGAAATTGTTTTGATTTTCACTCAAAATGCATTTACTCAGTAGCAAATGATAACATGAAATATCCCGCATTCTTTCATGACTAAGAATCCTACCATTGCTAACCATTTATGAATCTCATAAAAAATAATCAACAATCAATAAAAATAATCAATAGAATTTTTATTTGAACCACAAAATCAGATGCTTAATGCTTTTGAAAAGTTACTGAACCTTTATACTGTTCTGTATTGCTACTGAAATAGTGGGGCAGTGGCTGGTAGGCCTCAAAAACCATAAAATGCATTTGCTCATTTGCCCAAGTTTATAATATAATATGTGTTTATAATATAATATAATATGTGTAGATATTTTTTATTTTTAACAAATGTTTCATGAATTTTTCTAGATTTTTATATTTTGATTTCGTTGCTTTTGATTCAGAATGACAATGTTGTTAGCTTCTTAAAATTTTTTATCTTTTGACATTGGCATTATTTTCCTCTTTTAAAATTTAAGTATATTGTATAACTGAAAAAGTAAGGCCGTGGTAATGAAGATGGCAAAAATTCCTTTCCTAAAAGTGAAGACCTCATCTGTTCTGCACAGAGTTGTTTTTTGATTGTACTTTGTGGTTCTGTCTTTCCTCCTGTTATACAATCTAGGAATCCATGTCATTAGTTCCTGCCTTTACATTATCCTGGCCCCACTATCTACCCCCCTTCCCTGTCCCTCACCACCTCCTTTCCAAGTTTTATCTCTTGAATATATTTACTTCACTTTATCTCCACCATTAATATCTTATCCCAAAATCCTAGTAGCCTTCCTCTGAACTGTTGAAATACCTCCTTCCTATCTCACGTCTATTCTTACTTCCAAACTATTCCCTATGTTGTAACCATAGACACAGATAATCTTCCCAACATTCTTTAGTCAATTTACTTGTTTACCATTCCTAAGATAAAGAGCAAGCTGCTAGTGCCGTCTCTCCATACCTGGTTTCTACTCCCTTTGCCATTGCTCTCTATTTCAACTCCTCTAGATCTTTTTTTAAACTTGATGACATATCCTTCCTGTTACTTGGCCTGAGCACGTGTTGTTCATTTGCCTGGAATGCCCCTAGGAGGACCCTCCTCTTAGTTAATTCCTCCTCATCTTTTAGATTCCATCATCAATGCCCTGTCCAAGAAAAGGCTCTGACTCTAGCTGAGGTCTTTCTGTCATAATCTGATATATATCACTACATTTCTTTATGTCATTAACCAGAGTTTGTAATTACACATGTACTTAGTGATTCTTTGATTATTTTCCAATGCTCCATCAGACAATAAACTATGTGAGAAAAGAAACTGTTTTTGTATTCCATTGCATATTCCTGGCCTGTGGCTCACAGTAGCCATTTAAGGAGTATTATTTGAATTAATCTATTGCTTAATGACAAAAGTAAATATCTATAAAACAAAGTTTACATGTTTATTACTTTATTGGGTTCCATATGAACTCATTTTTCAAAACAATGTCATAATCATCATTTAACAATATCTCCAGTGTCACACTGGGGACCTTTTATTTTGTTCAGATTAAATATCACAGTGTCACAAACCTATCTCCACTCATAAAATGTGCTATGCAATTCACAGTGAATGTCACTACTTTGAACACATCAACTGATTCAGATATTTCTCCCTAATTTGAATTTCCTTCAGAATCTGAACTTCAAAAATTGAATCTTTTATATGAGAGTATCTGTAAATTAAACAGATTTATTCTTATCTGCCTTTATTATAGTACACGTGATTGCTTGCCAGGAATCACCTGCTGTTTATTTCTCTTGATCCTGGTATGAGTAGAATCACGGATAACCTTTCAACAGATCTATAACAATCTAAATTTAGATTCTTCATTTTACAACCCTGCAAGATGGTAAATGCCTCCTCTATTATGGATATCTTGGCCCATAACTTACAGGACTACCAGAAACATCACTGATCTCTCCTTAAGCAATGTTTATTTCATCATTTCTACTTCTTCATCAATATTAATAGCTGAATATTACCTTAACACTGATAAAATTAGCTAATCATCCCCATATCCTTTGTTTGACTCTGCATGAACTTATACTTAGCCTTATCCACACCTTCAACTTTTATTATAATTCACCAAATCCATCCCCTCTGATTCAAAGGTAATTTATGCATTTATTTTCTACTTATTAATTAATCTTTTGATGAAAACCCTGGTTTACACCCAATGATGATAATCCTACAAAGAGAAAGAATTACAATTTCATCTACTCATCACAAAATATCATGGGTTTTTTTTCAGAGATAAGGAAATAAAGGTTTAGAGATGTTAACTTATCCCAAATAATGAACAAAATAAATAACAGAACTGAGTTCCCAGCTCAATTTTGATTGGCTCAAAGCCAGCAATGTTGGTTTACTCTGACATCCTTAACTTCCTCACTTTTCATTGATTATTTCTTATTATTTGTTAAGTAGATAAATATAACTGCATCACAATAATAATGATAATAACCAGAGGCAATGCATTCAATTTTGCTAGCACTCCCACCTCCTGACTCCCTATTCTTCTAGGCTCAGGCTTAACTGAAGTGTTCTGCATGCACTTATTCCACTCCTTTATCATCCACCTTCTTTTTGAACCCCACTGCAATTACCTTGAAGTCTTGAATGCCCAGTGGCCAAATCCTGGTCTGTCTTATCTTTTGTTCTCAACTTTGAGTATTCTTGGTCACTTACAACATTCAACAAAGAAAACTCTTTTCTCTCTTGCTCTCCCTCTTACTGGATCCTTTCAGAACTCTTACCATTACAATTTTCCCTAAAGAATCTAGATCTTTATTCTCTTCCCTCAATACTGCATCAAATGGAGACAGTAATACAATTCCTACATCAAACTTATTCTAAATAACTCCCAGATTTGCAATCCTGACATGGATCATTCTCTCTCCAATTATACTTACATGTTCTTGAAACTGAAAATAATGTTTTCTTGTATCTACACCTAGCATTGCCTAATCAATTTGTGGTCAATATATTGCCTTCACTGTGTTTTGGATCTGGCATCCCCCCATTTCTATAGCAGTCTCAGATAGATGTATTATCCACATAGCTTCCTATCTGTAGTCCTTCAATCCAGTACCTCCCAAACACAGTTAGTAGGTTTCTTCAATAATCATTAGTTCCATCAAAATATTTCTATCAATGCACTTAGGTAGAAAAAGTTTTAGCTTTCTTTTCTTTACCTGCTTTTCAGCACCCCCTATTCCTCCAAGTTGCTTATCTGGATGATTAATTTGGGGATACAGATTAGGCGAGTTATTGCCAGAGCTCATATGGATATTCATGGCTGTTTTCCATGTTCTCCTTTCCAAGGTGGTTGTTTGGTAAGTAAATAGACCAAGGACTTGCCTTTCACAGATCATTATCTTGTCTTTCTTTCTTTATGCAAGCCTTAACCTACTGATAGTTATATGAGAAATTATAATACAAGTTGTTCAGAGAAGTTAACAATCAAAATTTATATTTAGGTTTAGGAAGAGGTAAAAAGCTTCACGTAACATCTAAGCCAATGTCTCCATCAGTTTTTACTAAACTTCTGCATGGAGGTTTATGAATACTTTCACCCCACACTTCTATAAGAATTTTATGCTACTATCTTTAATCTTGTTTAATAAAAGAACAATAGAATTAACATCTTGAACTTTTTTTCATGGTGGGAATAATTGAGAGAGAATGGATGGGCAGAGCATTCTCCTTTCCCTTCCGACTCATACTTATCAACTAACACCAAAACCCAGGCCAAATCTTAGCTCTTAAAAGGCTTTCAATCAATAATTTCTCTTCTATATCAACAAGGTAATTTATTATAACTTTCAATACTTTTCCATATTCTTGGTTTCAATATTTTACTTTTTTCTTCATAAATTCTAAGTATTTAGCCAAGTTAAAACCCAGAATTCAATTATATTTAGGGAATTCTGGACTTCTCTAATAAGTATTATATAGTCTCAATTTGCACATAAAGCAATGCATATTCTTTTTCTCTGTATGCATTCTTCATTGTGCTGTGCCAAAATATGAGTGCCCTGGATTTTTGAATGAACTTATATGAAATGTCCTGAATCTATGTGTTTTAAATCCCCGTCTAGTGAACAGTACACTATAAACATTTTATAGACAAATCTTTAGTTTCTGAGATTGGTTGAAAATTATAGAAATTCCAAGAGGGAGACAAAAGATAATTTTTTATGCTTTTCCATTAACATCTCAGAAAACAATGTCTAAATTTTCTTCAAATGTATTTGAAGCTGGAAATGTATCTTTAAAAAATTTACAGCAATTAAAAATGTTTTTTTCTGTCATCCAAAAATTCCATTCACAGGTGATATCATCCTACCCTAATATTCTAAGTGTTTCTAAAAGGTAGTAGTACATTACAGAAAAAGTCATTGTAATTTGAAAATACTAAAAAAATCACAAACATTAATGTCATGGACAATGAAAACAACATGCTAAATCAGACTCAACTTGCTAAAACTAAGGCCTTAGTGATAAAAAGGTATTTTGAAGATTATAGGCTTAAACTAAATTATTTATGTCAAGACTTACATATACACAAAAGTATTGAACTCATATTTTTGCTTATGATGGTCAGCAACTTTGATATACATTTACTGGGTTTTTGCTTTAATCATGGAGGATGAGAGAATGCTTTAACTTTCTTTTTGGAAAATTAATATGATTAAATCAAAAACAGTAACAAAATTAGGAAAGAAACCTTGATGATGAAACATAAATCTAATGAATACAATACATTGATTATTTAAATATACATTTTTTTAAATATAAAATTTTTAAACAGTAGATATAAGATAAAATAATTGACCGGATGTTTTCCACCTCTTTCACTGTAGATCAAAACACAAATTACATAAAAAAGGGCAGCACCTTCCTGTGTGTTTCACTTACAGACTATGAAAGTGATTGGAAATGAAGTTGTATAATGGAAATGAAATATAGTTTTGTATAGGAGTGAGAAGTGCATACTTTTCTAACTCTATGCTGTAAAGTATAGTTTTAATCAAAAGCCCGATTTTATCTTTTAAAAGGAGCAAAATCAGAAGCTTTTACATTAATAATATCCAATTCCCTCACAGGTATTAGGGTTTCATAAAGTGTGGAAAATGTCATCTTACTTAATTGAATTTGAAGTTTTCTGTATTATAAATACAAAAAGAAGTGTGTTTACATGGCAGGCACATACGCAGAAAGAATGCAGTGGAGTATGAAGAGCTACTATCTTTGAATAAAAAGTAATAACTTGTGCAGGGTGGCAGCATAATATATTTCCTCCTTGAAATTACTTACTGGAGCACCTTTCTCTCCAGCTGGACCAGGGGGACCCTGGGGTCCTGGCCGCCCTGGCAAACCAATTGGGCCAGCTGTTCCTGCTGATCCACGTTCTCCTGGTGAGCCCTAATACAGGGGAAAAAGGTATTTTGTTATTAATGATGGCAAAAGAAATACTTAGGAATCACTTATTCAGAACTGACATCTTATAGTTTGTATAACATAAAAGTCACTTTCAGATAATTTTAAAATCTCAGAATACTCCTCACAATTTAAAAGATTAAATTCTAGCCCCAATATTAAGCACAGATACTAAAGTTAAGAAATATTGATAAGAAGAAAAGTATTTCAAAATAATATATCTTTAACATTTTACAAACATTTTCTTTTTCATTTAAGTGTTCATAATTTTTCACAATGCTTTATGACATAATTGCAACAGTACCTTACTATACAATTTTCTCCCTGTATTATCATGGATTGGCAGGTTACACTGTCTAAGACTAGCATTTTCAAAATGATTTCTGTACCTCACCTTAAACTCACTCAATCACAATTTCTAAGTCCTAAAAATAAGTTCATTGCATTGATATACAAATATAATTTTTTACATAATAAAGTTTAATAATCACTATCCCAGAGCTTGGACTTTTTCCAAGAAAATAAGTCCTTAAATTTATCTTAGAGTCCTGTAGGGATCGTTTGGTTTTATTATGAACACTAGACAGATAATTCACATTTGAGTAGATATGTCCATTTGAATTTCAAAATAGATGCCATATGTTTTCACTTATTTTGTTTTTAAAAAACCTAACATGTAAAATTTTAGAAAGTGTGGATATTGTCCTCATGTTAGTTATCTTATCAAAAATTTTAAAAAGTATTATTTAAAGCAAAAATAAAAGAAATGCAAACATAGCTCTACTAAGTCATATAAAGCTCAAAGTTAACCTTTAACATCTTCAATTTTATTTAATGAAAGATAACAAGAATATTGTCTTTAGATTAGATTCCTAGATGTGTGGCTAAGTTATAATTTATTCTTTTAATTCAGGATTGAACTAATGTGAAATATCAGAAAATATGATTTTTAGCAGATTCCCTTAATAATTAAGAAGTCTAGATAATATCATCATTTTAAAACTCAAATGATTTAAAAAGCTGGAAAATGCGGTACTTTCACATTTTTAACTAATATTATTCTGTCTATGTAATTAGAAATAATTTTATTTTACAAATATGAATTACTGACTTTGTTCTAAGTTCTATTTTTATTAGCTAGGACACTAATTACATAAGAACATAAAAACAACGATAATGACAACAGCTTGTGTTAACATAGTGCTTTACAATTTAAAAGTCAGTTTCACATTTATTTGTCACTTTACTCCAGAAAGATTCTGTGGAGCTTTTGGTACAGCTGTAGAATCTTCCCAACTCAGGAATCAAACCTGCACTGCAGGCAGATTCTTTACCAACTGAACTACCAGAGAAGCCCAGGAATAGAACAGCAGTCTTAAAAGATGAAGAAAATAAGGGGTTAAGTGTCCTTCCCATAATCAGGGTACTACTCAAGGGCAACTCTGACCAAGGACTCTTCCCTGGGCTTTTTCCACAAAGCCTCCCAATGCTTCTCGGTAATAAAGACATTAACAACTCTCAGGGGCTATCAAATTGGAATTTCTCTAAATGTAGCACCTGTTCAATTTTATTGAACTATTCCTTGATTGCAGAGGATTACAAGACTATTTCTGTCTTATAATATACATCAAGGCTGTATACTGTCACCCTGCTTCTTTAAATTACATGCAGAGTACATCATGCGAAATGTCAGGCTGGATGAAGCACAAGCTGGAATCAAGACTGCCACGAGAAACATCAATAACCTCAGATATGCAGATGACACCACCCTTATGGCAGAAAGTGAAGAGGAACTAAAAAGCCTCTTGATGAAAGTGAAAGAGGGGACTGAAAAAGTTGGCTTAAAGCTCAACATTCAGAAAACTAAGATCATGGCATCTGGTCCCATCAGTTCATGGCAAATAGATGGGGAAACAATGGAAACAGTGAGAGACTTTTTGGGGGGAGGGGCTCCAAAATCACTGCAGATGGTGACTGCAGCCATGAAATTAAAAGACACTTGCTCCTTGGAAGAAAAGCTATGACCAACCTAGACAGCATATTAAAAAGCAGAGACATTAGTCTGCCAGCAAAGGTCTGTCTAGTTAAGCTCTGTTTTTTCCAGTAGTCATGTATGGATGTGAGAGTTGGACTATAAAGAAAGCTGAGCACCAAAGAATTGATGCTTTGAACTGTGGTGTTGGAGAAGACTCTAGAGAGTTCCTTGGACTGCAAGGAGATCCAATCAGTCCATCCTAAGGGACATCAGTCCTGAATATTCATTGGAAGGACTGATGCTGAAGCTGAAACTCCAATACTTGGCCACCTGGTGTGAAGAACTAACCCACTGGAAAAGACCCTGATGCTGGGAAAGATTGAAGGCAGGAGGAGAAGGGAAAGACAGAGGATGAGATGGTTGGATGGCATCACCAATTCAATGGACGTGAGTTTGAGTAAGCTCCTGAAGTTGGAAAATGGACAAGGAAGACTGGTGTGTTGCAATCCATGGGGTGGCAAAAAGAGTTGGACACAACTGAATGACTGAACTGAACAGATGAACTGACAAAGACTATTTGCTATGTAATTTCTTGATATTTTTCTGGCTAAATACACAAGCTACATAGAGTACTTTTTTATTTTGTGAGGTATCTGTAAATTAAAGCAATTAAAATGAATAGAGATGATACAAATTTTAGATTATTGGGAACAACTTAAGAGTAACACTAGGAAACTAATTTTGTCTCTCATTTTCTTTAAGACTAACTGGACCACTGTTACGGTTGTTTTATTATAGGATATTTTAAACTTAGGAGATAGAAATCATTTGAGAAACTTTACTAAAAGTATGGTTAAAAAATCATGAAATTTGAACTTGATATAAACAAGTGACATTTTTGAGCTATAATAAGTATATATTTTAAAAACAAACTCAGGAATTGTTGTGCAGATGGATAATAATTAATCAAGTTATGTGAAAATTTTATCTTTATCAATCACATTACTCAAATATGAAAGAAAAACAATAGCAAAGGAAATTTTCATTTAGTATTTTTTTAGAAAACAAGCATCTGTTCTCTGTCAAAATGTTATTTTTAATTTAATAATATTAAAATATTTTATGTAAAAAAGTCAACCACAAGCGGTGTGACTGTTAACCAGGTGTCAAGACTTTGGGTGAATGATACCAGAGGCCAGGGCAGAAAATAAAAAGGAGAATAGAATCCTCTGAGTGCATTTAACAGATACAGTCCTAAAAGCGAAAGGAATCCAAAGATCAGTCTTATCAGTGACAGAGAAGTCAAAGAGTAAAACTGGAGGAAGAGAAGGGCAGGGGAGATAGTAAGATGGACAATGTGTGAGAGAGAAAGGAGGAGGAAGACAAGGAGAAAAAGAAGAGCAAGGACACTGAAATTGAGAGCGTGCCCTGAATTACAGAAAAGAGAGGAGGAAAACGTTCAGTAATGAAAGCAGTCTTTTTTGGTAAAAGTAAACAGAAGGGTCACAAGTGGCTAAGTGGTAAATAATCTGCCTGCCAGTGCAGGAGATGCAAGAGATGCGGGTTTGATCCTTGAGTTGTGAAGTTCCTCTGGAGGAGGAAATGGCAACCCACACTCCAGAATTCTTGCCTGGAGAATCCCATGGACAAAGGAGCCTGGCGGGCTACAGTCTCTGGGGTCACAGAGTCAGATGCAACTGACCACACACACACACACACACACACAAACAGAAGACAATATACAGTGTGACTAGAGTGATTCTTTTTCATTCCAAGAAAACACTATCATCCCTAAAGATTAGTCTTTACTTATCTGAAAATCTAATTTCTCAAGGATCAATGCGTATATAAGGTGGCTGTATTGCATTTTTAACATTTTACCTATAAAATCTCACACAAGCATTACTACCTATTAGAGTTATCAGTCTAAACTAAGTATCCAATTTAAGTGCTGGGATATTTCATTTGCAATTGATGATACAAGTTGTAAAGAGATACATTTTAACTTCTCAGGCCATGAAATCTTTCTCTTTGATCCTGTTTTGAATTTAAATCCCAGCTTTTCAAAGACTACCTGAGGAAGACATCACTTTAAACTGTGTTGAGATTGACAGCTATGAGATCAAAATGATAAAAGAAGAGATTCACTAGAAAGCAGATGTGTATTTTAAGAGAATTTATTATTTTCCAACTAATGACCCTACTAAACACTTATTAAGTACTTTACATGTGCAATATAATTTAACTCCTGTGCAACTTGTTTATTTCTCACGTAAAGGCCGTAAGGCTCAGGGTCTCACTCATGTTCCCTATTTAAGTTTCTTACTGCAATATAGAGTACTTCATAATGGTGAAGAAAAAATTCCTAATTGTTTGTACCACTATAATTCACACATATTACATTAAATTTTAATAAGTATAAGAAATAGAGGTCAATTAAAGCCACTTGTACCAGAATAAGCTCATGTCAGTTGAATACTTTATAAAATGAGAAAGAATTAGTGGCAGTGCTTATTACCTTTGTCCAAATAGTCATACAGTTCATTTGAACTGTGCTATATAAAATTCAATAGAATTTTTGTCCTTTGGCACTGTTGTTTATTATTTTATTTTAGTTTTTACAATGAAGAATTATTTTTAGTTTTGAGAACTACTTAACACATGTGACAACATAGGACTTTTTCATTACCTTCCAGCTCTGATTTCCCCTTTCTTATATGTAGAAATATGTGAAGTCAGTGAAAGAGGAGAGTGAAAAAGCTGGCTTTAAAGTCAGCATTCAAAAATCTAAGATCATGGCATCCGGTTCCATCACGTCATGGCAAATAGAAGTGGACAAAATGAAAAATGTGACAGGTTTTATTTTATTGGGCTCCAAAGTAACTATGGGGAGTGTCTGTAGTCATGAAATTAAAAGATGCTTGCTGCTTGGAAGGAAAGCTATGACAAACCTAGACAGCATATTAAAAAGCAAAACCATCGCTTTGATGGAAAACGTCCGTAACCAAAGCTATGGTTTTTCCAGTAGCCAAGAACGAATGTGAGAGTTGGGCCATAAAGAAGGCTGAGTGCTGAAGAACTGATGGTTTCAAACTGTGGTGCTGGGGAAGACTCTTGATAGTCCCTTGGGTTGCAAGGAGATCAAACAATCAATCCTAAGGGAAATTGGCCCTGAATATTCACTGGAAGGACTGATGCTGAAGCTGAAGCTCTAATACTTTGGCCATCTGATGTGAAGAGCTGATTCACTGGAAAAGACCCTCATATTGAGAAAGATTGAAGGCAAAAGGAGAAGAGGCGGGTAGAGGATGAGATGGTTAGATAGTATCACTGACACAATGGACATGAATTTGAGCAAACTCCAGGAGAGAGTGATGTACAGGGAAGCCTGGCATGCTGCAATCCTTGGGGTCACAAGAGTTAGACAAGACTTAGCAACTGAACAACAACAAATATACAGAAGTCTAAACAGTGTGAGTTCATGCATTTTCTGAGAACATATTTATCCTTTATCTTCTCAGAAAAATATTAATATAATCACACTCAAGAAATTTTGTTTTCCTTTATATTTTAGATTGTTAAGTGAAAATTGTTTCTTAAAATACTAAATCCCTCATTATCCCTCTAAGACGATCGTGCCCATTTTTAAATCTGATTGTTTGGTCCCATTTATCTTCTACCTTGGACAGTTCTTGGTCTTCTCCTGTACTATTAAAATTCCAACCACTCTTTATGCTCAGGATGACAACCTCCTCTCCCCAAAGTTGCATTATTCTGAGAATTTAAATCATGAGACATCATTCTAAATATTCCTTACACAGTTACCATTGTACCCTAGGTTTTCTATTATTTTCTGAAGGCATTAATGTAGCATTTATAACTAAATTTTGTCCTGCAAATACTCATGATTTGATTTCATCATGAATATTTCCAAAGTTTAAAATATTAACGGTATGTATTACATAACTATAAGTAATAATATACTTAAGAACATAATGATACAACTAGGTATATGCACTGGTCTTTTATAAATTATGGGTATGTTAAAAAATTTAATTCCTAAATAAACTCATGTGTAGTCAGTAGAAATTTACCAAATTTGCAGATGACTATCAATTGAATATGTACTTTCCACAGAGTATGTGGTATATAATTGAGAAATATGTATTATCTTAACAGGACACATTATAACTAACACATGAAAATAACTCACAACTTTTATTTAAGAAAAAAATGCTTGTTAATTTTATAGTGAAGTATATTTAATATCCAAAAATAAATAAATCTTTTCACATATATCAAGCAAAGAAATAATGCTAATTTGAATCAATGATAATATGTATAGCTGGTAGATATTATATACTACCTTTATTACAAACTTAACTATTTTAATTATGCCCTGAAGCATTCCTAATATTAAATTTCAGATTGCCATCTTGCTTGTGAAACCTGCATTAAGATTAACAATAAAAACATTTTGCTTCCTTGTAGTTAAAAAAAATTGCTTATAATCTTGTCACAGCTCATTAACTATGAAACAGTGGATAAAAACAAGAAGATACATTTCCAATGAATATTTGTGCCTTAAAGTACAACTGCAATTTCCTTTCCCATTAGTTAGTTCAAACATACTATGTCTAGATATTTTTGATAGCAATATATTCTGCAATGATTTTATTTTACATATCTATAAATGGAAAAGTGAAAATCTCTGATGATACCTACTGGTTAAACACATGCTATTACAAACTTACAAATCTGTTTTTTTTGGTATTAATGTATTGATACATATAAAGTCTGTCTTAAACTTTGAATGCAACAGATGTTGGAGTACTATACATGAACAGCTTTATTTCGAAAGTAGATATGCAATCTCAAATGATTGTAGAAGTGAAATTTTATAAAAGAGAAAATTAAGATAAAAATTGATATGCAGTATATCTAAGACTGCACCATTAAGAGCAGAACTTTTCCCACAAAATAGTATTTTTAATCCTAATTTAACTTTTTGTTTATGTACTCAACTATATAGCAGTGATACTGTCCCATCAAAACTGTTTAACTGGAGAGAAAAAGAGGCTACAAGCTATAAAAATACTTCCTCAATTTAAATTGCAATGAGCATAGATAAATTAAAAGCTTCCCAGATGGCACTAGCGGCAACCAACCCCGGGGCCAATGCAGGACACTTAAGAGATGGGGGTTACATCTCTGAGTGGGGAAGATCCCCTGGAGAAATAAATGGCAACCCACTCCAGTATTTCTGCCTGGAAAATCCCATGGACAGAGGAGCTGGCAGGCTCCATAGGGTCACAACTTAAGCGACTTAGTACAGCAAAGGTGTGTAAGGAATTACAGAAATTATGATGGCCATAATATCATTAAATATTCTGTTATTTTAATACTAAATAGCAAGCACTAACTGAAGATTGGACATTGCCTATTTTTTAAAAACAGAGGAATTTACATTTTTCTAATCAGTGACCTTTCTTTAAGTTTGTGTTAGCTTTGTCTTGTTCTGAAGTCCTTTTCCCTAAACTTTGCAATGGTAATAAAACAAAAGTCAACAATATCAGCTTATTTCCTTGGAGCGGTGAGAATAGCGATTATTTTTCTAACTCTTCACATACAGGAGAACACCAGATAAATATTTTCTGTTATGTTCACTAGGTGTTTCATATTCTGAGGAGCATTTGTATAGGAAAAAAGGTAATCAGAGAAATCATCTCATATGCATTCAGTTAAAAGGCAGCCCACTAGAGAGAAGGGAAAAAAAAAACCATAAATACAAGTTCTTAGGAGAAGAGCTAGCTACACAAGTACAAAGCAAAAAAAGAAAAAAGTCTAGCGCTCTCTTTTTAAAGCCAAATTAATCTTCATGGCAAGACTAGTTTGAGGTAATTCTCACTCTCCAGATTACATGCATTTGAGATCAGATAAGCTGAAAACTGATGCTTTTGAACTGTGGTGTTGGAGAAGACTCTTGAGAGTCCCTTGGACTGCAAGGAGATCCAACCAGTCCATCCTAAAGCAAATCAGTCCTGAATATTCATTGGAAAGACTGATGCTGAAGCTGAAACTCCAATATTTTGGCCACCTGATGCGAAGAACTGACTGATTGTATAAGACCCTGATGCTGGGAAAGATTGAAGGCAGGAGGAGAAGGGGACAACAGAGGATGAGATGGTTGGATGGCATCATCGACTCAATGGACATGAGTTTGAGTAAACTCTGGGAGTTGGCGATGGACAGGGAGGCCTGGTGTGCTGCAGTCCATGGGGTTGCAAAGGGTCAGACATGACTGAGAGACTTAACTGAACTGACTGAAGCTGAAAATTCAGATAAAATATCAAGCATTACTAGAATGTAAAACATAAGTACTGAAAGACAAAGTGAAAGTCTTACAATGTCTCAGTCTTCAGTCACTGATCCCACACCATCTCTCTACTTGGCTAATCCTGATTGCATGCCCCCTAAGGTCTAAGTGGATCCCAATATAGAAAGTGTGCTTTATCTTTCAAAAGAATAACATGTGACCCAGTTAGTAAGTGAAATCCTTCTAAACATTTGTCTAGCTCCTTGTTTGAGGAATAAGTAAAAAGCCAGTAAAGAAGAAGGTTCTCTGGAATAGGAGGTGGGGGAAAATTAGAATAGGAATTATGATAAGAAGGGCATATACGATTCTAAAGAAGAGATAATAACAGGAAGAAATAATAGCACATAAAGAGAAAAAGAGAGAATTGTCAGGGGTCAGTTATGAAATAGAAGTCACAAAAAGGACAAAGACTAATACATTGCACAGTGTGAAACCTTGGACATTTACCTTCTAGCAGCTATGTATCTGGCCCCTCTCATATACACTCTCCATATTAATTCCCACTTTTCTAAGGGGTAGGTGTGAGAGTGAGAAATGTGGTTGTAAGGACAAAGGGCTTTTAATAGCACACTATTATATTTTTTAAATTCTCCTCATTTTTAGAGAAATAAATGTTTGCAATGAGGGGATTTTTAAAAAAATTATTATCATTTTCATCTTCTGGCCATGCCATGTGGCACATGGGGTCTTAGTTCTCTGACCAGGGATCAAACTTGTGCCCCCAACACTGGCAGATCAGAGTCTTATCCACTGAACCGCCAGGAAAGTCCTTGAGGGGATTTTTCTTATCAGAAAAAGAAAAATACGAGGGAAAGATTATTTAGGGAATACATTTTCCTTGATTTGCTTTATGAAATATATCAGTGGTAAATGCAATCTGAGAGCTTGTTTGCATAATCTATTTGTATATTCTGTATGTTAACATAAATATAAAATGTTTACTCAGTCTGTGTTCAACATATGAGAAAAATGCTGTGCTTCCTTCCTCTCTTGCTGATCAGTCTCTTGCTTCTTCCTGCCTTCTGCATGTGCATCAAGACATCCACTTAATCAGTAAAGCCCCTGAGAGGAGAAAACATGCCCTCCTTTGATGGGCATCTATTACCAGCTTTTGTGTATATCCTCATGCATACAGAGAGCATTTGGTTTAGGTCAGACTTTAGAAGCTCAAAGGAACAGTATCCTGTTGGGATAATTTTGTTCGGCTTGAGCGGGAGCACTAAAAACTGATTCTCAATATGCATACACTCCTAATAGCTAGACCTTCAGAGAACTTTGATGATGAAATATCAATTTTTTGCTAAGAGGACTAAAATAGCATTGAACACTTCAAGACTAAGTCAAACCCATAAAAAAACTTGCTTTTCATAGATAAAACTGATTTTTATTTGTATTTTGAACTCTAACATAATTCCTTTAGGGAAAAATCATTGTTTTTAACCTTCCTTCCTTTGTTCTGTTAATAGATTACTCATTATTTACTATGTTGTTTTATCTATTTCACATCCATCTTCTTCAAAAAACTATAAGCTCTATGCAGGAAATGTCCATTTAATGAATCTATAAAATTTCAGCTTAATAGATTGAATGGCATATTCATTATTTAGTTTTTCATAGGAAAAGACTCACAGCAGTTTACAAGGGAGACATAACTAAAAGATAATAAAATAAGAAATGTTAGAAATGTAGGTAAGAAAAATAAATAAGCAAGTAACTTTTTTATTGGCAAAAAATAGAACTATCAGTATTAGTAATCTAAAAATTCATACTAGGGACCTAGTTTAGAGACTATGCTTTTCCTAAATGCAGGTTATGATCCATGGATGGTTTATGAAGTCAATGTAATAGGTCTTGTCTAGTATTTTGAAACGTAATTATAATAAAATAAAATATATAATATTAAGGTACGTTATATGTACTTCTTGCATAGAATTCAGTGCAAAAAGTTACAAAACAGTCATAAAACAAGTTATCTTCTCTACTGTGTTTCAAATTTGAATCTAGTATTTCTGTAAGCCATAGCTAAAAAAAGAAATTTAATTTTTGTAACAATTAAAAGAAAAAAAAGATTTCTTCAGAGGATACTCATAATAAGAGCCCTGCATAAAAGTGTTCCATATCCTTGAATAGGTGCTTTTGGTTGATACAACTCTACACATTGGAGTTTCTCTAAATACAAGCCAAGGGTATCATAGCTAGACCTATGAGAGTTCTGTGAATCCACTTCTATAGGCTTTCATAACGATGTGATACAAGTAGTATGGCCTATGTTTCGAACTGAATAGATTATGAATAAAAGAATAGATGTAAAATATATTTATAAATGAATAGATACACACAAATATAGATGGGTGACTATTAAATATATTTTGCTTTGTGTGGGTCAGAGTATATTGAAAAGCTCTGATATTTCAATGTCACTTTTTATTAACATTGCAAAATAGAGTGTATTATTTTTTTTGGCAAAGAAGTCAGCACTCCTTACTCTTTGTTTTTACTATCAACTGCAACATCTGTTGGATCATCAAAAAAGCAACAGACTTCCAGAAAAACATCTACTCTGCTTCATTAACTACCCCAAAGCCTTTAACTGTGTGGATCACAATAAACTATGGAAAATTCTTAAAGAGATGGGAATACCAGACCAGCTGACTTACCTCCTGAGAAATCTGTATGCAGGTCAAGAAGCAACAGTTAGAACTGTAGATGGAACAACAGACTGGTTCCAAATTGGGAAAGGAGTGTGTAAAGGCTGTATATTGTCACCCTGCTTGTTTAACTTATATGCAGAATACATCATGTGGAATACCGGGCTGGATGAAGCATAAGCTGAAATCAAGGTTGCTGAGAGAAATATCAATAACCTGAGATATGCAGATGACACCACCCTTATGGCAGAAAGCAAAGAACTAAAGAGACTCTTAATGAAGGTGAAAGAGGAAAGTGAAAAAGTTGGCTTAAAACTCAACATTCAGAAAATTAAGATCATAGCATTTAGTCCCATCAGTTCATGGCAAGTAGATGGGGAAAAAATGGAAGCAGTGATAGACTTTATTTTGGGGGGCTCCAAAATCACTGTAGATGGTGACTGCAGCCATGAAATTAAAAACACTTGCTCCTTGGAAGAAAAGCTATGACCAACCTAGACAGCATATTAAAAAGCAGAGACATTACTTTGCCAACAAAGGTCCATCTAGTCAAAGCTCTGGTTTTTCCAGTAGTCACGTATGGATGTGAGAGTTGGACTATAAAGAAAGCTGAGCGCCGAAGAATTGATGCTTTGGAACTGCGGTGTTGGAGAAGACTCTTGAGAGTCCCTTGGAAAGCAAGGAGATCCAACCAGTCCATCCTAAAGGAAATCAGTCCTGAATATTCATTGGAAGGACTGATGCTGAAGCTGAAACTCCAATACTATGGCCACCTGTTGAGAAGAACTAACTCATGGGAAAGACCCTGATGCTGGGAAAGATTGAAGGCAGGAGGAGAAGGGGATGACAGAGGATGAGATGTCAGTATCACCGACTCGATGGACATGAGTTTGAGTAAGCTCTGGGAGTTGGTGATGGACAGGGAAGCCTGTTGCTGCAGTCCACGGGATGGCAAAGAGTCAGACATGACTGAGTGATTGACTGAACTAAACAAGATGATACCATAAATCTTCTAAAAAAAAAAAAAAACGAATTACCATGAACAAATTTTCTGAATAAATTATAATTTTCATCTAGAAAATCAATAACTTTTGGTCTAAATCTTGGTAATTTGAAATAAAACAATGCAAAATCAAACTTCACATGCATGTAGTTTTATTTAAATGGAGTAAACTAAGGCTTGTTTAGCATTTGTTATGGAGTAGGAGTTCAATGGAGAAGGCAATGGCACCCCACTCCAGTACTCTTGCCTGGAAAATCCCATGGATGGAGGAGCCTGGTAGGCTGCAGTCCATGGGGTTGCCAAGAGTTGGACATAACTGAGCGACTTCACTTTCACTTTTCACTTTTATGCATTGGAGAAGGAAATGGCAACCCACTCCAGTGCTCTTGCCTGGAGAATCCCAGGGATGGGGTCGCACAGAGTTGGACACGACTGAAGTGCCTTAGCAGTAGCAGCAGAAGTTGAATACCCAAGTAGGTGGCCATTTCCTTCTCCAGGGGATCTTCCCAACCGAGGGACTGAACCCACATCTCCTGCATTGGCAAGCAGATTCTTTACCATATGAGCCACCAGGAAAGTCCCTTCACTTCACTTTTATTTCATGGAGTAGGAACCTCATCATGAATCTCTTTACAATATTTTATAGCAATTACAATAGCATAAAGCATAATCAATGTGGATGATGTCTTTCCTTTTAGTGGTTCCTTTTCCAAATTTAAGGAAGAATTTTAATTTATTGATGCCTATAGACTTGGATATGTTATTGTCAAGAATAGATTTTAATTTCAAATAAATAAACTCACAGTCAGAATTTGTAGAGCATTTCTATCAGCAACGTATAAAAGCGTTTTAAAATCTTTTGTTGCTACTAAGAGGTTTTGAGCTTTTATGTGAGAGTTTAGTGTTTGTTGTTGTTCCTGACCATGTGAAATTGACCACGGCATCACTAAACGGTCACTCCCACAAGGACACAAGCTTGAAGTCATCATTCTGTTTGCATCTTCCTCACTACCCATATCCAACCTTAGGAATAAATCCTACCATCCTGCCTTCCTAGTGTTTGTTGCATCTGCACTGGCCACTGTCTTATATTGGTTCACTCTTTTATCATGACATTGATCACTGAAATTTTATGCTCAACAAGTCTCTCTCTTCTTTGTTATATATATTATATACTAATGACAACTTTTCCCCTAAAACTTTATTAAATGTGTTTACTCTTGATCTTATATAGTTTTGTAATCTTCTATATTCTGTGAAGTCAAATTCAAGGACCACTTCCTGCCTGACACTTCTACTGATTTCTCTTCCCCTGCCCTTGGATAATTAATGTTTGTTGTTTGTATATCATTAGGTATTTAATCACTGGCTGACTTACAGTGCTATTTAGTTTTAAGGCTCTTAAATGTGTATATTCTCTGCAGTTTAATTGTACACTGGGAAGTAAGTAGAAATTGCCAAATAAACAGTTCTTGATGCTAAATGAATGAATATCAGATCTTTTAAAAGTCATATTTACTAAGTTCTTTCAAATGTAATCAGATAATCATTGATTTATATCCTGTTAAATTATATCTCTATCTCCTGGCCATATTATGTACCTTATAAATATATTAATTTCAACTGTCCAAAGAACTGAGATAACATTGTTTGCTTGGGTCCTAAAAATAACTTTAAACAACTTAAATGCTGTGCTCATGATTCAGGTTTCACAGATGCATCACCACTGATCTTAAAAAAATGAATCCATATTATGAAATAAAATTCACTTTAGAATCTAAAGTTCTGGGTAAATAGATTGCATTGCACTGAAAATTTTGAAGATTCTACTTATGCTCAAATTGGCTTCCAGTTGGCTTAGTGATAAAGAATCCACCTGCCAATGCAGGAATCACCGAAATGTGGGTTTGGTCACTGGGTCTGGAAGATACTCTGGAGGAGAAAATGGCAACCCATTCCAGTACTTTTGCTGGGATAACCTCACGTACAGAGGAGCTTGGTGGGCCACAGTTCACAGGGTCACAAAGAGTCAGACACAACTGAGCATGCATGTAAACATCTATGCTCAAATTTAAGCACTTCTGTCTTATTCAAATATTTTTCCTACTAGTGCTACCACTACTAACTAATCAGCATATCTTAAAATGTTCTATTTTTTTTTGAATATCAAATATTATTTTTCTTTAAAAAAAATCTTTATCAAATATCCATACCACCATAATCATTGTAATATGACATTTGTATGCTCTCAGATTAAATATAATTATGTTAATCAATGTTAATCAATCTGCCAAAGAGTATATTGTTATTTTTTTAGTGTTATTTATGTTGTATACACTTAACTCCAATATCAGGATGTATGATAAATTTAGATAGGTAGATATGGAATGATTATATTGACAACACTGCTGTGAATGGAACCAAAATAATACAAGAAACTTACAGTCTTAACGAAAGAGACAACCAAACACATTCTAAAGCAATTTCTAAAATATAAATCATAACAAAGATAACAAAGAGAAAAGAAATTTCACTAATATATGAAATGGAGGCAAACTGTCCAAAGATGGCCTTATGGAGATTTAATGTTTAAACTTGATCTCTATAGATGAGTAGGAATTTCTTTTCAAATAGAGAAAGGAAAAATGGGGTTTCTTGGAAGAAGAAGAGTGTATCCTCAGCAAAGTATAAGAATTGTGTTAGTATGATAAACAAGAAGTTCAATGCATTAAATTGGGTAGAATTAGAATGTAGGCTTTCAGGAAAATAAAATAGACCATAGTGACAGTGATAAAATTTTGAAGAAACTTCTTGGTCATAATAAGGAGTTTGGTTTCCAAAGACAGTGTGGGACCATGAGATACACATAAGCAGAAAAATGGCACTGTTAAGGATGTGTATTCCCTCGTGGCTCAGACAGTAAAGAATCTGCCTTCAATGCAGGAAGTCCGGGTTCAATCCTTGCTTTGGGAAGATCCCCTGGAGAAGGGAATGGCTACCCACTTCAGTATTCTTGCCTGGAGAATTCCATGGACAAAGGAGCCTGGTAGGCTCTTGCCTAGAGTATTCCATGGACAGAGGAACCTGGTGGGTTATGTGTGGTACATGGGGTCGCAAAGAGTCGAACATGACTAAGCAACTGATGTTAAGCTGTAATTCTAGAATCAGTGGGCAAAACCAACTGAAGAGGGTAAAAATGGAGTCAGGAGGTAGGTTAAAACACTGTTAAGCAAGGCAAGAAAGGAAAGAGTCTGAACAAAGGCGATGGTAGTGGAAACGAAGAAAGGGGGATGAATTAAATAAATATTTTGGAGGTGGAGCTAATATGACTTCCGTGTGTTATATAAGGAAGTTAAGAGGAAAGTTTAGGCAACTTTCAGCTTTTTAGATTGGTGAGATAAAATGGAGAATGAGAAGAAACCACTAAGATTGATAGCTTGGCTATTGTTGGTAACTTCACATATAAGAATGAAGGTAAACTTATGGAAAAAAATAAAGGCTGTATTTAGTGCTTTCTGGGGGATTGATATATATTCCAAGAAAATAAAAATCTAGTATTTACTCATTTGCCAATTATTTCATAAAGTTACAATGACTAAATAAAACAATCTAGGTAACAAATAAAGAGAATACATGCCTTTCATATTTATGGTTTTTTAAAAAAATAAACATTGATAAAATTCAAGTCTCATCAAGTACTCAGAATCAGACAAACTATGATTTATTTTCTCAGGTATTTAAAGAGGCAAGATAGCTCCTTTCAGCTCCTGACAGCAGTGGTAAAATAAATATTTTCAATCATCTAAGCACTTCTGTTTCTGCACTCATGAAAGCATGCAATTAGTAGAGACCAGGCACTGACTGATTTGATTGACATATGTTTATTTTCTCTTCCACACACTGTGGGATCACAGCATGAGACTAATGAAAGAAATGCTGTAATTTGCAACTATGGATTGCATGGCTATTTTATAATCATACTTACAACTGGACCTGGTGGGCCCTGGGGACCTTCTCCTCCTTTCAGTCCAGGTGCACCCTGGGAAAAGTGAAAAGCAAAGAAAATGAACAGATATGAATTGAATATAAATAAGGGGTGATGTATAACTGATAAAATGAGAATGTTAGGAAGTGATTCCAGACACAAATATATTGATCTATTGCTATATGTATTATCACAACCAGTGCATATGCTCACGTATTTCCCTTTAATTACTCATGAATCTTTATTTAGTTGAGATCAAAAAAATGCTTCTAAAAGCAATCTTATTTACATGTTTCATTAATATGTTAATTATACCTGAGCTCCAGGAAGCCCTCTTTCACCTGGGAAACCACGTAGTCCTGCTGGTCCATCTTTCCCTGAGACACCTTGAGGACCTGGGTCACCCTAAGGAATAGAATATACATCCATCATAGGAAGTAAACATACATGCTTCCAAAAACAAAACTGTAATTACCTCTAACCTAGTGTGAGTAAAGTGTGAATACCATTTAATGATGAGAGTAGTGTGTGGAATGTCACATACATTAAAATGAACTAACCACTATCTACAGCTAAGTGTACATGAATGGGTGGTTTTATGGTCAATGAAGCTAACTGTTCTCATATTTTTGTTCAGTCATGACTTGAAGTACAATAAACTGATAAAGATATCTTTCTGACATTCATTTAAATACTACACCAACATTTAGAGTATCTATAGACAAGTAATGAGAAGCTATAGTAAAAAGTAAATGGGTGATTTCAGCCAAGAAAATTCCAACAGCATGGTGAATATACCTTTGCACCTTCTTTTCCTGCAGCACCAGGAAGACCTTGCTCCCCAGGAGGGCCAGGAGGGCCAGGATGTCCACGTTCACCTATTGGACCAGTCTCACCAGTTGGTCCCTAAAGTAGATAAACAAACTTCATTAGATTGCTCTTTTATTTTTTGGCAAAGATAACAAATTTCACTCCCTTTCACAAAGGTTTATCATTTTCAATTATTTTCATGGTGTCCTAGAGAACTGCATATAAAGCATTGAAAGTAAAATACTTGATAGAAGTCTGAAAGATTATGTATAATCTGGATTAAAATCTGAGTGTGTAAAGGGAATATATAGATAAATTTAAAGAGTTGTTTTGTTTGTTTAATACCAGCTTGTTTCAGAGTGAAGCCAGTCTAAATATTGTTAAAAACCATTTTATCATTATTTCATCTCCTTCCCTCTTTTATATAAGATGTCAAATAGATTTAAAAGTAAAAGAGTCATTATTAGTATCACACGGGGTAGCTAGTCAGTGAATCACTGCTTGATAATAAGCTCAAATTCCCTGGAACTGAAACAACGAAAGTAGTTCTCCTTGGAATTTCCATGACTGGAGACCTTCCAATTGTAAATCTACATTGATTTGATAGTCTAGAGAATGTGTCAGGGGGAATCCTGAAAACCATGGATTTCAGTTGGCAATTCCTCCAGGGCAAAGACTATAACAAATACCCCACTGCCTTAAACTGCTGTAAGTGTCAAAGTGAAAAATGTCAGGTCATTTATGTGTCCCCTGAGTCGTGCCATTTTGTGGTGCTAGACTTTAATGAGCTTTCAAGTGTAAATAGAGAATGGTCACCAGTTGCTCTCTATCTCCGCTTAGAATAAAGTTGAGGACATATAAAGGGAAATTTTCCAGATGCTAATGTTGTTAAACAGTCCAGTGTGTTACTTAAATTGCTTATAGGCTATCATTCTCTCTTATTTTTCTAAAAATGCAACAGATTCTTACCTTTTGGTCTTGGATTAGGAAAAAAAAAACACATCTACCCCAAATTTGGGTGTACATATCTAGATTTAAATTCTTTTAATTATGTATTGCTGAAAGCCCCCAACTTATCATTAATGAGCAAGCATTTCTCCTCAAAGGAAGTTTTCCTTAAACATCAATCAGAATTTCAATGCAATGGCTATCACCAAGACAAAAATGAGCAGGGATTTACATGAATGTACAAAAAAAAAGGAGTGGATATCAAGTATTGCAATCAACATTGCTCTTATTAAATCACTTCCTATGTCCTAACATGAAAATATGATTACATCTGAAATAGGCTACCGAATTCTCTTATTTAAAGGACCAATGAAGAAAAATAATTCAATGAAGATGCATAATCATAACACATCTGCTATTTTTATGCCTTAAACTAAGATGACAAAAAAGAACATGGTTTTCATAAATGAGATGTCTGCATTAGGCAGAGATAAACTTTCAAAAATATGAAGATCTGAAAATTTCAGTTAAACCCTAAGCTGTTTGTATTCTAGTTGTGGCACTAATTCTACTTCTGTTCATAAAGTGACATAATAGGAATCATTCTTTTAGTTAAATTTTTCACAGAAAATTGTTTTGAAGTTGTTTGGAATAAAGAAAAACAAAAGTATTTTAGAGGTTTTTTAAAATTGATAGGCAATTAAAAGAAAGGCTCAACATATACACACAGAGAAGTATGCAAAAAGAGTATCATGCACACTGTTTTTTCCTTGATAAAGTAGCAAACAGAAATTCCTTTGGTTCAAGATTGACCTCTGAAATTAAAAGGAACAGCCAATCCAAGAATTCTTCATTTTTGCTTCTATCACACATATTCCTAGAAAGAAGATACAATTTTGTTTCTGTGTTTGTGTGTGTGTGTGTTCGAGTTAACAAAGTATTAAGAACTAATTATAGGCTGAGAAAAGACTATTTAAAGCAATTAAGTAATTAAGACACTTTACTGCTCTGGCTCTTTTGCTATAATTTGTTAGTAGCAGGGGTAAAATTCCAACTGAGTAAACTAAATGTGTCTTGTCCATTCAATATGTTATGCCAGAATAAAAACTTTGTTTTCTATTCCCACAAATTATTGTCTACAAGTATTTAATACTATAACTCAGAGTACTACCTTAAATTTTGAGATTCTTTCTGCCACCTCTCTTGAAAAAGCTATTTGTCTTTGCCATTACTTCTATCAATATACCCTCAAAGATTACACGCTAATATTTTATCACTGATGGAAATCATTGTTAAGAAAAAAGAAATTTTAAGAAAGATGTAATATAATACAAATTTTAACATTTTAGAAGAATTATATTAGAAGACATATTTCTAATATATTATACACCTAAATTTAATTTATACTCAGAAAACTGAAGTCATTTCAGAATCTGAAATCTCTGAAAAAAGAGAATGGTCAATCTATTTAAAAAGTATCTTGGTATTTTTAGCAAATGGTGTCATGATCAGGCCTTTGTGTTACCTTGACTGTGAAGTTTCTGACTTATTTTCATTATTTATTTTATTCTTCCCTTTTATTCATTCAGGCAACTAAAAATTTGCTTTAACTAATGGTTTTCTGAAGTTCATTTGATGTAGGCAAATTGCATATATTTAAATACCATCCAAAATTTAAAAAATATTAATATTAAAATTCTCAAAATAAAATAAATTTCATACAACTTAGCAAAAGTTAAAATATAAAAGGAAGATAAATCTTGTTAGGAAATAAGTAGTGGAATATACCTGTGGTCCAACAACACCCCCTGGCCCAGGAGGGCCGGTCTTGCCTTGAAATCCCTAAGGAGAGAAAAACAAAAGAACTATAAAAGCTATCCAGGACACAAAACATAAATTATAATTCTCTGAGAGAGTTGAATAATTCACTCTAAAAGCCAGCCATCTTTTGGCTAAAAATTTCTTGCCTCATAAATCCCATGGACAGAGGCGCCTGTTGCAAATATCCTACAGTCGATGAGGTTGCATAAAGTTGGACACAACAGAACGACTAAGTGCGCACACAAGCACTCGTTTCTAAATGCCTATAAATTATTACATTACAGTTCTCTTTACATTTAAAATTTATTGTCTTCACTATTTTACACTGTAGTTGTATGATTATCTTCAATAAGCTTAAAAAAGAAAATAAGAAAATGGGATGAAGCTGGAGCAAAACTGTGTTCTTAGCCCTCTTTCCCTGTGTCAGACAACACAGAAATTTCAATCTAGAAACATATATGGATGAAATAAGCAATGACTTAGACACTCTTTGTAACAGTCCACTGGTTCCTCACGCAGAGATAAATCTACAGTCTGTGATATCATTGCATTTCTCTTTCTTCTGTTCCAACAATCTCATAAAATAAGATATAAAAATAAATTTATAAAAAGAATACTTTACATGATTTGTCACCATTTCAATATTTTATCAGCTTTCTTTCTTAAAACCCAAAACAATATACTTAACAAATGTACCTTACATATATTATAGTCATCAGAATAAAATCCAGTACAAGTGAGCTAATGTACTTACTAAATAAGGCCTTTGGCATATATTCTGGTACCTCTATTTCTCTAGACTCCTGGGTTATTTTCTGCATGACTGTATTATGAATAGCAAATTTCCTACTTATGTGAGTTAATTTACACTTAACAGTTGGAGAAAGATTCAAAATGCTGAGAGAAAAATGTGCCAAAGAACTGAATTAAAGGAAATAATATTTGCAAAAGTCTTATTCACTATAACATGAGATTGGAAATAAGAACGTTAGAAAGCAAAGGACAGAAACTGGCTCTACACTTATATCATGACCTTCCTGATGATTATTATTACATTATTTATAAAAATGAAACTTAAAAGCAGTAAAAAGAAAAAAAAATTCTATTTGTAATTATTTGATTGATGCTCCAAGGAAAGAAAAAAACAAATTTATCCTATTTTTAAAACACATTAATTCTTAAAACCCTCAGGTTTCCACTTTAGCTATAAATCACAATAGCAAAATGAATCAATTCAAGGGAAATGCATTATATAATTTATTTAGCATTTTATAAACAAAATAATAGCTTTATTTGCTTAATTTTAACTTTTCAGGAACTTAATGGTTTAGAAATTAGTACCCACATATGTAAGCACATATATAGTTATATTATATACATATTATTTTATGTTTTACTTTTCCACTGAGAGCTAACAGCTCTTAGCAGTTAGTCTTACCATTTGTTTACATCATTTAGTCCCACATCATACCTACTCCTTAGATGGTCTCAATAATTTCCATGAAAACAATCGCTATTAATATCTGTATCTGATCAACTCCTCTGCAACAAACTATTTCTCGACCTTTAGTCTCTGCTGAGTCTTAAAACTCTCTCAGTAAGTGCCTACTTGACATTTTCAATGCCCTCTCATGCTTTCACTGAGGAAATTCTGTGAAAAAATGTGTTACCCAGACTTGTACTCATCCACCCTAAGAGTGTGTTAGCTCATCTGAGTGACAGACAGATTTGTAAGGAGCTGGAAAACAGCCTGACCATATGCCAGCTCATTCAAAATATTCAGTTTTGCAAGTATCTAGTAAATTTATTTACCATATAAAATATGTACAAAAAAAGCTTTTATAGATCAAAATGAAGTGTGATTATTTAATATTGTCATATAATAAGACTAGCCTTTTATTTTAGTACAAGTTAAATGAAGTTTTTCAAATTTCTTAAGAACAGAAATGAATTTGATACATGGCTATTAAAAATATAACTCCTATTCTGATTACCTCTATGATCAACACATGATTTGGCACTGCATTTCTAAGAAAAGTGTGGGTTGTTTCAGAGTAATAAAACGGTCTCTCAGTTGAGTCTCTCAGTCGTGTCCAACTCTTTGTGATCCCATGGACTGCAGCACACCAGGCCTCCCTGTCCATCACCAACTCGTGGAGTTTACCCAAACTCATGTCCATTGAGTCAGTGATGCCATCCAACCATCTTATCGTCTATTGTCCCCTTCTCTTCCTGCCTTCAGTCTTTCCCAACATCAGGGTCTTTTCAAATGAGTCAGCTCTTCGCATCAGGTTGCCAAAGTACTGGAGTTTCAGCTTCAACATCAGTCCTTCCAATGAACACTCAGGACTGATGTCCCTTAGGAGGGACTGGTTGGACCTCCTTGCAGTCCAAGGGATTCTCAAGAGTCTTCTCCGACACCACAGTTCAGAAGCATCAATTCTTCAGCTCTCAGCTTTCTTTCTAGCCCAACTCTCACATCCATACATGACTACTGGAAAAACCACAGCCTTGATGAGATGGACTTTTGTTGGCAAAGTAATATCTCTGCTTTTTAATATTCTGTCTAGGTTGGTCATAACTTTCCTTCCAAGGAGTAAGCGTCTTTTAATTTCATAGCTGCAGTCACCATCTGCAGTGATTTTGGACTCTAATTACTCCTAAAGAGCTTTAAATCGTAAGATGTCAGAATGAACTTTCAGTTTAAGGATTTCTAAATGAGGAAAAATCTCAAATATAACAAAATAACTTCTTTAAAATAAGGAAACACATATATATCAAAATATAGCTGCCCTAGATTCTGACTCTTGTACAAGACAATCTTATGAATCACAGTCAATACAGAACAAGGTGAGCAAGAAAGGTTCTTGAGTACAAAAGTGACTCAGTGTTCTTTAAGTGAATTTGAAAACAGAAATATAATTTTCCAGAAATAATTCTAGGCTTCATTTATAAGAAACTATGAGATGAGAATACCTATCCTAGAATCATTAGTTAACATGTTACTTTTCCACTTTGTTTACCTTTAGACATTAGCATCACCAACTCAGTGGACATGAGTGAGCAAGCTCTGGGAGATGGTGAAGGGAAGGGAAGCCTGGTGTGCTGCAGTCCATGGGGTCGCAAAGAGTCGGACACGACTAAACGACTGAACAACAACAATAATATTGTTGCTCTCGATAGAAGCAGAAGCTCTTGATTAAATTGAAGACAAAAGGGATTTTGTAATAATAATCCTCTAGGTACCACTTCCTCAAAAGACATTTTTGAAATATTCTAAAGTTATTCCCAAGAAGCTACACCATGACTTAGAAATGACTGACTGCAATATTTGAATGAGAATGAATCTGCGAATTTAAGTGTGGATTATCCTTTACAGAGTTTATTTCTTGCTCACCATGCAAATGTCATTCCCAAGAGGACCCCCACACAATTGTACTCTTTGGTCTCACTAAATTATTCTTATTTTGGTGTGTAATCCAAGACTTTGAACTTTACTAAATCTGACTAAAACCAAGAAGTCGTTACAGGAAGAATTGTCACTTGGTGAGCAAAACAAGAATTGGCTGCTGCTTCCAGATTGTTTTTCCTATGCAGAAAAGCATTGTGTTTCAGATCTGTTATTCTGTACTTCAATTGAACTCCTAATATGTATTGATGGTGGCAGAATACCCTAAGATAATTTTGAGCCACATAGTCAACAGCAGTCTGTTTTGTGGTTTCTTTAAGAAATCTGGATAAAATTAATCACTGTTAAGAGCCAAGAATTGATATCAAGGAAAGATAGTAATCCGTAACAATATCTGATTAGATTACCATCCCACTGCAAGAGTCAGATACAAGGTTTTGTAACAGTGGCAGAATAAATAAAGAAAACCATTAGGATTCTTAAACCATAGTTGAGCTGCCAGTTTCCCCTCTGTCCCAATCACTCTTACATAAGTTGTTCAGACAATTTGTTTAATGTTATATTCCTCATAATTTAAGCTACATTTTTTTTCCATTTTGTTACTTGATAGGAGAGGGTTTATTTGACATAGTTCTAGGTGAATTACAGATTTATGGTTCCAACTTCAGTAAATATTTCATCCTTTAATCTTGGATACAAGAACCTATTATCTGAATGGTTTATTGTAATGTGTCTCCTTTAGAGACTGGAAGGGTGAAAGACTTATAAATATATCTGTAAACAAAGATTTCAGTGAAAGGGTCAAGGATGACAACCTGTGGAGGGATCCAAATGATAAAGTCTTTTCCATCAGTAAATACCCCAAACGCTCTTATTGAAAATAAGGAAAATCAAGTAATATGCATGTCCACAAGTAATCATATTCATTTAGGTATTTAGCTACAAAATGGGTCTCTGTATGTCAAATATATTTTAAAAAGATTAAATGGAATTAATTTTGGTATTGTCCTTAATCTGATAATTGACTTGTTAATAATAAAGTATTTTTCTGTGAAATGATGAGATGCTAGAGATAGAAAATGTTAATCATAATACTGGGATCACTTACAGTCTCTCCACGTTGCCCAGGGTGTCCTGGCAGGCCATCTTTCCCAGGTGGTCCCTGAAATCACAAATATTCAACATCAAATGTCACACGTATTTCTTGATTCATTTTAGAATCTAAATATAATGTTAGACAATTTTCTTATATCTTCATTAGATATACTATTTTGATGTTCTATTGATTTTATATATGGTAGTATGTGTATAGGGGCTTCCCTAGAGGCTCAGTGATAAGGAATACACCTGTGATGCAGAAGATGCAGGATAAGTGGGTTCAGTCCCTAAGCTGAGAAGGAAGATACCATGGAGGAGGGCATGGAAACCCACTGCAGTATTCTCCATGGAGAATCCCATGGACAGAGGAGCCTGGCAGACTAGAGTCCATAGGGTCATGAAATGTCAGACACTATTGAAGGGACTGAGCAGAAACAGATAGTATGTGTATTTATCTCTTTAATAGAATTCTATGAACTTCTCTGGTGGCTCAGACAGTAAAGTCTGCCTGCAGTGCAGGAGACTAAGTTTGATCCCTGGGTCAGGAAGATCTGCTAGAGAAGGAAATGACTACCCATTCCAGTATTCTTGCCTGAGAAATCCTATGGAGAGAGGAGCCTGGCAGGCTAGAGTCCATGGGGTTTCAAAGAGTTGGACACGACTGAGTGAATAAACCACCAAATAGCTATAACTCAGACCAACACAATATTATAAAACTGTAATCTGAGTATTTTACATTTAAATTATTTCATTAGCAACTATATTTTTAAAGAGCATATTCACATATTTGTATTTTATTTTTGCAAAAATAACAGTTCTTCAGTACTTGACAAATGAATATTTTCCCTTATTTTTGTTGTTATTTGGTGAATATTTTTAATTCAATTTCCTGTGCATCAAGACTTGGATAATAGAGATAGATGGTGTCCTCTAGTGGTTGTCTGAGCTTCTAACTGACAAGAATGTGAAAGAAATAAAAACTCTTACAAACAGCATTTTACTTCTCAGTTGCTTCGGGTAAACAAAACAAGAGCGCCACTCAATTTTAGAAGTCACCAGGACCAGTTTTTCCCAGTAGCTTTTCTTAAATACCCTCTTGGAAGCATAACGTTTCTTAAACACTGGAGAGCACATCCACTGTGCTATCACTTTAGGTAAATGATGCTGTCTTTGTCATGGCTGAAAAAATAAATGAGGCTCATCAACTAAGTATTTAAGGTAAACAACAACCCTAAGAGGGTTGTTTAGATACTTAGTAGAAATAGATGGCTTCTTTAGACTGCATTGTGGATGACTCATCCTACACAGAAACCATTAAGCATCAAGTTCAAATTTCAAAATATGTATAATAGGTATAGGCAGAGATGTTCTTAGGTGAGAAGGTCTGGGTAAATGAAGGAAATGATCACTTCAATGACAACATGTTTAACGATAACAGGTATACCTCTCACAGTTTAATTATTTGAATAAGTCTACTCATGTATTAAAAATACACTATTTACATAAATCCATTTTCAAGTATCAATTCTTTGTATATGAAGTTTGAGAAAAAGTATTTCCAAATAATATTATTTTCACAGACAGCTTTCTTCCACTGGAATAAGACTTTTTCTAAGTTGGTTGTAACATCTTGGGGAAAGGCTTCCTGATGGCGACTAGTACCAGCTCTCTCCCTGATCTCCTCTTTATTGACACATTGGTACAATTACCAGCTCTCATTAAAGCCTGTATGATATTTCACAAGATCATTGCTTTCTCAGTGATTTGCTTGGATTTTCCAAGACCATCTCAGTGATTCTATTGCCATCTGCCCCAAGGACCAAAACTGGAATGTCTCCCAAATATTCTTGGGCATCACAGACCCATTCTTTCCTTCAAAAACATATATTACATACTTATGTGTTAGGCACTAGGTAATCATAACATGAGATACAGTTCTCAGTTTGGAGGTGAAACACATAAATAAGTAATTGATTGTTACTGGATCTTGTTTAGGTTCAGTATTTCAAAATAGTAAATAAAAACAAATCCTATGCTCCATCACTATTTTGATACATATGGGAATAAATATGCCATCAATTGGGGTTAGTAGTAAAACTTTTAAGTAAAATTACAGGGTGACTGCTAAAGGATAATAAACATGAATCAGACACTCTGTTCCACCATGCTAAAATGCATCTCAAATGATGAGTTTTGCAATCAGTATAAGCTATTTATAGGGCTTCCCTGGTCACTCAGTGGTAAAGAATCCACCTGCAAGGCAGGAGACACAGAGGACAGGAGTTCAATCCCTAGGTCCAGAAGAGTCACTCCAGTATTCTCTCCTGGAGAATCCCGTGGACACAGGAGCCTGGCAGGCTACAGTCCATAGGGTCACAAAGCTTGGACATGACCGAGCATGCAAAAACACATAAGCTATTTATATTTGTTTAACGTTTGTATATATAAAAGTTAAATATCTCATTATATTTGCTCGTGTGAAAAAATATAGATAATACTTTTATTGCAAGATAGTCCAACTCTTTAAAATAGTGACCTTAGATCTAAATAACATCATCTGAGATGAATGTAACATGATTTTTAATGGCTTTCCTGGATATTTTATGGGAGCAGTGTTTAATAGACTATATAAAAAATTCATATCATCATTTTCTTGATTTAAGTATGCATTCTTAATGTTAAGTGATAAATCCTAAAAATTTTATTGACTCCATACTACTATCCAATAAAATAAATACAATGACCAAATAATTTCATGGAATTAATTTAAAATAATAATATTATTGATCAAAATAGATGGACATTTGATGTCATTGGAGAATGGCAGTGAAAACAAATTCATCTAAGTGGGGGTTGTGTGTATATAGCAAAGTAATCTGTGTAAAGATACTTAGAAATAAATGTTAAGATTTTTTCACTTCACATTGGTACTGTCTTGATTTCTCTATAAATAGAAGGTATCTTATAGTAGTCATGTTATAAATCTTATTAATCACCAGAGTTAATCTTTTTTTACATGAGGTAACTATATGCTGACATTGGCTTGAGATAAATAGACTCTAAACATGAATATTCCAAGTACCCCATATGTATCTGTGTGAGTATACATATACATATATATATATATTTCATTTGTTTATACATACATACATATATAATATATATACATTTCCTAATTACAATGAAAATGAATCAGTTAATTTAAAGGAAGAGGAGCTTAATTCAATCCTTCTATCTGAATTCTTCCTTCTAAATATCAAAGAAATGAAGACAGTTCTTTCCTATATGTTATAAAACTGCATACCAGAACAAATGATAGGTACTTTATTTCACACTCGAATGTTTCATTTGTCAGAGAAATAGAGGATAAAAATCATTTTGTTTAACAGTGAAAGCAATGTTCCTTAACAGTGTCATGTCTCTCAACCAGACTGTGTGCTTCTCAAGTATAGGCATTTACTACACTTCTAATACTTAAGAGACAAAATGCATGCATGATCAATGACTCAAAACTTGAAAGATATATGAGAGAATGGACTGAAAAAATCTGAGGAAAAATGGCATTCTATGACAATAAAATTATACTACATGAGGGAAACTTCTTAATAGTTTGTTCAAATATAAATGGCATGATAATGTGGAAGTTATACATATCACTGGATTTTATGTTGCTAAACAATAATCTATGAGCATGACTTCAAAATACTTATGAAGGAATCTTATGTGCACAATTTTGCAACAGTATTTTCATTTCTCTATATATGCAGCTTTGCATCACTTAATATTGCATTTGGGACAAAACTGAAATAGTAAACAACATTACATGCAGGTAGTATCTAATTATCCTTTGTTTAATAATAGGTATTTGTGTTAATCCTTTTATAACATTATAATATAATAGCCTTTTTTGATATGTTTGCAGTAATATCAAGATTCTTACAGATAAAAATAATATTTAACACTTAAATCAGTATTTTACAGTAGATAACCCATTTTCAAATATGTGAGCTAAAGTCACATTTGAAAGTAATCAAGGAAAGAGGGAGTTATTCAAACTCAATAAAAATACTGGAGAACATTTTATTTATTCATAAATGATTTTCAACATGTTTAAAAGTAGAATGTACTCATTTGTAACATTTATTTAGGTTTTAAACATCTTAAATTAGTATTGTTCTTTTATGCAAGATTGTTATTGAACTATATTTGGTAAACTATAATTATTTATATTAGATACATAATTACTGGAAATTAGAAAATTAGGATGTACAATTTTTGAAATGTTAGCATCCAAAAACATGGATGCATGTTGTAGTAGTTTGTAAAAAAGATTCAGTTCCAAATCAGTTTAAAACATGCAGCCAAAAATCTTATCAATATGTCTCTAAATGAAAATATCCAGGATATGAGGAAAACTGTCAGTAATTATTTACAAGGAATTAGCTATTTGTATTACTGCATTGAAAAAATTTTGTTCTCAAATCATTGACTGAAAATTTTAACTGTACTTAGTTTCCTACAGAGTAGGTCATATTCATATTCAAACTATATTGGTCTTAATCTCAAACTATTTTTGAATTCACTATTGAAAGTAAGGCCCATTGACCACTGGCATTGGCATCATCTGGACATTTGCCAGTAATATTAAGTCTCAAGACCTATTCCAGACATACTGAATCAAAACCTACATTTTTAACAAAATACCAACATGATCTATGTGTACATTAAAGTTTGGATAGCATTGTCTACTCTGGACTAGAACAGTGGTTCACACACATTAGCATGTATCAGAACTACCCAGAGAGCTCATTAAGACACAGACTGGGCCCCTATCCTTGAGTTCCAATTAGAGGAGTAAGGTGGAAACAGGACACTGCATTTCTAACAAAGTCCTGCTGACCTTCTTGTCCATGGGCCACCCTGTGAGAACAATTTCCTTTGACAGGTGGGTGCTATGGTTTGAAAGGTTGTGTTCCTTTGAAATTCATATGTTGAAAGCATAATGCTCAAACGTGATGTTATTAGCAGGTGGTACCTTTGGGTGGTGCTTATGTTATCTTCATGGAACCCTCAAGAATGGAATGATTGACTTATAAAAGTGGCTCCAGAGAACAGAAAATGAAAAGTCTGCTACCTGAAAAAGGGTCCCCACCTCACCATTCAGCCTTCAGAACTCTAAGAAATAGATTCTGTTGTTTATACACTAGACAATCATGTTTTCTTTGTTATAGCAGCCAGAATGGACTAAGGCAGTAAGTTGATACTAGCTCTTATAAATAAATTGAATAGGTTGCCGAAAAAGGAGAGAAAAAAGCAACTGAGTACTAGGCATGGCCTATATTCCCAAAAATATTTGTGTGAAAAGAAAAGATTTCAATTAACTTTGTGAAAATATCTGACAAGGATAGTCTAAAGACTGTGGTTCTAAATAAATTTTATAACAAGGGAATGATTCAAGAAGGGTTATCATTACATTTTCTTAAAAAATGCATTATAAAGGCAAAAATAGTAAATACAAATAATAGATCTTAATGTGATATAAGTAATATCAGAAGGTTGGAGGATGATTTTGAAGAAGGGTGCATTGGATAATAAAAATTAAAAGAAATTAATAGACCAAATATTTAAGATTCAGTAATGATTTTTAATGCCATCAATAATACTCATTGCAGTAGAAGAGTAGTTGAGAGAATAATATTCATGTTGTTCTAGTTTTGATATACTTTGAAGGGATGTTTAATCAGATATATCTAAATTATATGCCGAAATGTTTGATAAACTTCATAAGCTGAAAATACATACTGTGGCATTAATCACCATTTTGTCTTATGGGCTTCCCTGGTGGCTGAGTGGTAAAGGATCCTTTTGCAATGCAGGAGGGCAGGAAATACAGGATCAACCCTTGAGTTGGGAAGATCTCCTGAAGGAGGGCATGGTAACCCACTCCAATATTCTTGCCTGAAGAATTCCATGGACAGAGGAGCCTGGCAGGCTGCAGTCCATAGGGTGGCACAGAGTTGGACACAACTGAAGTGACTTGGCATGTACACACACGTTTTGTTTTTATAGGAATTTGTATCAATATTTGTATTCAAATATATTTCATATGTAAGCTATGACTTGCAAAATTTGAAAACACTATCAAGTGAAGAAAGAGAAAGAAAAACTATGGCACTTACTGGAGGGCCTTTTGGTCCAGGGAATCCAACTGGACCTTGAGGTCCTTGAGGACCCTGAAAAGAAAAAGCAGTAGGGAAATTTAAGAATAAATCTTCAAAGGAACATCTTTACACTCTGAAGTTTATTTCTACAGATAAAGAACAATACAGACTACAGCTTGTTTACCATAATGGCAGAACTATGGGAAATACAATGAGATAATCTGCACTAATCTATAGGCAAAATGGATGATTTCCCAATAATTCAGTACTCAAAACTGCACATCCCATCAGTGGTCTTAGCTTAAGAACACTGCAAATATTTAGAATTCATATTAAAAGTAAATAGAACATGGATGTATCAGGAAACCCTGTACATAATCTACTTTCAATATTAGCTAAAAACATCTGTGAATGGAAGATACTTCAATAGACTCCCCCAAATTATTTTTAAAATTGACTCTATACATATTTTGACTCTACAGTCATACAAAATTAAAAGAAAAAAAATAAATAAGTGACTATCTCAAAAAGACCATAGAGGATACCTTTAACTAATCTTTATATTTAAAATGTATTTGTTTTTAAGGATATTGCTATCTCATTTTATTCATGTACAAGCTTCTTTTGTAGATAAAATGAAAACAACTTTACTATGTCCCAAATATTGAAAAAGAAAGACTTACGCCACAAATTATCCATTGTTTATGCAAAATTCAATTTATTTCAGTGTGCTCATTTTTTGTTTTTATTGTCTTATTTTTTCTAAAATTTATCATTTTAGACCCAAGTAAAAGCTATATTAACTAAGTCCTTAATGGTAGGCATTCATGCTCTGCAAATCATGAGTATGAGGGATCATATTTAACTTGTAGAATATCCTAATGGGTGTATATACATATATATATATATAAACATGTAGAATATGTATTATTTGTACATATACTGCTATATATATACATATATATACATAAATATATTGTTAAAGAAGGTCATTAAAATGGATAAATATAGGTATTTTTCATTTTTAATTCAAAGGTACTACAAAACTCTCTCCCTGAACTTCCCAAGTCATATATACAGAAGAGAATGTTTCTGTGGTATTACTTTTATTGTTCTTCAGCTGTGTGCCTAAGACATAACAAATAGTTCATGATACTTAAAATTATTTGAGAAAATGGTATATTATAGAGAAAATATCTGAGCAACTACACAGAACACAAGAAATACATTTTGTATATTTAAAATATGTATAAATGTTTCTTGGAAATAGTTTTGAGCATACTTAAAAAAATTTTTTGTTTTTTATAATCAACCTTTACTTTGAGCTTCCCTGGCAGCTCAGACAGTAAGAATCTGCCTGCAATGTGGGAGACCCAGGTTCAATTCCTTGGTCAGGAAAATACCCTGGAGAAGGGAATGGCAACCCACTCCAGTATTCTTGCCTGGAGAATCCCACAAACACAGGAGCATGGCAGGCTACAGTCCGTGGGGTCACAAAGAGTCAGACACAACAGAGCAACTAACACCAACTGTACTTTGATCCTCAAAATATACTTTCTCATTCTCAAACTGTCTTCACAATCACAAGTGATCATGTTCTTGGGTTACACTGCTGTGTTCCAAAATAAATCATGAAAATTTACAGCTGATATTGAAATTTTGGAATGTATAATAAAGTATGTAAATATAATAGTTTGTGCTTTAAAGACAAAACTCTTAGTTATGCTACAATTTGTTAAATGGTTCTACTGGTTCTATTCCAGTTAATGATTCAGCCATTTTAATTAATTTAACTGTATATTCCTATTAAGATGACTGCTACAAAATATTTAAAATGTATATATCATTTATGAAGTCAAAATGTACAGGATGAACTTAATTTGGAAATAGCTCATCAACAGTGAGAAATATTTAATAGAAATTTAATTAAACTTGACCCAAAGCCCTGAAACAACTGTAATTTAACGTTTATTCTTGGGTCTTATACACTGACATTTCTGTCACAAATATTGTTTATTTTTTTAAAATGACCTATTCTCAGTTTTAAGTTATACATCAGGAGGTATTTCTGCTTTACTTTTTGTGAAACACCTATTATAAATTTCAATAATATAAAATGTATAATTTTATAATATAAATGTATAATATAAATTTTATATTTTATAATATAAAATGTATACTTAAAATTACAGAATATTAGGTCATCAGCCTAATTTCTTTGATAGTAATGTGGAATATTTAAAATTCTTTCAAGAGGATAGCTTTTAAAATCTGGCTACAAAAATGCTATAGTTTGCCAAACAAACAAAGGGCGTGCTTACTCATGTATATTTAGCTTTATTATATACCAATTGAAAAATCAATTTACTAGTTTTCCTATTTACTGGAATAGATGTTTTATCTTGATTTGAATGTGTATCGATTGTGACTTAATGGCTACTGGAAGCTTGCATGTTACCAGCATAATGCTACTGCAAGCTCCAGGAACAAAGTATCAGTGTGGAAAGCAAGAGGAGGGGAGGAGAAGGCATAGGTGTCATATACATTTTTAAAAGAAAAACAAGATTTTGGTTTGAGTTTAAGAGTTGATATCATAGGCCAGTTACACATATAATTTCTCTCACTTCTATAACAAAATTAGTAGCACATAATCGATGAAGATTTTTTTAGGAAAGTAAATTAAAGAATGGGCTTCCCACATGGTGCTAGTAGTAAGGAACTAGCTGCCAACGCAGGAGACATGAATTCATGAGACATGAATTCGATCCCTGGGTCAAGAAAATCTCCTGGAGAAAGACATGGCAAACCACTCCAGTATTCTTGCCTGGAGAACCCCATGGACAGAGGAGCCTGGTGGGCTACAGCCCATAGGGTCTCAAAGAGTCAGACATGACCGACACGACATAGCACGCATACACATGTTAGAGAATAGGAACTTTTAAACTCTGAAGTTTTGTGGATGACTGCATACATGTATTTGCAAGCACATGTAACTTTTCCCAGAAATTTAAACACTTGTGAAATATCAACATTTATATGATGTAACTATTATACTTACTCTTTCACCAGGAGGGCCAGGAGGGCCATCACCACCTGAAGTGCCCTGGGAAAAACAACACAAAAACAGAAAAAAATTAGTTTTGACTCCTTCTGGTAACAGCCGTCCTCTGGAAGAGGAACCTACAGACAAGCCCAAATGGAACAAGTTCTGACGGTACCTTTGGACCTGGTTTCCCAGTGGGACCTCTTGCTCCTCTTGAACCTCGAGGTCCCTGCATGTAAGAGCAAAGATGAAATTGATCTAGCTCCAATTAGATCCAAATGGCACAGGATCAGCTTTCTTTTTTGAAGCAAATTATTTTGGAAAGTTAAATCCAAAATGAAAATCACCATTTTAAATCAAGGCCCTTACCGTTGGACCACGCTGACCCCGAGGACCTGGTTTGCCAGCTACGCCCTGTCAACAACAGTTCAAACAGCTTCAGTACACAGTATATCACAATGAATTGTGAGTCTGGGTCTGAGAGATAGGTTCCTATGCAAGAACATTTATATTAGTCCAGAACAGTATACTTGTATATCATACCCGGGCACCTTTCTCTCCATTGGCACCTGGAAACCCAGGAAATCCAGTGGAACCCTACAAAAATAAAAATAGTAAACATTAAGTATATTAATTAACATTTTAGCCACAAGCTGAGAGTCTTTTGAAATACAGTGGTTCTCACAAGTGGGTAGCATTCAAATCAAAAATATAACTTTAAGATAACATACAACCTTCATTCATGTACCGAAAAATGAACTTACAGTGACACCTGAAATCCTGGAAGCACTGAAAACATGAATTGATAACACATCTTAGTTTTCAACTTTAAGGAAATGAATTAATCAAATATATCATTTCTCATATTAAAAAATAACAATTAAAGGACATTTCATATAAAATAAATTTTGACTTATAATTCTACATATTTGCTTCAACTGTGAAGAAAAATTTTGTTTTTCACAAGCACGAATAATCAAATAGTAAAATAGGAATTTTATAAAATGCTTTTCTGAATTAACATTATTGTATTCTTCTAGTATACTTATCACTTTTTAGTTGAGTATTTTGTACCTTTGGAACTGGATAAGATCATAAAGATTAAAAATCGTCCCCTTTTTCTTCTGATGTTTAAATGTGGTTAGATGCAGCTGAGAGTCTAAGTCAGACTGTCCAGCATTACAGTCTCTTATGGGGATTCCAAACACATGAATTTCAGACTTATGTTTGTCATGCAATCACGTTAAGAAAATTGAGTACATCACTTATCCGCTTTGAGCATAGCTTTTTCTTCAGTAAAATGAGATCATCTGCATCTTATAGGTACTTTGACACTTGTAGGATATAGAACTGAAGGAAGGCAAAGTATAAAAATGATAATAATAGATAACATCAAATGAGGATTATTTAAAGATGTAATAAGCCCTATAAAGGCACTATGTAATTTAATCCACAGTTAGTTTTTACAAACGGAATATAATTCCATTTCACCTTGTACATATGTCCAGATTTTCATCTAAGAGATTCCTTCGAATATGACTGTGATTGGTTTGCCTCATTATTGTATCATGAAATAGAGCAGATTAGGATTCAATTATTGCTCTTCAACTTACTAATAACTATGAGACCCTCGGAGTGGTGGGTGGGGGAGGGAGCTTCCAAACACTCACTTTTCTTATTCAGAACAGTGTATAGATTAAATGCAAAAATGTGTAAAATGTCTAGCAAAGAATAGTAGACATGCAGATTTTACACACTTTCCCATGCATCAATGAAGGTGAAACAAAGCCTTCTTTGACTTGAATACATCTTTGGGTTTTGTTTTTCTTCCTTCTTCTATTAGATTCAGGTGTACAGTAAAGTTAATCAGTTATACACACACACAGACACACACACACACAAAATATATATTCTTCACTCAGATTATTTTCCATTAAAAGTTATTACAAGATATTTAATATAGTTCCCTGTGCTATATAGTAGGTCCTTGTTGTTTATATATTTTATATACAGTAGTGTGTATCTCTTAATCCCAAACTCCTAATTTGTTTGTTTCCCCCAATTCTCTCCCTTTGGTAACAATAAATTTGTTTTCTATTTCAGTGCACACTCATTTGGACTGAACTAACCTAAAGTAATATTTGTCTCAGTGAAAAAGGGCTCTTCTGTATCAGAATAGTCTAGAGTGACTGCTGAAAGAAGGGACTGTCAAATCCTACTGCAGGCAATAGGGTCCAGGAATTTGCATTTTTAACAATTTTTCCAGGTGATATATACAAAAAGAGTGTTATCAATTTATATTTCCTCAATAAATCAGGAAATTTGTATGTGAAGCCTTATAGCATTTGATGGACAAAGCTTAGTAAGAACGGCTAAGTTTCCCATTAGGACCCATTTAGCAACATATTATAATTCATTTATAGAGACCACTATGTGATCAACCTGAGGACAATTGTTAGAAGATGTAATGCTCACATGATGGGGGAAAATTTCTGCAAATTACATTTTTGAAAGGCTTTCAAAGCCTTTTCTCTATCTCTACAGAGAATCATGTAGCTATATCTGATAGAGTATTACTATGTGAATACTCTAGGACATTGACAAGTGAGTATAATTCAATATGGAAGTAATTCATTTCTACCAAATTCAATTTAAGGACAAATATTCATCTGTCCTGAGTAGAAGAGAAATACATTTATAGAGACTTCATTCAAACAAATGGCTCTCATGCATCGATTTCATGTTTAATAAATTTATTTTCTTACATAGTTTCTGCTCTAAGAAATTTATGGGAAATAGACAAAAATGTCTAATCCACCAACTAAACAATTTGTAACATATGGGCATATCCTTCTCTTTTGCCCACATAAAAATTATCACCAAAATATACAATTTCCAAGAAAAGACATCTGCTTTTAAGTGGAAAAAATAAACAGCCAACAAAAGGCCAAAAAGTCAACGGTTAATAGCAAAATCAGCTCTTTTGGTGAATAAAACTTTCAAAATTAGTTTAAATGCTCTTTTAAATATAAATGAATTCTATCTGAAAAACGATTTTACTTTTTGAAATAGCTATCATTTTATACACATTTAATGGTACATCTTTTAAAAATCCATTATGGCTTACATGTCTAGTAAGATTTTACATAAATTATATTGCCTAATTATAGTCCTTATATTGCTTGAAAGGGATTAGCAGCCGAGTTTCAGTGAAAGGGAAAGTCGCTCAGTCATGTCTGACTCTTTGCGACCCCATGGACTGTAGTCTGCCAGGCTCCTCTGTCCTTGTAATTCTCTTGGCCAGCATACTGGAGTGGGTAGTTGTTCCCTTCTCCAGGGGATCTTCCCAACCCAGGGACCAAACCCAGGTCTCCCGCATTGCAAGCAGATTCTTTACCATCTGAGTCACCAGGGAAGCCCAATTATAGTTCTTATATTGCTTGAAAGGGGTTAGTAGTCTAGTTCCATATTTAGTATAATAAAGACTTAAGCCTATTCAAAATTCACTGGCTTCCACATAGGAAAGGAATGTGACCCTATCTTTGATTTTTGATGTATCCATCATTTTTTGTTTAAGAAATGAGAAACATAAAAGGTTTTGATCATAGAAAAAAGTTATGAAGAAAAGTAAAAGATAAAGACCAAAATTTCAGACATTTACGTTAAAAGGTGAAAATGCAATGTTTGATTCCTCGAGGAAGAAGCTTTTCTCTCTAGTCATTCTGGTCCATTTTGTTACTAAAAAGAACTGAATGTTTATTGAACACAGTATTGACTTAGGGAAAACAGAAAAATATAAGAATGTCAAATAAACATTTAATAGAAAACTATACTCATTCATGTAAACGTAAAAACAGATTTCTGTTTTTAAATCAAAACACAACCACAATTACAATTCAATTTAGATCAAAAATTTACCCAATAAGTTAAGAATAGTTTAAAGTTGTATTTTATAAAGTAAATACCTTCTTTTACTTAAAGCACCTGTGAAAATGCTTGATATCCAAAAGGAAGATAACTAGGTAACAGAATAAGGTATTAGAGACAATATTTAAAAGGTAAAAATTACTAATTAATGCTTGTATTATTTTTTAAATCATAAATTAAATGCATCTTTCTTTAGAAGGGCTCCATTGCCTCCTAGAATACAAGGAAATATTCTAGAAAGCCAGTGAATAGGGCAAAACCGTATGGCAAGCCTAAAATGCTGTCATCACATGATGATGAGTCACAAGTGCATGAAATTCACATTTGTCAGGAGGTAGGATATTTTTGTCTCCCATTGACTATCTGTGAAACATTAATAAATATATGTTTGGGTATTATCACACCCAGTCAGGATGTATCCTTATATTATAAACCTGTCAAACATTAACGAATCAAACAGGGATAGGTAGATGACAAACATATAGATAGGTAGTAGATAGATAGATATAGATAGATAATCTCATGTGCGTGTAACTACCTTTATATTAATAAGCAAAATTTATATATGAAATCATTTAGCCATTTAATGTAACTAGTCAATCAATTGAAAGAATCCTTAACGAAGTTCTATAATGAGCTCGAGGAAAACAAGTGCAAGGTAAAACATATTTTTAAAACACTTCTTTGCTTAAAATATGTATATTTCACATCAAAAATAGAATCTCAGTGCATAAAGTGCATGACTTGAGTAGTGCTCCCCCAAAAGACACATCAAACATCCAAATATTCTGGAATTTGTGAATATTACTTTATTTGGAGAAAAGGGGTCTTCGTAGATGTAATTAAGTTCAGGATCTTGAAATTAGATCATCCTGAATTATCCAGGTGGTCTTTATATCTAATGACAAGTGTTTTTATAAGAAGAAGAGAAGATAAGGACACAGATAAAAAGGTCATGTGAAGATGGGGTTGGAGATTGCACACAAGCCAAAAAATGCCTAGGGCCACAGGAAGATGGAAGAGGACAGGACAGATTCTCCCACAGGGCTTTTGGAGGGAGTATGGGCTCGCCAACACCTCAATTTTAGACTTCTGGCCTTCAGAAGTGTAAGAAAGTCAATTTCCATTGTTTAAATCACCAAGTTTATGGTGATTTGTTACAGTAGCCCTAGGAAACGGATTCTGTGGAAATGAGGGAAAATAAAGAGGGTGAAAGAAGAGCCATTCTTTCTCTAAAAACAATATCAAATGGTAATTGAAACCTTTAGGGAACTAGACAGGAAATCAAAAGCTATTATCCATCACTGGTCATCTACTTAAAACCTAGATCTATTACTATGCGGCCTTGAAATAGACCTTATTCCAATTACAAGGAAGTGGCTATGACTTCCTCTGTCTCTAATACTCCAGTCCCAAATCACTTAAGCTCTCTGAACTCTGCAATCCCGGTGCCCATAAAAGCATCTGACTTTCTCTTGTAAGATTATATTTTAAGGATTCATCATTACTACATTACAAACTGAAATGTAACCATGGATGATTAATGTTAAGTGTATCGACAAAATGCTAATAAACAAGCTATAAAAATCAAGCTAATTGTTTTACCTTTGGACCTTGTCTTCCTGGATATCCTGGTAATCCTGGAACGCCAAGTTTCCCCTAAAGTTAAAATAATAATAATAATCATTTCAAAATAGAATTCAGTCTATTAGCGTGCTTGAAAGGAAGATTTGCAAGTTTTTCCATTCTTTATTTTCATTACATTTCTTAATTTGAATAGGGAAAAAAAATGTTACTAATGCTATGATGTTCAATAACTTAACCTCTTAAGTGACCGTGCCTTCTTTAAGGACATAGTGAAAGTGAAAGGCGCTCAGTCGTGTCTGACTCTTTGTGACCCCATGGACTACACGGTCCACGGAATTCTCTAGGCCAGAATACTGGAGTGGGTAGCCATTCCCTTCTCCAGGGAAGCTTCTCACCCCAGAAATCGAACCCAGGTCTCCTGCATTGCAGGCCGATTCTTTACCAGCTAGGCTACCAGGGAAATCCTAACATAGAGCCCTGAATAAAGATAATTCTAGGACTTTGTGAATGAAAGAATATGGTAAGAAATCACCTAAATTTTATCAAAATTAAATACTATTTAAAATGAATGGCTGTAGTTAGAACTGCATATAGGTTTTACCATTTCAACTAAAGGTAATCTATTTGAAAAAATTATTTAATTTCTCACTGTAAATAGAAAGCAAGCCATCATAAGTTAGCTTTTTTTACTAAAGGAAAGCTTAAATAACTATATTAAGAAATTTTAACTTAATTTTTGTGCAAAGTTTCTTCTTTTATTCAAATATCTGAATAGATTGAGTTAACAAATACCAAATATTGAGAGACATAGCTAAACAATTTTTGTGGAGTGTTAATTCCTACAGGTGGAAACTTGAATGTGCAGCAATTTTCTTCCAGTGCAATAAAATTACGACTCAGTTTGAAAGTGCTAAAACAAATGATAAATTACAGCAAAGTCCAATGACGTAGAGAATATGCTGCTGCTGCTGCTGCCAAGTCGCTTCAGTCGTGTCCGACTCTGTGCGACCCCATAGACGGCAGCCCACCGGGCTCCCCCATCCCTGGGATTCTCCAGGCAAGAACACTGGAGTGGGTTGCCATTTCCTTCTCCAATGCACAAAAGTGAAAAGTGAAAGTGAAGTCGCTCAGTCGTGTCTGACTCTTCCCGACCCCATGGACTGCAGGACTGGGATTTTTCAGGCAAGAGGACTGGAATGGGTTGCCATTGCCTTCTCCGTATCATATGCTAAAAGGTTTAAAATGCTAAACTAACAAAATTGACCCATTGAACAAAGCATTAATTTAAAAATTTGGATAGAAAGAAAATAAAATTAAAATAAGTGGATTGAATAAAATATATGTTTGTGAAATTTGACTGAGACATTTTCCTTAAGATCTTAAGAAAATATGTTTTATATATAAAATATTTATCAAAATCTTAAACATTAGCAAATAGTATCATTATGTGCATTCAAAATAAATAAGAACAAAAACAAACAAGTCCAAATTGCTATCTATAAAACTTTAATAGATGAGGAGGCTTTATGAACAAAAATAAATATTTTACTGGATGAAGCAAGGCAAGAAATTAGGAATACAGTTTATGATCTTGTTATTATAGATATGGGTCCCCTGATAGCTCAGCTGGTAAAGAATCCGCCTACAATGCAGGAGTCCTGGGTTCAATTCCTGGGTTGGGAAGATCCTTTGGAGAAGGGAAAGTCTACCCATTCCAATATTCTGGCCTGGAGAATTCCATGGACTATATAGTCCATGGGGTCACAAAGAGTCAGACATAACTGAGCAACTTTCACTTTTACTATCTTATATTGAACTAAACAGTTGTCTGATTCAAGATCAACTTTGCATAGGTAAGCAGTCTTCACATGAAAAATATTCAAACAAGCCTTAAGAAGCATACTTATAACGATGTCACCTTGGACACAGTAAGTTGACACAGCTTGTTTTATGCTACTGATTTCAACTTAATGAAATTCTCTTAATTATGATCAGAAAAATTTTGTAGTCTATGTTACTACATTAGAATGCAAATTCATTCATTTTAGGGTCATTTAAAAACAAATCCAGACAGAAAAATTATTTGTATTTTCAGTTCAGTGATAGGCAACTTCAATAAAAGAGAAAATACTAATGAAATGCTAAAGATGAATAATTGGGAGGTAAAGTTCTAATGCCTCAGAACAGTTTGTGGGACCACTTACGCGGAATACAGTGGGGTTGAGAAAAGAGGAAGGTCCTAGAATATCCTTAAACTATTGGCAAATGATCACTTTAAGCAGAAGGTTCACAGATCTTTTAAGTCCTTATGCCTTGAACCCCATCTTTTCCCTTTGTTGCTTAAACATGATGACATTATTTATCAGTTTACAAATGGCAACTGGAGTGTGAAACTGTAGAAATGACTCATGATAACATGAGAAAATGATTTTTTATTTGTCTAGTCACAATACCTATATAATCCCTATTTTTTTTTTTTTCTGGAACAGGATGGTAAAGGGCAGAGACAACAACTTTCTTATATAGCATGCTATTTTCATATTTATAGAATAATGATATACTCAATATAAAAAATTGGAGACTAGATATACAAAAAAAGGAATAGTTTGATTTATACCACCAAGAGACAAGGAGTATTTATATTTTCCTTCAGTGTACATAACTGGATAGCACTTATCATCAATATTTCTAGTTTTTTCTTAATTTAACTTCAGGTTCATTACTGGAGTGGGTTGCCATTCCCTTCTCCAGGGGATCTTCCTGACCCAGGGATGGAACTAGGTCTCCATTGTAGGCAGATTCTTTAATGTCTGAGCCACCAGGAAAGCCCCTATAAGATGTTTACAGTATCACTAAATATTCTATGAAGGCATAATTTTAATGTTGCCTAATATTATATCTAAATGTAACAGTCACAAATATTTTTGACATATGCATATAGCTTAGTGGCTGTGAAAACAATAAATTAGTATTATCTAGGAACTTTTAAAACATGGTGATGCCTGAGTTAAACCAGATTAAAATTAAAACCTCTTAAAGTATGGCCTGAACATCAGTATCTTTTGAAACATTTATCCTGTAAAAATACATGCTTAAGTGAAAAGATTGAGAAAAGAACATTTTGGTTTTAGGGCCAAAGGTGATTCAACTTGCTCCGAAACAATAAGTCGGCCACCTTTCATTGATTGTTTCATCCTTCATTCATCACACGCAGATTCTGCACTTTTAATATAGAAGAGTGTTCAGAGTGGCTGATTCTACATGGCCAATGGGCGCAGAAGAGACTAGAAAATAAGTAGAAGAGGATGAATGTGCCCGTCTCCTGATTATAATCCTAAGTAGCACATGGATATGAAACTGAAATTCAAAAAATTGATATTTGATAAAACTCTCGATTTATATCATGGGTGATTAAAATCACCCTAAAATGACAATGAAACATCACGTACAAGGGGACCTGTAAATTTAAAGTTGTTCACTCACCTTCTCTCCTGCTTGACCAGGAGGACCGGGGTCTCCAGTTGGACCAGCTCGACCCTTGGGGCCTTCAGGGCCATCCTCTCCTCTTGGACCTACTTGACCAACTTCTCCCTGATATACAAAGTAAGAGCATTCTTGTAACTTAAAATATCTTCGAGACTGAATGGCAGAAATTATAGTCTATCAAAAAGTTATATTCTTCAACTCTTGGTTTGTTTACTCACATATTATATATGACAAAGAGGACTGAAAGTCTTTGACTTTATTATCTTTCAATTAATACATAAACAACTCAATACAGTCTGACATTTGAAAGGCTACAGAAGTCCTATGCTACCCTGTATCACACTAAATTAATTTTAATATACTGAGTCACAGAAAGAGAGAGAGAAAATAAGAATCAACATTAGATACTATAGGTTGGCAATATATGCTACCCCAAAATATGCCACTTTGGCATAAGGATTATATTGAACTGAAGGCAAGTGAGAAGAATGAGATACCAAAAAAGTGGTCTACCCACCCCATACTTGCTTAAAAGGAGGGAACAAATTTGCAAAGGTGTTTTACCTACACTCTCTATCAGAAAAGGCAAAAATTAGTCACTAGAGGTAACTAGAGCCTTACTAGTCTGGAGCCAGAAGCAAGCACCAGAGGAATATATCTATATAGCAAACTAGCCCTTATATAACATTATATACTTTATAGATTCCATTTATCTGCCTTCGCACAATTTATAGCACTAGAAACTCAAAGTCCTTTCCTCATCAAAATTTATTGTTCCTTTGCTAAAATGATATACAGTCACAAGTTCTAATCACTCTTGAATTACTCATCACTTAGTGTTCCCATGTATAATCATGATACACAAGATAAACTTCTGTTTGCTTATCTCTTGTTAATCTGTCTTGTGTCATTCTGTAATTTTAGAGGGCTCCAGTCTGAGAATCTATCAGGGTAGGAGGGAAAATAATTTTTCCTCCCAGATGATAGCAACTTTGGAAATCACTGTTTGGAACATAAGAAAAATATCTCACCCTACTTTAAACTTCATTTTCACATTTAAGGTATTAGGTTCTAGAATGTGTATGCTATTGCTCCCATCCCAGACACAGGCTTTATATGCATTTTAGGAAAATCAATATTCTATACCATGCCTTTTTGATTCCGTTTATTAGATACTATTATGCTAGTTATAAAACAAATTTTCCCAATAAAACATTTAATTTACTTTAGGTGGCAAACTTTTGTTTCAAGATACTCACTAACAGAAAAACAGTGTACTATATTGATACTCAAAAATTCAAGACAACTATAAAGTGAAAATTCATGAAAGTTGCAGATATAGTCTCCAGGAAGCATAGCTAATTATATATGAACAAGATTTTAAACAAATCTATTGAATTAATTATATAAAGCAATTTGATCATCAATTTATAAAATATCTATAAACAGTAACACCATATATAATATAATATATATTTTGTGTGTGTATACATATATATACATATAACTATGCATGTGTAGATATGCTATGGGACATATATTTAGTATTGCATCCAAAAAATAATGAGTATTATTTTATTTCCACAGAAATTAAGACACCTAATCTTCAGGTAAAAACGGAAGTGAAAAATGTCTCAGGTAGTACAAACATTTGATTTACTCTATGTTTGCAGTATTTAACTATACAGGAATAAGCACATATACATCCATAAATGCATGTACTAGTGCAGATTTTCTTTTTACTTACTCTATCACCTTTGAGACCCATGTCACCTTTGAATCCTGGAAAACCATCTTCACCCTAAAAAGTACAAATAATAAAACAAGTATTTAATCAATTGTTTGGATAAATCTAGAATATGACTATAAAAATTATGAGTGTTGATAATTAGGAAAAATAGTTCTGAGAAATATGAATCTTAGTTGTGAAACTTCCTCTTCCCTAGTTTAAACCTTTATTTCCAGTATTCTCCCATTTCCCCATAATTAATGACTCTGTTACTAGAAAACTTTTCACAAATGTGTTCATTAAATCTTCTCTGTCTTACGGGGAAAATAATCATTCTCTTGTAACAACATGTATCCTGTGTTATTTGAACAAAGAACTAAAATTTAGTTATTTTAACTTTGGTTTACAAGAACCCTGGATGACCAAATAAATTGTTTTTATCTTTAATTTGCTGACACATACCTATAAATTTTATCTCATTCATTTTGTCTCCTATGCTTCAGATAAATGTCTTCTTGTTCAACTTATTCTCTATATTACAACCTCTCTTCAGGTGAAGAATATGCAAATTAATATTACCCTTTATGCATAAATAGAGATTGCTAATTGGCACGTACGCACAAACCAGGGATGCTGAAAACTGGGCATCCTTTAGTAAAGAGAGGAGAAATTTTGACTATGAAAATACTTCTAGTCATTTTTACTATACATTTTTACTGTACCTATATCCAGCTTCATGAATGACTTTACAGTCTTTTAATTTCAAGAAAAAAATTCCTAAGGAATAATCATTCACGTATTCATTAGCTTTAGTTGAGCAATTATTCAGAGCACTGTGGAGTAATTTGAAGTTTTTGTTTTACCAATAATTTGCATTAATTTTGGCTCAGACGGAGTAGAACGGGTGTTCAGAGATGAAAGACATGAGGATGACGAGAATGATGTGCTGCGCTGGTACCAGCAGTGGTGGTGGTGAGGACAGAAGGGTACGTGGAGATTTCACAGAGCAGCTGGTACCTTAATTAGTAGTTGGAGAATGGATGACTTGCAGAGTTTGAGAAAAAGGCATGTCAGGCCAAGTATGAGAACAAAGCTAGGAAGATTAGTACCTACACTTCCACATCCTGCTGTGGAAATGACCTTTACAAAACACAAAACTGATCATATCAATTTTTGGAATCAATGATTCCAAAGTGCTAATGATGACCATAAGCTGCCATCTCCCTCACCCTTCTCATCATGATCTAGGCTTTGTTCACCTCCTCAGTTTTATCTTTGGTTTAAATATCCTTTTTACTTCCATCCAACACATTGGAACTGAATTTTAGAAAAGCTGAATTACCTATATTTCCATTTGTAATTCTTGCATTGGTTAACCACTTCCACATACACACCCATCTGCAAATCTTTTACCTTCTCTGTCTACCCAGTGAGGTTTTCCTCATCTTTTAGGATTTAGCTCATGATTCTGCTATGAAGCGGTAAAGAATCTGCCTGCAATGCAGGAGACCTGGTTTCTATCCCTGGGTCAGCAAGGTCCCCTGGAGAAAGGAATGGCAACTCACTCCAATGATTCTTGCCTGGAGAATTCCATGGTCAAAGGATCCTGGGGGGCTACAGTCTGTGGGGTCACAAAGAGTCAGAACAGGGCCCAGGGACTAACACTTCCACTGCCATGAGGTATTCCGTGACCTCATTCTTTCCATCTTAAAATTAACCTCTTTGTCCTATGTGCCACACTCACCATTTGTTAATATAACATAACATCCTGTCTGAGCCACAGGGGAATAATCACAGGTCTCTTTCTTTCTACTAAATGCTGAAAAACAAGTGAAAGTGAAGTCGCTCAGTCGTGTCCGACTCTGCGACCCCATGGACTGTAGCCTACCAGGCTTCTCCGTCCATAGGATATAAGAATCATGCCTAGTTAACCTCTAGCTCTTCAATGCCTACTATATTCTGACCCTCAAAATCATGATATATAACAGATATTTATTAAATGTAAATTTGGAGTCATCCTTGCCTCAGTGTGAGTTTGGTAAGGTATGCTAAGGTCCAGAAGACATAAGGTTAGTAACGATGTATGAGACAGACCCGGAAGCGCTAAAGGCTAAGTTGCTTCATTGTGTCCGAGGCTTTGCGACCTCACGGACTATTGCCCTCCAGGCTCGTCTGTCTAAGGATTCTCCAGGCAAGAATACTGGAGTGGGTTGCCATTCCCTTCTCCAGGGGATCTTCCTGACCCAGGGATCCAACCAGCATCTCTTATGTCTCCTGCATCTCAGGCAGCTTCTTTACCACTAGCACCTCCTGGGAAGCCAAGACCTGGAAAAGGAATCAAATTTGTTATACTATCTAAACAAATTTGGCAGGTCTCAACGTTTCCTTTAAGACAAAAGAATAACATTTTCAACTTTCTGGCCATAAAGTAGCCTTGTAGAGTTAGGATTCTCTCTGCCTTGAATGCAGCTGGGCAAGAGCAGAGGCTTAAAAGCTGAAAACGACAACTTAAATCCCTATTGACTGGTGTCTTCATTACCTGATCCCTAGAGAGAAAAGTAATTACACAGTTGCCAAGTTTAGTTTAAAAAAATACTGCACTCTATGTCTAAAATAAATAATAGTTTTTAAGATTTTTTCAAGGAGAGATATTTTAAGAGAATATATAGTGAAGTAGAGGCTACTGCTATCAAAACTTTGTTTTCAATACATTCATAATTTTTAAAATAAATTAGGTAGTAAGTTAGTAAGAAAATCCTTACAGTAAGTGATTTTTTTTAAAACAAATGGCACTTTTAAGCTACTAAGATTTCCAGTCCTTAAATTATCAAATCTTTGTTAGTATTTTTTTAATTAATGAATTTATTTTAACTGGAGGCTAATTACTTTACAATAATTGTAGTGGTTTTTGCCATACGTTGACATGAATTAGCCATGGGTGTACATGTGTCCCCGATCCTGAACCCCCCTCCCACCTCCCTCCCCATCTCATCCTCAGGCTTGTCCCAGTGCACTGGCTTTGAGTTCCCTGCTTCATGTATTGAACTTAGACTGGAGGAAACAGATTTTAGAAAACAGGTGGAAAAGGAATTCACCTGTGCCACTTGGTTGACTGGGTTATGTTGCTTAAGTTCTAAGGAATAAATCTGAGTCTAAACAGTGGAGAATTTTATTCTAGTTAGGGCACTAACTTGGTATTTCAGCTTTTGTTAATTAATACTGCTTTTTGTAAAAAGAAAATAGTTTCAGTTTCCTTCCTCATCTCTTTCGAGATAAATGGTTGATCATAATATATATTCAGAAAAACAAATAGTGTTCATTAAAATAAACTAGGATTTCATGGTTCTTTTCAAAGTTTGAAAATAGGAAGAATTCTTATTATAAAAAGTTTCCATTAAAATTTATACAAAATTTCTCTAAATCTAGGTAAACAATATATTACTAGGTTAATATATGATATGGAATGAAAGGTACAACTGAAAAATATCTTAGATATTTTTTAGGATAAGGTCCTCATTTTACAGACTTAAAATAAGGCTCAGGGCAAGTAAGCAACCTAACTTTACAAGTCTAGTTACTATGAGCACTATAATCAGAACTCAGAATGTTTAATTCCCAATTAAAAATATTAATTCTTTCTCTGTGTATCTACTTGTTTCTTCTGAGACCATATGCCACTCAAAATAACCAATAATGTCAAATTTTTTTCCTACATATAAACAATATACATTTTTTTTCTGAGTGCGTTTCTTCTCACAAATATCTCATCATCTATAATTTTATTTTCCTTTGCATTTGCCACTACCCCTCTTTCCAAAAAGTTCACAACTTTCCCACTCCAGTTATATGCCTTTCATGTAAACACTGCCTTCCCTAAACATTCTTGGTGGGCACTAATTCCAGAGAAACAATTTGAACTGATATTTAAATGTATTACCAATAAAAACTGGGATTCTAAGTTCCAAACTGAGACTTTTTTTTTTTTGCATAGGCTACTTGCAAATAATTACAAGTTCAACACTGTCTAAGCCATCACTGTGCTCTGTCACCTCAGTAAGACACTATACCCTGAAGTTCAACTGAGATGATCAAGATGAATTAGGATTCAAATCAAAGTAGCTGAGTTAATTTAAAACACATTTCCGCACAGTAGACTTGACAATATAGTTGCATGCTTTGACAATGCCTCAGTATGTTACCTATTTACTCTTTACAGAAAATAAAATATAACGTATATAATAAATACATCCCTTCTTGTCATTTATTCCTTACTGATATCAAATCTATTCAAAGTGCTTTTGATAATATTATGACTGTAGGAATAAACAGTTATCCTTGAAATCAAAATGTATATTCCATATATTTCTCATGGAAATTCCCCAACACTTTCTACTTTGTGTTAAAAAATGTAATATAGTAAGAATTAATACAGTACCAGTTCTGAGTAGTATCATTCCATTTCAACATAATCATTGAGGATGTGGGAGCTCTACATTTATCTTAAACATTTCTCCCACCAGGGAGCCCATTTAAATGAAAAAAAAAAAAATCTCAATTTTGTTTTCTTCATCAAATTAAATTATAAGCATCCTTTAAAAGAGTGCATATTCTTTCATTCACATTTATTTGGTTTTACTCTTTATTTCCTTCTCATTTAAGCTTTTGCTATGCATGCATTATCACATACAAAGACTGCTTCTTCCAACACTTAATTCCTATTTTGTACTTTATTTCAATTTATGAAGAATGAAAATTTTAGTAGAGAATAAAGGGAAAAAATATTATTCTGTTATGCATATAACTGGATCCAATCCAGTCTTAACAAATACAATCATACAGCCAACCTTATAATTTAGAAAAGTTAAAGACATGCAAAAAAAAATTAAGCAGAATTGATTTTATATATGATATACCTTTTGTTTTCTTCTATAATTTAGTCCTCACCCAAGGATATAAGACTTTTCTTTTAAAGTTTCCAGGACACAGAACAAAATTATTAGACTTGCATTGTCTGATACATAAGTAATCATTCAATATATTTGAGAAATGAAATATCTGATGAATAAATTTATTTTTAATATAACAGCAATTAAAATCACTGAAATAAATTATGTTTTACCTTTTCACCTTTAGAGCCCTTGAGACCTCTGACACCATCTGCTCCCTATGGAATAAATTAGAAGAATTAAGTGACTATAATATTTTATATTGAAATTAAATAATGTGGAAAATATAATATTATTTACCTTTACTCCTCGGGGACCAGGGTAGCCAATGGGACCCTGTGGACCAGGAGGGCCCTGTAAAAGACCCAATGTAACTTAAATACATAATGCACTGCAAGTATCCCTCACTCACATGCTACAGTTTTACCAAATAATCTCCAAAAAGATGATATTTTTCTACTTCAGGTAAAAATTTTTTGGTAGTTTATCATTTGTATCTAAGGTCAGAAATGATGAACAAACATATCATATATTCATGTTAAAGTAGGATAAATATTGTAATTATATGAAGTAATATAAATAATCACATATTAATAATTAATAACTTCTTTTCTAAGATTGAAAAAAATCTGATGTCCTTGATGTCTACAAAAAAGAACTATAGATTAACAAAAAGGATAAATAATTTCTAACCAAAAAATGGCATTAAATTTACAGCATTTATATCATCAACAAAATGATCAAAATTACATAGCTTCCACAGCTGGCTGCACTTCACTATTCTATCTAAAGGAAATAATATTTAATATACAATAGTAATGCTGAATATTTTAATAAAAATCTAAAATTAGCAACTCTAAAAAAAATGATCTTACCCTGGGCTACTATAATCCAAAAGTAGTATTAAGATTAAATAAGTTTAAATTTTGATATTTTATTTAGATACTTTGATAACTGTTGCTCTTTCAATTCCCATCTTAAGTAAAGATTATCAGAAAGAAATAAATATAGATCAAATTCAAGTGACATAAACACTTTAACAATATTCAGTAGTTCTTGTCCAATTTCATTATTATTATTTATGATCATGTATTCCACATATACTATATATGCAGAATGTGAATGTATTTCTGATCATGAGAATATTTTTTTTAAAGCAGAAAATGATAGTCTAATTGATCTAATTGATCAAATTGCCAGACAGAATTAAAAGTTATCTAACTAAGACATATCTTTTTTTATTCCCTACATTAAAAGTTGCTTTAGAGATATGATTTATACCTAAATGTTAGCAAAAATTCTTTTGAAAGTAAATACATATTACAGGTAGAGAGCAATTATTTTTTGGTACTTATTTTCTAATATTCATACCCCTAAATGACCAAAGAAATATATATACATATATATATGTATGTATCTCATAGAAATGACCAAAGCAAGGTATTTTCTCTAGGACATAAGGTGACAGAATATTTAAATAATACTTTGTAACATACCAGAGAACCTTTTTCTCCAGACTGGCCTTCTTTTCCAGGATGACCCTACATTTATCAAAAATATATACTGATGAGATGCAATATTAATGGTAATATATAATATGATATTGTTCCCTTTTTTCCACATGTTGAGGTTTTACTCTTTATGTTTCAAAATATATTAAATATTTTGCATCACTCTATATTACTTTAAATAATATTGGAAACTAGCATTTGGAAAGAAACGTAAGTTTATATTGGCTTGGTGCAAATTTCACCAATGACATAATGAACTTGAGACAGAGTTTGGGAAAAGCACATAAAACATGCATATTATTCATCAACAGTTTGACCCCGGTCTCAATTAGTCTTAAATAATAGTGTTTCAGTCTAACTTCTATTTGCATATTGATTAAGTAATTATACCCACATCTTTACAAAGCAACTAAGAATATCAATGGGGCATTTAAAACACAGCAACATCATAAACACCAATGGTGTTTTTAATCAAGTTACTGAGAGTAGGTAAATAAAAATGCACAGCTCCACAACAACTCTACTCAAGGAAAACAAGCAATAGCAGAATGAAAATTTTTATACCTTAGTTCTGAGTAAGTAGTTTCAAGAGAAAAAAAAGAAGCATAAATAACAAAGGTTTTCAAATAACAACCATGGATATTACATGATTACATAATTTATTGCTATATGATAAGATATAATAAACATTGCCATATTTCTAGAAAAGTAAGGAATTCCTGAACACAGATGAATTTTCATGTAAGGTGTCTGAGGAAACTTACAAAAGATGAGGAGTATCACCTGGACTCTCAAGAAACATGTTCTTTGAAAAGGAAGAGAAGATAGAAAAGTATTTTCTATGAAAAGAAAAGGACATAACAAAAAGTATAGCAATAGAAAATGTAGAGCCTACTAAGAGAAAAGTGAGAGGTAGGAAAATATGAGATTCTAGCAGAGAGTGGTCCTAAGACCACTGGGAGCTCTAAAGATTTTGCAGTATGGAAATTACATGATTAAATAGAATTTTAGAGAGATTGATGTTTAATTACTGGCTCAATTTGCTTTTATTACTGAATTCATATAATCACTTCTAAAACACATGTAAAATCTATTTTTGAAAATGAAATATGGAAATTTTAATGACCAGGTAACTACTACTTACAGGAGGCCCATCAGCACCAGGAAGTCCTGCAAGCCCTGGTTTTCCTTGTGGACCCTAATCGAATAGAAAAAAAGAATATTTATTCAACAGATTAATCTGTGCTTAATCATAAAGGATTTCAGATATCATTTAATTTGATCACTGGTTCGGTTAGAACATGCTAAGAATGATTATTGCAAGAAGCCGACCCTTCACTGGGAGAAAAACTGGCTTTCTACTTAGAATAATTAACTTTATCAAGTCTTCAGAGCTCAAGCCATTTCTGCTTGCTCGTCATTAGCTGGAATTTAGAAACTAAAAGAGCAAGGATACATCAGCAAGCCTAGATGCTGGATGTAAAGGGAGTTTTCCATTCTCGGACAGTATTTAAGAAAAGCATTGTATTCATATATATGGATAGTACAGAGTTTAACAAGAAAGCCTCATTTAAACCACTATGGAACAACAACAACAACAACAAATAACCTATAAATTAAATAAACTGGACTTTATAACTGAATTTAATTGCATCTCATTTTTATAGGATTTAAAAGTTTCAATTCTCTTCACCACTCTGCAAAGTCATATACAGTCAAAAAATCTAATATTATAAAATAACTGCTACAAAATTCTGATTTTTTTATGACAGTATTTTACCTTTCACTTAAATCATTTTTTGCTGTCAGTACAATAAACAAAATGTAGTAAAAACAAATGCAAAACTATTTCCATAATTATTATTTCCAGCAGACATGATATTTCTATGACAATGACCTTGTATATAATACTATGGGTTTTTTGTTGTTGTTGCTATATATTTAAGTGTAGATTAGAAATACTAAAAGTCTTGTACTATAGGATGATTTTTTAAAATCAAGTTAAAATCGATCCATTTCTTTTAAAACGGAAGCTCTATGACAGTACAGCATTTTGTCTGCTTTCTTAACTGCTTGTTATCTCCCTAAAAGAATGGCAATAAATTTAAATGAATGAATGCTGTATTTTTTTGGATTTTAATAAAATAGTTAAAATTTGTTGTGTTCCTATATGCTATATTAAGCAATATATAATATATATTATATATATTTATATGTATAGTGTCTATTTTAATTCTCAGGCAATTTCATGAAATTTCATCATCTAAGATTTTGAGTAATTAACCAATGCTAATATATCACAGAGTTGCAATATAAATGAATCCAGATCTGTAGCCATATTTTCAAAGTCTTTGCCTTTAACTAACATTTATTTTGTGTCTTGCTATTACTTCTTTAGCTCAAAGAGTTATACAATATCATTTGCTTTCTGTAAAGCAATTAATATATGAGTGATGGAAATTCTGAGAGCATAAATTAAACCACAGGATATAAAAGTATATTTAAGTTATTGCATGTCAGAAGAGCAATATAGTGGCCGTCCAGTTTGGTTAATTAACTTAATGTTATAAAATATTTTGCCCCAAGTATAATAAAAAGCACAGGCAACAATAACTTGTGATAAAAATGTTATTGGGAATTAAAAATATATGACATTACTTAAATTATATTTAACTGTGAGATTTAACTGTGGGTTGCACAATCTGATTAAAAACATTATTCACCAAGTTTTGAAAGACAAGGCTCTTGAGCCAGAATAAACAGAACACAAATCTAAAATAAAATATATACCATAGATGCAAAATAATTAAAACACATTTCTTTCATGTTATTTCTCTTTTTGATAGAAAGAGACTGTCTTTGAACTCAAGAGCTGGATATGTTTAAAGCAGAGAAAGAAGCAGGTTATGCTTAATGATAGCTCTCTTCCTACCACAAGAAGTGCAGTGAATCAGATCCTATATTTTACCTGTGTCTCAACATAGAGAATTCAGATACACCAACTTTCCTTAAAAGCAAATTCTTCCTAAGACTCCAGTGCAGAGATGATATTATTATAGAAAATTTAATAGGCACATGCCTCAAGTGCAATTTATTACAAACATAATATGGTTATGATGAGTTAATCTAAGATATGATAAGAATGGTCCAGATTAAAATCTCTGATCTAAAGCACCTTTGGTGCCTAACATTTTAAATAAATCAACTATTTCCAATAGCCCTCTAATACTGTAATCATATAGAAAACACACAGAGAAAAAGCACTTTAGAGACCACTTAAGTTTGATATGAAAATGAAGAAGGGCAAAGGCTAAACAAGAGATGGCTTTACACACGGACATCATCAAATGGTCAATACCGAAATCAAATTGATTACATTTCTTTGTAGCTGAAGATGGAGAAACTGTATACGGTCAGCAAAAACAAGACCCAGAGCTGACTGTGGCTCAGATCATCAGCTTCTCATAGTAAAATTCAGGCTTAAACTAAAGAAGACTGGGAAAAACACTATGCCAGCCAGGTATGACTTGAGTCAAATCTGTGTGAATTCCCAGTAGAGGTAATGAATAGATTCAAGGGACTAGATATAGATAACACTGTGCCTGAAGAACTATGGACAGCGGTCTGTAATATTGTACAGGAGGTGGTGAGCAAAACCATCCCAAAGAAAAAGAAGCCAAGAGGCCAAGTGTTTATCTGAGGAGGTTTTACAAATAGCAGAAGAAGGAAGACAAGTGAAAAGCAAGTGAGAGAGGGAAGGGTGCATCCAATTAAATGTGGACTTTCAAAGAATAAGTAGAAGAGACAAGAAGGCCTTCTTCAATGAACAGTGCATAAAACTAGAAGAAAAGAACAAAAGGGGAAAGACTAGAGATCTCTTCAGGAACATCAAGGGAGCATTCTACCCAAAGATGGACACAATAAAAGATAAAAATGGTAGAGACCTAGTAGATGCTGAAGAGATCAAGAAAAGATGGAAAGAATACACAGAACTGTATTAAAAAAATCTTAATGAACTGGGTTACTATGATGGTGTGGTTAGTCACCCAGAACCAGACATTCTGGAATACGAAGTCTAGAGAGCCTTAAGAAGCACTGCTGTTAACAAAGCTAGTGGATGCAATGAAATTCCAGCAGAACTATTCAAATCCCTAAAGGAGGATGTCATTAAGTCAGCAAATCTGGAAGATCCAGAAGTGGCCACAGGAGTAGAGAAAGGTCAATCCTCATCCCAGTTCCCAAGAAGAAAGCTCCAAAGAATGTACTAAACATCGAACAATTGCACACATCTCCCATGCTAGTGAGGTCATGCTTAAAATCTTGTATGCTAGGCTTCAGCAGTATGTGAACCAAGAACTTCCAGATGTCCAAGTTGTGTTTAGAAAAGGAAGAGGAACTAGAGATCAAATTGCCAAAATTTGCTGGATTATAGAGAAAGCAAAGGAACTTCAGAAAAACATCTATCTCTGTTTCATCAACTATGATCAAGCCTTTGACTGTATAGATCATGACAAACTGTGGAAAGCTCTTAGAGACATGGGAATACCAGACCATCTTACCAGCTTCCTCAGAAACCAGTATGTGGGTCAAGAAGCAACAGTTAGAACCATGTACGGAACAACTGATTGGTTCAAGGATGAGAAAGCAGTACAACAGGGCTGTCTGCTATAACCCTGTTGTTTTAACCTATATGCTGAGAACATCATGAGAAATGCCAGGCTGGATGTTACAAGCTGGAATCAATGGAGGCAGGAGAAATATCAACTACCTCAGATATGCAGATGATACCACTCTAACGGCAGAAAATATAGAGGAACAAAGGGCCTCTTGATGAGGGTGAAGGAGGAGGGTGAAAGAGCTGACTTCGGACTAAATACTAAGAAACTAAGGTCAGGTCATTCAGCCCCCTTCCTGCATGGCAAATAGAAGGGGAAAAGGTGGAAGTAGTGACAGATTTCCCCTTCTTGGGCTTCAAAATCACTGCAGACTGTGACCTCAGCCATGAAATCAGAAGACGATTGCTTCTTGGCAGGAAAGCAATGACAAACCTAGACAGTGTGTTGAAAAGCAGAGACATTACTCTGCTGACATGGTCCGTGTGTTGAAGGCTATGGTCTTCCCTGTGGTCATGTATGGGTGTGAGAACAGGACCGTAAAAGAGGTGGAGCACCAAAGAATCGATGCCTTTAAACTGTGGTGCTGGAGAGGACTTCTCAAAGTCCTGTGGACTGCAAAAAGTTCAGATCAGTTCAGTTCAGTTCAGTCTCTCAGTCGTGGCCAACTCTTTGGGATCCCATGGAATGCAGCACGCCAGGCCTCCCTGTCCTTCACCAATTCCCAAAGTTTACTCACTCATGTCCGTTGAGTTGGTGATGCCATCCAACCATCTCATCCTTTGTTGTCCCCTTCTCCCACCTTCAATCTTTCCCAGCATCAGGGTCTTTTCAAATGAGTTGACTCTTCACATCAGGTGGCCAAAGTATTGGAGTTTCAGCTTCAACATCAGTCCTTCCAATGAATATTCAGGAATGATTTCCTTTAGGATGGACTGATTGGATCTCCTTGCAGTCCAAGGGACTCTCAAGAGTCTTCTCCAACACCATAGTTCAAAAGCATCAATTCTTCAGTGCTCAGCTTTCTTTATAGCCCAACTCTCACATCCATACATGATGACTGGAAAAACCATAGCCTTGACTAGACAGACCTTTGTTGGTAAAGTAATGTCTCTGTTTTTTAATATGCTGTCTAGGTTGGTTATAACTTTTCTCCCAAGGAGTAAGCGTCTTTTAATTTCATGGCTGCAGTCACCATCTGCAGTGATTTTGGAGCCCAAAAAAATAAAGTCTGACACTGTTTCCACTGTTTCCCCATCTATTTGCCATGAACTGATGGGACCAGATGCCATGATCTTAGTTTTCTGAATGTTGAGCTTTAAGCCAACCTTTTCACTCTCCTCTTTCACTTTCATCAAGAGGCTCTTTAGCTCTTGTTCACTTTCTGCTATAATGATGGTGTCATCTGCATATCTGAAGTTATTGATATTTCTCCCTGCAATCTTGATTTCAGCTTGTGCTCCATCCAGCCCAGCATTTCTCATGATGTTCTCCACATATAAGTTAAATAAGCACGGTGATAATATGTAGCCTTGACATACTCGTTTTCCTATTTGGAATCAGTCTGTTTCTCCATGTCCAGTTATAACTGTTGCTTCCTGACCTGCATACCTGTTTCTCAAGTGGCAGGTCAGGTGGTCTGGTATTCCCATCTCTTTCAGAATTTTCCACAGTTTATTGTGATCCACATAGTCAGAGGCTTTGGCAAAGAAGATATTTTCCTGGAACTCTCTTGCTTTTTCAATGATCCAGTGGATATTGGCAATTTGATCTCTGGTTCCTCTGTCTTTTCTAAAACCAGCTTGAACATCTGGAAGTTCACAGTTCATGTATTGTTGAAGCCTGGCTTGGAGAATTTTGAGCATTACTTTAGTAGCATATGAGATGAGTGTAATTGTGCGGTATTTTGAGCATTCTTTGGCATTGCCTTTCTTAGGGATTGGAATGAAAATCCTCATAAATTTTGAGGAAGGAAGTATGGTACAACCACTTTGAAACACAATCTGAAAACTTCTTAAAGTGTTAAACATGAATTTAGCATATACCCAGCAGTTTCTGTTCTAACAAAAATAAATTTAAAAATGTCTACACAAGTGTCTTTGTACAAATATTCAAAGTAGCACTATTCATAATAGCTAAAAAGTGTCCATAACTCATGTTCCTCAACTGCTGAATGAATAAACAAAATATTTAATCAAAAGAATACCGTTTGGCAACAAAAAGAAGTGAAGTACTGATATATGCTACCACATGGATAAAACTCAAAAACATTATGCCAAATAAAAGAAGCCAGACACAAATGTCACATACCATATTCATTCATATGATTAAATTCAAATGTTAATTTCATTCCTACATTTTGTTCACATAAGATGGTCAGAAAAGGTATATCTAAAAAGATACAAAGCAGATCAATGATTGTGTAGGATTGTGGGTGGACTCAGGAGTAAAAATTGATGCAAGCTTTCTTTCTGGGGTGGCATAAATATTTTAAATATGTGATTGTGGCAGAGTTCTATAAATTTCCTAAAAATGATTGACTGATAGACTTAAAGAGAGTAAATTTTATGGTATGAAATTAACCCCAATAATGTTGGTAATTTAAAAAATCATATATTTATAGAAATCAGCAAAAATAAGAAAAAATTATATAAGAACAGGTAACACTGTGCTGTAACCATAGGGAATAGAAAATACTACTTAAAGAAACTGACAGGGGAGATGGGAGAAAAAAGACATCTCTTTAATTAAAGACTTATTCTTGTTTTGATCTAGACATTGAGTTTTAACAAGAACATCATTTGCCATTTTTCCATGAAAAATGGTGGCAATGATAACATCACAATTTTCCCTTAATTAGATCTTGTTAAAAGCCCTTTGTCACAAGCAAACCTAATTACGTTTTAAATAATGAGAAATGAAAGGAGAACCAAAATAAAGAGAAAGCACTCACTCATATTAGTACATTAATGAAATTAATATATCTGAGAATGTCGTATTTGGAAGCTATCCAAATGGAAACTCTGTGAAATGTTATCATTTACAGTTCAGAGACATATGAATGGCTTCTGCTCACCCTTACGTTCATGATTAAAATCCAGATTAATTCCTTATATGCTGAGCCATTTAAATATCAAAAGCAAAAGGCAGGCCTTATTCCTCCCTAAGATTGACAACACAAGTTCATTTACCAGACATTACTAGGACAACAGATGAACTTACTTTTTCACCGGGAGGACCAATTGGACCTTGTGGACCAGGAAGACCCTATTTTAAAAGAATTTATTTCATACGTCAAGTATCACATCATAAGAACACACTTTTAAAATAGCAAATGATTAGCCCTCTATATTACATGCAATGAGCTATGAGTATCTATATATATCCCCCACATTCTCCAGAAGATGTTACAACACTGTGGAGTTTTATACAAGCTACTCTTCTGGCAATGGAACGGTAATGTGATCCTGTTCAGAACCCTCCTGCAGGTATCCTGGCATTCCATGAACACTGAATGACTCATTTTATTCTTGGAAGAAAGAAAAGCCTCTGCAAATTTGTTCAAAACTTTTTTTAAAAGGAATAAAATAGAATGAGCTTTGTACATTCACATATAAACTCTCAGCCCTACATAGAAACTGTTGAGGCTGTCTATTTTCTTGTTTAAAGGTACCATCTTACCCCATTACCTCAATAAAAGCTGTGATGGCTTAGACTTACTTGAGGTCCTGGGTTTCCTTGCTGACCAGGAGGTCCCGGCTCCCCTTGAGGACCCTAACATAGAAAAATGGAAAAGAGTCTTTAATAGAACTATTTCACATAATAGGTTTTTTTTCTTTTGGATTGAAAAATAGTCCCCATATCATGTTTCCCTTTAGAGAATCTGGAAAATCTTGCAAAATATTAATGCTAGCAGAAGAATTTGGCAAAACATTGTAAGAAACCTTAATTTTAGATTTAGCAGCAAAAATGGTTTGCTAGTATTTAGATTACAGAAATGAGTTACCTTATGGATATCTTCTACATACCATGTTCCCTTTTGGTCCTGGGGGGCCATCCACACCTGCTATACCCTTCAATGAAGAAAAAATATACATGAATGTATACAAGTTCAGGTGCTACAATAGAAAATATAAAAAACTAACCTAATAACATGATACCCACTAACCTAGGGTAACTAAAAATCATTTTAGAACTCAATGGAAATGAGAGAAAAAGCAAGGTCTATACTCTCATCTCCATGTCCATGGAGACATCCTGGCAGTATTTTCTACTGTGTCTTGGGAAAAGCAATAAAATACATAAACTAAAAGGAAGAGAAAAGAAAGAAGCAGGTGGAGTGAGTACACTCAGTTAAATTGATAGGCAGTATCATTAGGTCTTAGATTACAAGAGTGAAATTTTGGCTGTCTACTGAAAGCTTTAACAGCTCTCTGGCTTTAAGACTCTGGCAACAAACTTTCCCTAGAACATTTTGAATGTTTTCAACAATACATACAGGCTGTCCAATAGGTCCTGGAGTTCCTCTTGGTCCTAGCAAACCTCGTGGACCCTAGGAGCGAAAAAGAAACAGATTATCCAAAAAAAAAAAAAAATGCCTTCAAAACATGCCTTGTCTTTTAAATAAATACATTTTAATGCAATGTTTTGATTAAAATATTTATTCATCCTCTTTTAACACACCAAAAGAAGCATTTAAAATAGCATTTGGTGTGACACAATTACCTAGTGTTTATATTGAGCCAAAAGCCAAAATGGATGAGTGAATCTTTAATATAGAAACTGTATCTTTGAGTCTGTGGAATTACATATGAATCACTTGTGAAACTTTCAATATAAGCAATATTTTAAAGATTTAAGTAAGTCACTTTTGTGCCTTTTTCCAATTTGAATAGCAACGCTGAATCTTATTAAATCTTATAATTCAAACAGACTACATGAAGAGTCTTGATTCTCATTTATTTTACATTTAGGTAAATTCCATCTTGAGAGAATAGTCTACTGAGAGAAAGAAACAAACAACTGGATGACTATATTAGGAAGGTTATAGAAACCACTTTCATGATTTTTAAAATTATTATGATTTAAGCCATCATTTTCTTCTCTTCTTCCCCTTCTCCATTTTTTCCTCCTTTTTTTCTTTCTTCAAAAAAGTCAACAGGATGGTTTACTGTTATATTTACTTGAGCAACTGAGGAGCCTGGTGGGCTATAATCCAAGAGGTTGCAAAGAGTTGGACACAACTGAGCAACTAACACACACAAACACACTATGCCTTTGAATTGGCAGGTTCTATAATGCGGCAAAGTAGCAGTAAAACTAGGAGGTCTGCTTCTAGTGTGGATCTTTGATTGACTAGGTTTGAGTAAACCTTTCCGACTCAGTTTCCTCATTTGTAAAATTCAATGGAAAAAAGGATATAATTTAGTAAATTTTATAGGCATATTTTATACTTAATAGTTATATTTTATAGTTATATTTATAGTTATATTTGATAAGCACCTCATTTTTTGTTTCTTCTAGTAATAAGATTACTTTATCCTAAACAAATAAAAAATTCTAGAGGTATAAATATAAAAAATTGAAACAAATAGCAACAAAAACTAGATAAGGTTTTTTGGATGGCAAGTTGTTGTTTAGTAGCTCAGTCATGTCCAATTCTTTGTGACCCCATGAACTGCAGCACGACAGACTTCCCTGTCCTTCACTATCTTCTGGAATTTGCTCAAGCTCATGTCCATTGAGTAGGTGATGCCATCTAACCATCTCATCCTCTGTCGTCCCCTTCTTCTCTTGCCCCCAGTCTTTCCCAGCATCAGGAATTTTTCCAATGAGTTGTCTCTTTGAATCAGGAGGCCAAAGTACTGGAACTTCAGCATCAGTCCTACCACTGAATATTCAGGGTTGATTCCCTTTAGGATTGACTAATTTGATCTTGCTGTCCAAGGGACTCCCAAGAGTCTTCTCCAGCGCCACAGTTTGAAAGCATCAATTCCTCGGTGTTCAGCCTTCTTGATGGTCCAAGTCTAACATCAGTACATAATTACTGCAAAAACCATAGCTTTGACTATAGGGACCTTTGTTGGCAAGTGATGTCTCTGCTTTTTAATAAGGTGTCTAGGTTTCTCATAGCTATACTTCAAAGAAGTAAAAGTCTTTTAATTTTGTGGCTGCAGTCACTGTCCACAATGATTTTGGAGTCCAAGAAAATAAAATCTGTCACTGTTTCCACTTCCCTCCCATATGTTTGCCATGAAGAGATGGGAATGGAAGCTATGATGTTAGATTTTTGAATGTTAGGATTTTAGCCAGCTTTTTTTCACTCTCCTCTTTCATCTTCATCAAGAGGCTCTTTAGTTCTTCTTCAATTTCTGGTATTAGAGTGTTATCATCTGCATATCTGAGGTTGTTGATATTTCCCCATGCAATCTTGATTTTAGCTTGTGATTCATCCAGCCTGGCATTTCGCAAGATACATTCTGCATAGAAATTAAATAAAAGTGTGAAAGCATGAGCCTTGTTGTACTCCTTTCCCAATTTTGAACCAATCTGATATTCCATGTATGGTTTTAACTGTTGCTTTTTGACCTGCATACAGATTTCTCAGGAGACAGGTAAGGTGGTCTGGTAATCCCATCTCTAAGAATTTTCCAGTTTGTTGTGATCCACACATTCAAAGTATTTAGCATAGTCAATGAAGCGGAAATAGATTTTTCTTTTTTGAGAATTGTCTAGCTTTTTGTATGATCCAACAAATGTTGGCCATTTGATCTCTGGTTCCTCTGCCTTTTCTAAATCTAGCTTGTACATCTGGAAGTTCCAGGTTCAAGCCTAGCTTGAAGGATTTTGAACATTATCTTGCTAGCATGGGAAATGAGCACAATTGTATAGTAGTTTGAACATTCTTTGGCATTTGCCTTTCTTTAGGATTGAAATGAAAACTGACCTTTTCCAGTCCTGTGGCCACTGCTGAGTTTTCCAATTTTGCTGGCGTATTGAGGGCAACACTTTAACAGTATCATCTTTTAGGATTTGAAATAGCTCAGTTGGAATTCCATCACCACTGCTAGCTTTGTTCAAAGTAATGTTTCTTAAGGCCCACTTGACTTCACACTCCAGAATATCTGGCTTTATATGAGTGATCATACCATCGTGGTTATCTGTGTAATTAAGACCTTCTTTATGTAGTTCTTCTGTGTATTCTTGCCACCTCTTCTTAGTCTCTTCTGTGTCTGTTACGTCCTTGCCATTTTTGTCCTTTATTGTGCCCATCTTTTCATGAGATGTTCCTTTGGTATCTCCAATTTTCTTGAAGAGATCTATAGTCTTTCCTGTTCTATTGTTTTCCTCTATTTATTTGCATCATTCACTTAAAAAGGCTTTCTTATCTCTCCTTGTAGTTAAGATGCTATATCCCAATTTTTTTTCTCTCAATTTTCTAAGATTTAATGAAAGAAGAGCTGTAAGTTTCCTTTTTAAATGTTTTTTCACATAACAAATTACCTGGTTAGGTTAGGTAAGATTGCAATTTATTATTGACTTTATATATGTAACACCAAGCACTATTTCTCCTAAATAGGGTATTATTTAAAAAGAAAAAAAATGAAAGTTGCTTACAGCTTCACCTGGAAGACCCCTTGGTCCTATTTCTCCATCTTCTCCCTGTCATGGACATAATGAATAGGATAGTGATATGATCAGACAATGCAACATTTCAGCATGGCTTTTTTTAACGTTTTAATTTTAAATATTTCTTAAAAGAAATGAACTTTCATATACCCTCATTCCATCTTCACCAGGAGGACCAGGAGGACCTTGAGGACCTCGTTCACCCTATTAAAGAAATCCAAATACAATTAGAATTTGAAGTAAACCAGAATATTTATAACTCTATCCTACAGCTATCCTAGCAAATATAATGAAACATTTGGTAGAAAAACGTATGCTTTATTTTCTCTCCTGGAAACATTTCAGAGATAAGTCATAATTTTGCATTGACTGGCATTACAACTTAGTATGCAAGGAAAACATTCTTTCAATTTTGAAACCACAAAGATTTAAATAAAATAGCCAAATAATTTTCAGACATTTAATTATTAAAAACTAACAGAAAATTATTTTGCTGAAGACTGTCTTCAGTCTTCATGGTGCATGGATGCCTTTGCTGATTTTTATTTAAATTTTTTCTGCTTCTTAAATAATTCTCAATTCAGCACAATTCTGGAAGACTAATGAGGCTTCAATTTAAAAAAAAAACAAAATTATGTATTTCTCTCAACATGGCACACACTAGATATTTTGCAAAACTTTCATAGAACTCTCTTTTCTTTATCTTTCTTTTTTTCACATTTTCTAATTGTCCTAAAGATTGCCTCACCTTTATTTTTAACTTTTAAAGAAGAGTAATGTGAAGATACAAAGCTGATCTTTTTTGAGAGACCACATTCTGGCTTAATTTCCCACTAAAACTACTGACTGGATTGCTGTTCAACATTATTATTTTGTTAATAAGCCCTAGTAAATTTTAAACTCCTGCATTGAACTATAAACATATTATCCCAAAGAAGTAGTCTATGGTATCTTGATCTACTGGAACCATCTAACAAGTATAATAAAATACATTGCCCAGTATATTGTAATATTAACTACAGACTGCCTGCAGGTGTCTTTTGAATATATTTCCATAGACAAAATGTAAGAAGGAAATTGAGGTAATTATCAGAAAGTTAGAGGCAAAATAAAATCTCCATACTTGTTCTGTAAATATACTTTGCATATATATATACATCCTGGAGGAGGGTACGGCAACCCACTCCAGCATTCTTGCCTGGAAAATCATGGACAGAGGAGCCTGGTGGGCTACAGTCCATAGGGTCACATAGAGTCTAAAAAGACTGAAGTGACTTAGCACGTACACATACATGTACATAAAGATTCTGCCTCAACTTATATTTGTGTAAAATGAATATTTTATATCTAAAAAATTAAAAAAAAATAATAATCATATCCCATCTATAATTCTACTTATATTTCTTCATGTATCTTTTAGATGTACTAATTTACATGAGTTCACAAATACTTAATTTTCTTATTTCTTAGTGCAACTATTTAAAATATTTCATAGTATTCTTATATTATCCCTGTACAAAAAGCAATATAATAGTATGTCTTACCCTGTGACCCTTGTCACCTGGCAGACCTGGAAGTCCATCAAATCCTCGATCGCCCTGTAAAATCATCATCACCACCATCATCAACAACATCATATTCTGAGCTTATTTCTGAACTGTAATTTGAATGTGAAATATTATTTCATATCAAGAAACTTTATTTTAAAATATAAAAATTTCAGGAGAAACTGAGATAAGAGATCTGAATATACAAACATATGAGATGAGTTCCTGACCTTGGCCCCGGGTTCTCCTGGCATTCCTCTTCCTCCATCAGCACCCGGACGACCCTGATAGTACCAAGAACATGACTAAGCAAAAAGGATTCCAAATAGCACAGAGTTAAAGAAAAGAAAATAACTGATGATTTCAGATGCCCTCAATATGCTCAATGAAAGCAAATCATACCCTTTTTCCAGGTTTTCCTGTTGGACCAGGAGGACCTTGGACACCACGTGGACCCTATATCAAAACATCATATTTAATTAATTTTATAGAATTCCTGATCAATAAACTCAATCACATAGAGAAATGGTTTTAAAATTTTATATCTTAGTTTTACCTTAACCTCTTTAACACAAAAAAATATAGTTTCATGTATAAAAGTCCACATAAAGCAAGAAGATAAGAGAATCAATTTTTCTACATGGCTCCTTGCCAGAAAAAGTCATACTATTCTATTAAGTTTATATAGACCTGTGATTACATATAAGCAAAAGGAATGCAAAATGATATTTTAAACTTAAAAAATTCTCAATTACTAAATTTACTCTCAAAACCTTGGGGTTTTACATTTCCCTTGACTGAAAACACTTCATTTCATTCCTCTTGTCTTTCTAATCCTTTTGCTTTTAAATTTCCCATCTTTTGTGGCAATCTTCTCCTAGCTATTTATTCTTTTATTGCAAGTATCATGTTTGGTTATAACTGTTTTTTGCTTTTGTTTCCATAGTTGAGTCTCCCATTTAATTGTTAACCTCCGCAACTTTGGACTAAATCTTTTTCTCCATTATACTTGTACAGTTCAGCACAGTGCCTGGTACACGTTTCTTTCGATCATCTACAAAATTCTGGAGGATGACTTGGCGAACTTGAATTCAATTACTGACTGGTGCCATACCATCTCAGATTAAAGCTTTAAGATCCTCAGTATCTTTCTTGAGGTAGTTCAGTACAATGTTATATCAACATACAATGTCTTGTTTGTGAGTTAATATACACGTTTTAAAAATAAAATTACACAGCTTATAATAGATAACATACAAATCCATTAGAAATATTACACAGGCCTTCAATGGCACGAGTGGTAAAGAGCCTGCCTGCCAACGCAGGAGACTTTAGAGATGCAGGCTTGACTGTTGGTTGGGAAGATCCCCTGGAGGAGGGCACGGCAACCCACTCCAGTATTCTTGCCAGGAGGATCCCATGCACAGAGGAGCCTGGTGGCCATAGCGTCACAGGGCTGGACAGAATTGAGGCAACATAGCCTAGCATCCCTTTTTAAGTTTAAACAATACGAATTGAGCAAGTGTGGTAGAAAATGTAACACACATTTGAAATTACAAATAATTATTATGATAGCTGTGACACATTGATTATAGAAACATGAAATTAAAGTTGCTTAATAGTTAGAGATTAAAAGAATATAGCTTAAAAATACTGCAGAAAAAAAATTCTATCCTATACCCCAGCTGGAAGGCAAGGAGCAATAATAACAGCACAAATTTTGTTAGTTTTTAATGAAAATGATCTTTCATTTGATACTGCATCTCACTGAAATTAAGGAAAACTGCAAAGACCATGAAAATTGCTGCAGCATGTTTTCAAATTCACCCATTTTGTAAAAGGTGAGTTTGATCCAAAAATTCACAAACTGTAAAAGGCTAGATTTCCTAACTTTTCAATATTTTTATTCAATCTTTTTATGTATTTCTCAGTTAAGGTACAAATGCTTTCCATCCGTTTATGACAATATCTAGCAGGCATGAAAAAGAAAGCTCTCACATTCTGTGTCACTCAAATATCTTTCTCAATTTAGGGGAAGTTTTTTCTCATTTCAAAATAAACTGTGGTGCATCCAAACATGGGAATATTAACTCAGTAACAAAAACAAATAAACTATGGATGTGCTCATCAACTGCAACAAATTATGCTGAGTGAAACAAGACAGTTCCAAAAGGTTACATAATGTGTGGTTTCACTTATATTCTTGGAAACATAAAACTAGTGGTGAAGAACAGATCAGCAGTCAGTCAACAATTAGCAGTAGGAAGAAGATGTGACTGTAAATGGTATCAAGTAACTGTTTGGGGTTCTGAAATTGTTCAATATCCAAATGATTGTGGTGGTAGTTAGGAAAAATACACATAGGTGTTCAAATTCATTTTTACAATATAATATTGTTAAAGTAAAACCAATTTTTTAAAAAAGAAACAAATAGATGACCACTTGAAAGCTCCTACAGTCAATCTGAATCTATAGATATTGACTAAACCAGGAAGCATTTTCATTTAAAAAAAATGAATGAATTTTAAAAGTACATGATACTTTGTTTTCAGTTTTCTAGAATAAGTATATTCCATAATGTGTTTACAATGTATGTTTCTATCTACTTGTCATTCAAGGAAAAATAATACTTTAAATTTGGCACCATGTAAATAGGGCTTCCCAGATGGCTCAGTGAAGGAGACTCAGGAGATGTGGATTCTATCCCTAGGTGGGGAAGATCCTCTGAAGTAGGAAATGGCAATCCACTCCAGTATTCTTGCCTGGGTAATCTCGTGGACAGAGGAGCCTGGAGGGCTACGGTTCATGGGGCCTCAAAGAGTTGGACACAACTGAGAGACTGAACACACAGAGAACTTACACAAAAATAGTGTAAGATCTTTTTAAGAATTTTGGTTCAGATGTTCTCAATTCTCTTAATTTCCTCAGCTCTACAAATGACTTAAAGTAAGCTTCTTTTATATATATTAAATATCCTTTCTGAGAGAATTTATTAGATTTGGTCTCCACAAGAAATAGCTTAGGCTTGTGTCAGGGCTGCTATAAGTACAATCGCAATGGTTCTTCTTTGCTCTGTACAATCTTATATCAATTTAATATTCAGAAGGCCCATTACTATCAAGATTTTACAATTCTAATTTATATCTTCTTCTAATATTGTTTAAATTAATCAAATTATTGGCAGTCAACTGACCATTAGAGATTTTTCAATTAAAGAAGTTGATGTGAGCTGCAAGGCAATTTAAGTAATTGCTTTACTTCTGAAACAAATGGCAGACCCTTCAATTACCATAATAGGTAAAATAAACTTAAATATAAAATAAGTGAAATAGGTTAATTTTTACCTGAGGACCTGGATCGCCCATCTCACCTTTGGCCCCAGAAGAACCAGGTCCACCCTGTAGAGAAAAAGTGAAGACATATTCATTTAATTTTGTAATTCTCTAATCAGTGATGTCCTACTATTTTCACTTGAAATAAACATTATTCAAAATACATTTCTTCAATTAGTATGATTTTATTAGTTAATACAATAAAATTTTCAAGTCTTCTGAATGAAATACATCTCTTCTCAGATTTTGACTGTATTCACATGCGGGAATTATATTTAAAAGCTTATATTTACTGATAATCACACAGAAGCCAATTCCATGAGATCACACTGAGATATTCTTTAATGTGTACGCCATCAGAGCACTTACAACCATACGCAGGCATTATGTATCATTACACTGTGGTGGAGTACTAGAGAAAACACATTTTTACAGACTCGGGTACACACTGAATCCATTCATACAACTTGGAAACATGTTAATGCTTTTATACTCAGAAATTTCTGAGACGCTGAATTCTATAGAATAAAACATCAAAAAAAGATGCTATTGCTATCATTATAATGTCGCGAAATAACATTAAAGTAATTTTTCCCTAGATTGTTCTGAATTAATTTTCCCCACAAAAATAAATCCTATGACAAAGCCTCTTACAAATATTAACATAAGTCAAGAAGTGCAACAAAAATCTGGCACATTAACTGGAAAAAATATAAAATCACTTTATAAAAGTGCTGTGAGTTTTAAAAAATAAATACTAGGCCATTCACCCTCCTAAAGAGCTTTAGAACATTAAAATTAAACACAATGATAATAGTTATTTCATGCTGAAGTATACTTTGTGTGTTTAAAAAGTTTCTGATTTACTTAAATCAATAGAGATTTTACTAAATACTGCATTGAATCAAAGTGCAAAAAGGCTAAAATTATGCAAAGCCTGAAAATGCCAGGTGTTGAGAGCCTCCTGGTGGCTCCAAAGTAAAATAACTGTTAATATGACTGCCAAAAAATATGGCAAGTCCAGTAATATGAATATTCCAGTCTTGAAGATTACAAGAATGATGACTTTCAAGCATCTGAGAATTTTTGCAGTTAAATTTCTTCAAGAGAGAAACTGGAGTTCTACATTAAATGAGATTATTATTCAGAACTGAATGCAAAGAACAGTCCAATAATCTAATTAATTTAGTATATTGTATATCAGTATATAAGCACTATCTGCTTAACAGATTATAATTACTTTGCCCAACCACTTATTCTAAAAATTGTCATGTAATTGACAGTAACAGAATAAGGAAAAGAACATTTTCAAGATTTCCTGAATATTTTATAATATAGATCTCCTTTTGTCTATAAAAGCAATTGAAAATAAATAATTGAATAAAGGAAGTGCTCATGGAAAGAATGAAAATATTTATGACTTAAAATCTTGCTTCTTTTCAAAATCTTAATATATAAAACATTTTCAGACTCTAAAATTAAGATCACTGACAGTCTGTAATAACTTTATGTTTTGAAGCAAAGAAAATAGAAGAGAAAATGGTGAAAACAAACAACGTGATTACTTTCTCTCAATACCTACCTTTAATATTTTAGGAAGCTAAAACATTATATAGCAAAGACTTAAATAGTAAAATCAATTAATCTTGGATATTACATTGAGAATGGCAATGTAATAACATGGCTGTTAATGTTTTCCCTTTGCCAACAGCCTGTGAATGGCCCTAAATGACTAGTGAAAACAGAACAGCTCAATGTAACAAGCTTTCATGGATTCTGTTCATCACTGTCCTTACCTTATATAGATCCACTAGATTTGTATTTGTCAGGATGATAAGTAGGAAAATTCCTTTAATTTTAGAGATTCTAGACTGATATTTCAAAATTAAACAATAGGCAGTGTTCCCAAACATTCTTGAACATAAGATTCAGCCTGCTGCACTCATTAAAAATATAGTTTGCCAGCTCCAACCCTAAATCTGCCTCTCCAACTCTGAATTTGCCTCAACAGAGTCTCAAGTTCCAGGCTCCAGGAACTTTCACTTTTAATAAAATATACACATAATTCTTCCACCCCCATATCTGTAAAATACCAGCATACTAGTGGTTTTCCTCAGTGATGTAAATTTGTTATTACTAACAAGCAACTAAACATTAATTCTATTTCTTCCTTTGTTAACTGACATAGTACTCTTTCATTTCCTTATTATATTTTGTAAGGCAAAACAGTAAAACTATATGATAAATACATAATAATGCATTTAGAAATGTATCATTTAAATTCTGTGGAATATATTGCCAGAACACATGTTCCACATGAGCTCAGATGATTGAGCGTAGAGCCCTGAAAATAGATAAAATGTGATAAAATTTCAAGAATGAATTAAAAGAACTATAAATATATGGAAACTATAAATATATGGAAAAATACACTAAAAAACACTTGAACACATGAAGAAAACTAGCATCCCAATAAGCTTAATAAAACAGAATTAAAAAACTATTTAATTGATTCAAATTTGAATAAAAAAGTTTTGCTGTGTCCAGTCAGCAAACCAAAAATAAACTTTTAATGTTAAGCATAATAATTTCTATAAGTACCATTATTTCAATAAAGTATATTATGCATATAAGATCATATCAAAAGCATAGTAAAGCTTTTTATATCAAAAACAATACTTAAATTGTAAACTATTCCATTAATTTTAAAATCAATGTAAAACTGGGCTGGAATTTACAGCGCTCTTTTCTCTTAAAAAAGTATGATTTAAAAAGAATCTTTTGTTGTGTATGTGTGTGTGTGTGAATTGCTATACTCCTTCAGTTAAGTTCAGTTCAGTTCAGTCTCTCAGTCGTGTCCAACTCTTTGTGACCCCATGAATCGCAGCACGCCAAGCCTCCCTGCCCATCATCAACTCCCGGAGTTTACCCAAACTCATGTCTACCGAGTCAGTGATGCCATCCAGCCATCTCATCCTCCGTCGTCCCCTTCTCCCCCTGCCCCCAATCCTTCCCAGCATCAGGGTCTTTTCCAACGAGCCAACTCTTTGCATGAGGTGGCCAAAGTATTGGAGTTTCAGCTTCAGCATCAGTCCTTCCAATGAACATGCAGGACTGACTGATCTCCTTTAGGATGGACTGGTTGTATCTCCTTGCAGTCCAAGGGACTCTCAAGAGCCTTCTCCAACACCACAAATTTCAAAATATTGAGAACATTTTTTAAATATCTAGACCATAGTGAAACAGATCACCAGCCCAGGTGGGATGCATGAGACAAGTGCTCGGGCCTGGTGCACTGGGAAGACCCAGAGCAATCGGGTGGAGAGGGAGGTGGGAGGGGGGATCGGGATGGGGAATACATGTAACTCCATGGCTGATTCATGTCAATGTATGACAAAACCCACTGCAATGTAGTGAAGTAATTAGCCTCCACCTAATAAAAATAAAGGAAAAAAAAAGAATGAGTGATGAAAAAAAAAAAATATCTAGACCACATTAGCTTGTCAGTAAGCTTATAAGATAATTGATGCTTTTGAACTGTGGTGTTGGAGAAGACTCTTGAGAGTCCCTTGGACTGCAAGGAAATCCAACCAGTCCATCCTAAAGGAGATCAATCCTGGGTGTTCATTGGAGGGACTGATGCTGAAGCTGAAACTCCAGTACTTTGGCAACCTGAGGCGGAGAGCTGACTCATTTGAAAAGACCCTGATGCTGGGAAAGATTGAGGGCAGGAGGAGAAGGGGACGACGGAGGATGAGATGGTTGGATGGCATCACCGACACAATGGACATGGGCTTGGGTGGACTCCGGGAGTTGGTGGTGGACAGGGAGGCCTGGCATGCTGCGGATCATGGGGTTGCAAAGAGTCAGACACAACTGAGCGACTGAATGGAACTAAAGCTTATGAAGAAAAACAAAACACATTTTCCAAGAGCCTCTGAAAGACAAAACAGTTTTTCTAATATCTGAAACAATTCATGAAATACTATAGGCAACTTAAAGTTTAAGCCACGTCTCCTGTTTTCTCCTAAGATTATGGACAATTTTTTCAATAGCCTCATATATTTTTGCTTCTTTAATCAATTCCTTTTAACAAAATTAAATCTCAAGAACTTATTGTAAAATTGAAATTCAATAACTCTGTTGTACAAATAAATAATATTGTTTGAAAAGTTAATAATTGAATATGTGATTCAATTATATTTTTCATTGTATTATTTGAGATCTTCCTACTGTAACTTTTTCATTGAAATTTACTGAGGACTGAATTCAAATAGATTCTTTTAAATGGAAACTAAATGAAGTGTAAGTCTATTTATTTATCTTACTTTCACCAGCCAGAGACATGAAAACTGCCTGACCAAAGCTGCACAAGGCACTATGTATATAGGAATTTAAATACATAAAGTCTTATTGGATAACCTACCACGGGACCTGGTCTTCCAGTCAGACCCATTGGGCCAGGTGGACCTCTCAGAGCAATCTAGAAAACAAGAGATAGCAAATTCAGGAATGCTACCTTGGATGAGCATATTAAACCACAATAATTATTTGTACAAGTTGCCCTTGAGTAACAGCCTAATCAACAGAGGCATAATAGCTATGTAGAAAGAGTGTTTGATTACTGAAGAATCATGTTTCTAGAATGACAATGACGTAATAAGTATCAAACTTTTTTTAAACTGTTGTAACTTATACAGTCTATACTATATATTTATGACTTATCTAATGATAAAAGTAAAAATAGATTTTAGTATCTAATAAGAAACTTAATATCTGATCATTTTTCTACTCAAATATACATTCAGAATATTGCATAAATTTCTTTTCAATATGTTGGTGCAATTCTTATTGAAAATACTTTCAATTGTGAACAATTTGAGATGCTTTTTAAGTTTTCTAGCAGTATCTTAGGAAAAGCTATGACAATTCAAGCCAAATAAAAGCAAAATTGATCAGGAAGTGTTAAGATAATATAGCTATTTTAACAAATCTCAAATTTAGTGCTTTATGGAAAAATACATTTATTTTATAGAATCATAGGCATAATAGACTGATTACATGCACTATTGACACTGAATATTAGAAATGTGAAATTAGCATACTTGAAAAGCTAGAACAATTAGAGTAAAAAGATATATATTTGACAGATGTTAAATTAGTGTGGTGTGCTATTTTTGAATATTAGTGATTCTGAAGATGAATATGTAGATTACCATAGCAGATATAAAAATATTGCAATAGAAATAATATGTAAAATCATATTAGAAAAGTGCATGAGATGAAAACAGTAATATCTCCAAAATTACACTACTGACTCACCATGAGATTTTTGACAATACACTTCTTAATCCTTGAGATTAAATATCTGAAAAATTGGAATTATAATGCTTGCTACCTATTTCCAAGTAGATTAAAAGGACTAATAAAATTAGGAATTCAATGGCCTAAAAAACTATTTAAGCTCAAATTACCTAAAATCTGTCCAAAGTAATATAATTTATTAGTTGTATGCACCATTAGTAAATCAATTTAATATTTTTAGACTTCTATCATGTCAAGATCTAATAAACCAGTGTTTTAAATTTTCATTGTCTTTATAGATAATGCAACCAAACAACGACATTTTTTCAGATTAATAGACTTACATTTTCATATAATTTATGCAGTCATAAATTTATGGTGATAAATAGTTATCACCAAAATGATTTATATCACTTAGGAAGCAGGAAGTCATATCCATACCACTGTAAGCCTTTTATTTCCTTTCTTCTTGAAAAGAAAACAAGACTACACTATGAATAAAAGTAGTATATCACTTTCAACTCTTTCCTGATCCATTCTTTTGATTTCTTTATTTATATTTTAATTGTACTGGAGCAAACGTAAAAATAAACAATTTTATATTCTATATGTATGCAGAGTGTGGAAAACTTTTAGTTGACAATGAAGTATGAACTGAGCAAATCTGGGAAAAATAAAATATAGATTACAATGTTTCATGCACAGACCGCATTTTTTTTTTTTTAGACCTTATATTTGAAGGTTTCTTTCCTACACAAGAATGCCTAAGAAACTGAAATTTCTGGATTAATTGGGATATCCTAAATAATCTGCAAGATTAGGTGGAAAAATTTTTTAAAAGTTTACCCTCTCACTCTATTCATTGATCGCCGACATATGACATGCGCCTTAGCAGGGAAAACTGGATGTGAAAGATAAAGGGTGTTATGTGTAAATCCACCATCAGGCCTCTTTGAATAAAATTAGAAAATGTGTGTGTTATGGTTTGTGTGTTTTTGCAAGAATTATGTGTGGTAATACTGCAAAGGCCAGTCATTTAAATTCAATATTAAATAAAATATTCCTACTCGAAAAACAGATATTTTCTTAGCATCTTCTCCATCTAGATTCAATATACTATATAGAATTTTGTTCATAATAGTAGCACCCTCCAGATACATACACACACACCCCTCACACACTCTCTGTCTCTTTCTCTCTCTCTTGTGTAATTCAACACATAGTCAGGTTATGGGACTACACGTTGATCCTTTCTTACCCGAGCCTGCTGAAGAATGGCCTGGGCCTGAGCTTCCTGAGCAGAGACGGTTGGTCCTTTGGAACTATCGCCACCATAACGAAACTAAGAAAAGATAATAACATACAGAAGCTCAAAATCAGACTTTCTCACGTAGGTGCCTTAATTACTAGTTTAAACACTACTTAAAATGTTGGGATTTTACAAAGTGTGAGGTAATTCCATCATGAATCATACCTTGATTTTTTCTAAATTTCCCATTTATTTCTTATGGAGGTTCTCTAGACCATGCTTTACCACATTTAGAAGAGACTACAGAATCTGCAATTTTAAATTCCATAATTTTTGAAAACTCTGGAATAAGCCATCATCCATTTCTTTACCTGCACAAACGCCATCCACTCTATCCACTCATTTGTGAAAATTCTAAATGCACTCAGTTAAATAGTGTTACATAGCAACTGCTATTTTCTGAGCAAAATTTCTAGAATCTCTGTGAACACAGAGGAAATCTTCCTTGAGATGGATTCAGTTTGTTTACCTTAAGTAATTATACTAGGAAATATCCTTTCTGTATCCCTTCATAAAATGCTAAAGTTCCTTTCTCTGTCTGATTTACTTCACCCAGTATGACAATCAATAGTTTCATCCATGCTGCTTTTTATTAATAATAGCTGAATAGTATTCCATTATTATGTGCATATATGTTACATCCTCTTTATCCATTCATCTGTTACTAAACATTTAGGTTGCTTCCATGTCCTGGCTATTGTAAAGAGAGCTGCTATGAACACTGGGGTACATGTATCTTTTAAAATTTTAATATTCTCCAGATACATGCCTAGGAGTGGGACTCTTGGGCCATATGGTAACCATATTTTAGTTTTTTAAGGAACCTTCATGCTGTTTTCCATAGAAGATGCATCAATTTACATTCCCACTAACAGTGTAGGAGAATTTCCTTTTCTCCACATCCTCTCCAGCATTTACTATTTGTAGCTTTTTAAATGATGGCCATTCTGACCAGCATGAGTTGATATCTCATTATAGTTTGGATTTTTATTTCTCTAATAGTTGGGAATGTTTAGTATCTCTTCTTGTTCCTACTGATAATCTGTATGTCTTCTTTAGAGAAATGCCTACTTCAGCTCAGTTCAGTTCAGTTGGTCGGTCGTGTCCGACTCAGTGCAACCCATGAACCTCAGCACGCCAGGCCTCCCTGTCCATCACCAACTCCCAGAGTCCACCCAAACCCATGTCTATTGTGTCAGTGATGCCATCCAACCATCTCATCCTCTGTGGTCCCCTTCTCCTCCTGCCTTCAATCTTTCCCAGCATCAGGGTCTTTTCAAATGAGTCAGCTCTCCGCATCAGGTGGCCAAAGTATTGGAGTTTCAGCTTCAACATCAGTCCTTCCAATGAACACCCAGGACTGAACTCCTTTAGGATGGACTGGTTGGATCTCCTTGCAGTCCAAGGGACTCTCAAGAGTCTTCTCTAACACCACAGTTCAAAAGCATCAATTTTTTGGCGCTCAGCTTTCTTGATAGTCCAACTCTCACATCCATACATGACGACTGGAAAAACCATAGCCTTGACTAGATGGAACTTGTTGGCAAAGTAAAGTCTCTGCTTGTTAATATGCTGTCTAGGTTGGTCATAACTTTCCTTCCAAGGAGCAAGCATCTTTTAATTTCATGGCTGCAATCACCATCTGCAGTGATCTTGGAGCCCAGAAAAACAGTCAGCCACTGTTTCTACTGTTTCCCCGTCTATTTGCCATGAAGTGATGGGACCGGATGCCATGATCTTAGTTTTCTGAATGCCTACTTAGTCCTTCCATCTATTTCTTGATTGTGTGTGTGTGTGTGTTTTGCTGTTGTTGTTGTTATTAAGCTATATGAGATGTATATTTTGGAAAGTAAGTCAGTGATGGCTGCATATTTTGCAAGTATTTTCTCCCAGTCTATTGGTTGTCTTTTTGTTTTGTTTATGGTATCCTTCACTGTGTGAAAGTTTATAAGCTTGATTAGGTCCCATTTGTGTTTTGCTTTTGTTTCTATTACCTTGGGAGACTGACCTATGAAAACATTGTCATGATTTATGTCAAAGGATGTTTTGCCTATGTTCTCTTCTAGAAGGTTTATGTTATCATGTCTTACAGTTAATCTTTAAAACATTTTGAGTTTATTTTTGTGTCTGGTATGAGGGTGTGTTTGAACTTCATTGATTAATATTTGGCTGTCCAATTTTCCCAACACTACTTGCTGAAAAGACAGGCTTTTCCCCATTGTATATTCTTTCCTTATTTATCAAAGATTAATTGACCATAGGTATATCAGTTTATTTCTGGGCTCTCTCCTCTGTTGCATTGATCCATTTGCCTTTTTGTGCCAGCATTATGCTGTTTTGATTACTGTAACTTTGTAGTATTATCTGAAAACATGTCTCCAGCTTTGTTCATTTTCCTAAGTATCACATTGGCAATTATGGGCCTTTTATGGTTCCATGTACATTTTAGGATTTTTTTTTTTATGCTATTGTTAGTTATGTGAAAAATGACATGGGTAATTTGATAGAGATTGCATTAAATCTGTAGGTTGCTTTTGGGTAGTAAGGTCATTTTAATATTAATTCCTCTGCGCAACTTTAAAAAGTAATCTTAAGGTAAACTAAATAATTTGGGGGCAATGAATAATAACTGTATAAATATATGTTATTTAAAAAGTATCAACTAGTGTCTATATGGTGGTAAACAGTATACTAATTTCATGTAATACATGAAATGCATGTTACCCATATGACTCAGGATAAAGTACACAATTAATAATACTAAGTTCTTTAAGCTTTGTTGTCAAAATATAATGAAATAATAAAGGCTTAGTTCTACTTCAAAGTTAATATTTACCAGAATTTTGCTTTATTGAATTTTCCAGTTACTGGAGGCTGCTTCATTTCAAGTATCTCTACCTTATATAGTAGATTTTTGATTGATCTATAATATGATTCTGCAATATTTTTCAGCAATAGGATGACAAAACATCAGGTTATCTTTACAACAATAAAAATACATACCGGTAATACTAACATGGTACCAGGAGGACCAGGTAGACCATCAGCCCCTGGTAAACCAGGACGTCCTGGAGGACCCTAGGGAAGTAAATGAAATCATCAAAATTAATAAATAAACAAAATAATTAAATTATTAGAAACTGAATAACTTTGAATGCCATAACTCTACATTACCTAATTTTTCATTTGTCCTCTACTCCTTGGTTAATTTTCTTTTATTAATAGTAAGTATATCTAGAGATGACTGTATTTCACTGCACTAGTTTTACATAATTTAAATGATATGTAAATTTATTGCTATTCAAGGAAGAAGAAAAAAGGGATTTTGCAAGAAGAGTTTCAACAGACTTAACATAAATAGTCTATTTCACCATGTGACCCAGGACACGATCTTCAAATTAGGATGCAGGCTTACTAACTCATTCTAACAGCATTCAGCTAAACAGTCGTAGTAGTTCCTGGAAAATATGTCTTAATTCCAAAGGAAGAACTTGCTCTAATGTATCAGGTTCATATCAAAATGAAAACTGATTATAAATAATAACAAATTTCTTACTAAGTATAAGATCAAGGCATTGTCTCTCCTCTCATTTTTAAAATTATAGTTAGAAAAGTTAAACAAAACTTTGCACATTGAATTCACATGTTATTCAAGTGAGAAGAATAATATCTTAAATTTGTAGAATATATTTTATTTCTTTTTATTTAAATTGCATTCTTTTGAATCCCTTCACTTACCCTCTCGCCAGGGTCACCAGGGGGTCCAGTGGGGCCTTGTAGACCTGGAGGACCCATAAGACCCTACGGAGAAATAAACCATGATGAGTCAGATTCCTGACTTAATTAGTATTCAGGCAAATTCATCCTACCAAAATCAAAGACGAACTCATTTATATTTCATAAACACTTTCTCCCAAACAACTGGCCTATTAAACTTCCCATAAAAAGAGAACATATAGGGGCCACTTTATAGCTAACTCAGCTCTTCCTCTACAAGGCTGTCCTCAGGGTAGACAAAGACATTCCATGGAAGAACAAAAAGGAGATCCTGCCAGTGTACAGTCCCTGAGGTGGAAGCTGGTTCCCGGCTCTTGTGAAAGAAATGGTATACTCATTCAATTAGACTGCAAAAATGTGACCACGAAGTTGAAATCTAGAAATCATTTATCTTCTTCTGTGGGTGTAAGTATTTATAGGCATGGGTATAATATATTTAATTCACATGACAAGAATTTAATTAATTTCACAAAAGAAAGAAGATTTCTTACAAAGTCAGATCAGTACTACTCCCTGACAAAAAGACAAACTGATGAGTAACAACAGCCTTACTAAAAAATGAAAATGGAAGCTGATATCACTACATTCGGTAGTACAATAAAGGCAGCTATAGTCTATTTAGAATTCTCAACTCCATTCATTGAGATGTGCTTATACCTCTAAAAAGAAAAGAAAGAAGGCCTTTATATATTTTTATAATTTTCAGATACAAAGTTGAAGATCAGGTTAGAAATGTCAGAGATAATTAAGCAACAAAAAATATTTAAAACAAAATTTAATTTCATAGCTCTCAAAAGAGTATCATTTGGATAGCCAAATCAGAAACTGATTTAAGGTCACCAGGTCCTCTAAGTACTTGCTTCTATAATTCAACACTCAAATGTGTGTGTGTGCTTAGTCACTCAGTAATGTCTGACTCTTTGTGACCCTATAGACTGTAGTCCACCAGGTTCCTCTGTCCATGGGGATTCTCCAGGCAAGAATACTGGAGTGGGTTGCCATGCCCTCCTCCAGGGGATCTTCCAAACCCAGGGATCAAACCCAGGTCTCCTGCATTACAGGCAGATTCTTTACTGACTGAGTCATCAGGAAAGCTCCATACTCAAATAAAATTTATAAATTCAACAATATAATAGAAATCTTATATCTGATTAAAAAAATCAAGACAAAAATAATTTTAAAACATTACATACCGCAGGTCCTGCAGGCCCTGGTGGTCCTTCAATAAGCATGCCCTACAGTTAAAGAAAAGATAAAGTCATTACTAGGGCAATGGAACCCCTAACCTCTTATCTAACTGGCTCTATGAAAGCACCACATCACAGCACTTTAAAAGGTGAATTATCTGCTCCTACATACAAAGATAATTATTAACATGTTTGCACAGGGGAGGGAGGAAATTCAAAACGATATAAGATGTAATTCCTGTCCTGAGAAAATCTACGAACTAATTAGCAAGGAAACAAATATTCAGGTAAGTAATATTACAAAAAGAATATACTAAGTGCTCCCCCAAAGGGCAAATACATTAACCAAATTTTTGCTAGCAGCCAGAATAACACCTGGTACATAGCAAGAACGTGATAAATGTTTGCTGTGTGAATGAAAGGGTGGGAGAAAGAGCACCTAAGCACTTTAATTCAGGGAAACGGGAGTAAAGTCCATGCTAAAAATTGGGCATAAATGTAAGTTCTTAAATGGACAAGAAATAGACTACTATTTCAGGATAAGAACCCAATTCTAAAAGTTTATGATTCTACTCTGAAAATTGTCTTGTCATTTTAAAAGTTAGTTGTAACTTTGCATAACAAAGACAAATTTATTCTGAAAATTGTTTTTAAAGATGTTGGTGAGCATATGATGTGCTTTCTCAGATTTGGGGGTAATAGGCTACAATGTTCTCAGAGATGCATCTTTTTTGTGTTTATCTTCCTCCATCACTTAAAAAAAAATTTTGTCCTTGCAGTTTCTGAAATGATTTTCATGAGCTTGAGGCAGTTCAACATACTTCCTTTATTTCTAATACAATACTTTCCCCCAAATTGCTGATTAAGGAGAATGATAGTAAAGTTGATTTCCAATAAGAATTTGCTTCTTACCAATATCTTGAGTGGTAGTAACATTAATATAAATCTGAAAAATCACTTTTCTTCCAGCGGAAGAAAAGGAGGCAAATTTTAAAAAGAATGTTTTCATATAATTATATGATGTGATTTGGATATGAAACAAATAAATGCTGTGTTAAATAATATATTTCTAATTATGTAAAGTCATGGCACTTAAAGGAAAAATCACTGAACTGGAAAATAGAAGAGACAAATTCAGGTCATAGATCAACTACCAAACGTTTGAACCTCAGGAAAGTTACTTAAACCCTTTAGATCTTAAGCCCCTTAGTTATAAAAGGAAAGAATTAGATTAAAAGATTGTCAGCTTTGGAATTTTCAAATTCCAAAGTTCTCTATCTTTCTGTTTTTTTGATTTACTGAAATTGTACTTATCAGAACTGGATTTACTAACTCACTTACTTGGGGCATTATAAATGTTTAGACATATAGAATTTTCAGTGGTACTACATGAACATGCATAATAATTCACAACAGTGGTAGCTCATGATACAAATCACTGTACCAATCTTTCCAACGTATTCACACCAGTACTTACAGGTTCAACTACTGCTGGTTCTCCTTTCTGTCCTTTTTCTCCATATGCACCATGGCCATTTATCTGTTGAGTGAAAAATTCAAGCAGCCTGTCTTTAAGTAAATAAGGCTATTTAAGTATTTTTAAAAGGTTAATCATGTAAGTGCATTTAAACAATCTATTAAAATATACTTTTAAACAAAGAAACCAATTAAAGTTTTAAATGCTGAAAATATACAAAGGAAAACACAAGGAACATTAATGCTAAATCTTGAGTGAGATTGAACAATTGCTTCTTAAAGATATATTATACAAAAATAATGATATTTGTTGACCTCAGCTATTATTCCAAGGCAATAAACAAAAAGTGCCTTCAAATTAAAATCAAAATAATAAAAGTAGTGGGAAGAAATTAGTAGAGAGGTTCAAACGTTTAAATACTAATAATTATAACAGTAAAATGATAATTAATATGGTGGACTACTGAACTTCACCAGGTAAGAAAGGTCAATTAAACTGGTTAAAAGTTAGAAAATAGTCTTGGTATCCAGAATGACAATGACTGATTTAATCTTATCAGTGCTAAGGAAATTTGGATTATTCTTTCGAAAGAACACTCCAGTAGTGTGGCCTGAGAGCTCCATGAGGAAGAATCTATCAAGGTCTCTTAGTAGTAATCAACATTCATGGTTTATATAAGAACAAAGTATATTTTAAACCTGAAAAGATATGAAGATGAACATGAAAATACACCAGAAATAAGACACACAATGACACAGAGCATAATACTGACTTACACTTGCTTCTGTGATATCTGTTTCTGCTGGAACACCTGGACCAAATTCTTCATTAGTGGGGCTTGTTGGTTTATCTTCATACTCCTTATATTCATAAAAATCATATTCACCTAAATCTCCATCTACCAGAAGATCAGAGTCCCTGCCGTCTATTTGTTTGTTTTCATATAGCATATCCTCAGAATTTTTCCTCTGGGAATCATAATCCTCTCCAGTTAGATATTCTTCAGTAAATACTTCTTCAACTGGATTTGGCTATTAATTTATGTTGTAAGGAATTGGAGAAATGAAGTTTACTGTTAGTAAAGCAAGGTAAGCATTTGCAAATACAGTTTGATGGCATGTGATGGGAAGTGGTTTGAGTACTACTCAAGCAAGTCTGAAGGCTGGGAAAGATAGTCTTTCAACATCATTGAAAGGAATATTTTTGTACATTGGAATGCACAAGAAAATATTGCTTTCAAAGCACCTTTGTCAATAAACTGCAAATATTCACATAGATTCAACATGTGTATTTGCTTGTTCATTGGAAAAAACTTGTTATGCAATTTGATATCTACTTTATAGTTTGACTCAAATAATATATATATGTAATATTTAGTTTAACTTAATTTTCACATCTCACAGAACCTCATACTGAAATATAATTTCTATCAGAAAAGCTATGTAAGTTTGACTCTCAATCCAAAAAATAAAATATCAATGCCAATATTGAGATTTATCATTGCAATATTTACTCAGAGCTCCAAGTATTTAGTGCAGTATTATATCACAAAGAGTTCTTTAAAGCAAAGAAAATATAAATTATAATCCTCAGAATTTAATACAATAAAATAGATCACTATATAGTCTCATAAAGAGTATGAGCCTATTTACTTAAAAGTAAAATTATATTAAGACTCTAATGTGATATAATTATATCAAAACTACTCACAGAGATACAGAAAAATAACACTAGTATAATTTCCTTTTTATAAATAATTACTCATTAATATCATAAATCTGAATAACATTGATTAGGTAATTTTTGGTCATGCTATGATTTTGATGAAGTTCAGATTAAATAATGTATCTTGCTACTTTTGAATTTCAGTTTGAAATAACTTGTTTGCTATGACATAGCAAATCTATATAATAGAATAATACTTAATAATAAGTATGTTACTTAAAGTCATGTGAATGAAAAAAGTGGCCAATGATTAATTCAGCAATTGTTAACTAAAATAAAATTTCCAATAACCATAATATTTTGTATTCTTAGACAATGAGGATATACTATCATTACAGAGTACATATTATCCAGAATCAGAATAGTACTGTGCTTATAGCTCTGAGCTAAAAAGTTGAAAATTTGGACATGTAAATAAACATCTTAAGATAACCATTTTTGGAAAATGATTAACTTGATTAATTTGGATTATCTTGGACAAGATTTGGACTTGAAATCTGTTCTTTCCCTAAAATGTTATTATTCTAAAATATGTTTTTTCATGTAAAGTCCCACTGGGACACATGTGATGTAAAATTTTTAATTAAATTGATTCAGTTAATCCTCATTCCAGGTGTGAAGAAATTTAACAAAGTTAAACTGAATTGTATACTTATTTTCTCATAACTGGAATATATGCATAATATGAAATTCAGGAAGATCATTCTAATTTGTACCTGAATATACTGAAATATTTTCATAGAAAGGACTGGGAAAAGTTAAGATATATTATTTTAACCGTAATTAAATTTGAAAATGTAAACAAACATTAAAATCAACTAAGACTATATTTTCTCAAAGTATTTGTGTCATAAAAAGGCATGATTATTGGTCAGATGGTTGTAAATTTTAATTGTATCATTTGATGATACAATTTTTTTTTTTTGAAGGATTTTCCTCCTCACAAAAAGGTCATGTTGTGAGTAACCTTAATCACAACATTTTTGAGAAGCTTGTTCTATCCCAGGAGCAATCAAGAAAATGATGGCAGCCAATTCAGTTTGATCAGTTTGGCATTTGCATGAAGCAGAGTCATGCAAACCTGAATTGGGATTAATTTTAAATGAACTTTTTTTAGTAACAGTGAGCCAGTGCTATTGTTTCTCTTACTTCAGTAAAGGAATAAACACATCAAACTTTTCAGAGGTTATAGATTCTTCCAGAGTAAAACATATCAAGAATTATTGCACATTTAAAAAAATTGAACTGTGATTTAATACTGTCTACAAACATTACCTCATTTGATCCAGATACACTCCTAGGAGCTTCTGTCTGGTAACTTTCTGTCCCATAGTTGTATTCTTGAAAATCATCAACAATATTTGCCTAATAGTGAATTCAAAAGAAAAGTAATTAGTAAAAATGTTAAGGTAATCCAAAATCTATAGAAAGCATGATTAATTAGGATATTGTATTAGCCAAATGAGTATTTATCTAGTTGGGTTAGGACAATGACTCATCATCAGAGATCTTCCAGCTTATCTAGGAGAGATCTTGATTGCTTTTTCTTTGCTACCTTTACCCCTAGCTTGGCCATTGCTGCTGCTTGATAAGTTTTCTTCTTCTTGGATGCAAATTTTTCAGATTTAGGGGGTGTAAACTTTTTGAACTTTTCCTTTGAATTAGTGGCCACTGTCTTCATCTTCATTTTGAAACTGAATTTCTTTTTCTGTAAAATGTGGTGAAAGATGGAATGGAAAACATAAATAAAATGAAAAGGGAAATGAAGAGCATGGATGAAAGGAAGAATAAGCGAAGCAAATCAAGCATCATTCCTTCAGGACAGCTACTACTGTCAAATAAAAATCAGTTATTGGGTCATAGAAATGAGATGAATGAAAGATCGACGATAAGTTTGAGGGAGAGTGGACAATAAGGGAACCACAAGATGACAAATACCAGGACACCATACACAAAGGTTCTACTATGCTTTTACCTCGGTTTGTGCTATTGTCTCCTCAGTTACAGTGGGTGTCTCTGTTACACTTTCAGCCTCTTTATATTCTGCTTCCCCATACTCATAGTCATATTCCATTATATCCTCAGGTGCATACTACATTGCAAAGGAAAAAATATCAGGCAATTTTGTTAGTTGCTGGTAATACTATTAACAAAATGGGATCATGTTCTTAACTTTTTACTGGTAAAGTTAAGAGACAAGGAAATACTGTTATCTAAATATTACTTGTGTTACAAGAAGTAATACTATCATATACAGAGTATAATAAAATACTGATAAAGCAGGTTTTCTGAGAGCAGAACAGTGGTTAGGCGTGTAAGGAAATTAAAAGTTTAGAATATTAATTCAAACTTTTAATTCTTAATATTAATTCAAACATAGCAGTTACATACTTGGACATAGTTGTTGTCCATAGTTGTTAAATATTCATGTTAATTTGGATTTGTAGAAACTGCTACACAAACCTCTTTTATTTATAGCAATTTCAATAGGTACTTTGTTTTTCATTGAACTGCATGTGTAAAAAGTCTTCCCAAGTATGAAATAATTTACATATCAGTTGTGGGATGGAAAGGGGAGAGAATAAAGAAAGGGAACAGAAGGAACATGAAATGATTCTATATCTATTCAGAATAATAGAACCAGTGGGGAAAAAAATCTAAAATCTATTCAGAAATAACTGATTTGTTATAAACTTAAGATCAAAATGAGCACAGTTGGAACCATTAAAAGATTCAAAATTAGATCTGTTTATACTTAACACACTGTAAATTTTTACAAGTATTGTGTTTTTTCTGTTGAAAAAGAGCATAACACTTGGGTATCTTAAAACATGTAAATGTAACTCAAATTGAAAGATGGAATACTAGATTGCTTTTCATTAAAAATATTAAGAGAGAAAAATATGTTTCTCAATAAAGGGATGAGAAAAACAATTAATACTTAATTATGAGGAAACTATGTTCATCTTCAAAGCCAAATATATCTACTGAAATTTTAATCTTAAACATATATTATTGGTTTTAATCAAAATAACTGTAAATCTATTAAGGTCATATATAGCAAAAATATTAAGCAGCAAATCAATAAGCTAAAATGCTAATATATATGCACATATTATTTATAACATATCTTTATGTATATGTATACATACATTTGTGTATGTATATGTACATATGTTTAGTATATTTATGTATATATATACTTAGGTACATATATACATATGTGTGTGCATGTATATACACACACACACATATATGCTAAAAGCAGTCTATTTGGAAATCCCTATGTATTTGGTAAAATTTCAATTATATCCCAAGTGGACCTCTCTTGGCCTTTTAAAATTGCCAATGGTTCCCTTTCAATGCACCAGAAAAATAACTCTTCACACCATGTCTTTTAGAGACTTGTGATCACTGGACCTTCTAATAAGCACTATTAGCTACAGCAATGCAAATGAACGCAAATTTCATAAAGACATATAATGAAACATATTGCAAACCAATCACAAAAAGGATTATAAAAATAGACAATTTAAAAGCATCTTAAATACATCTTGAATGAAGCCTGGTATTGAAAGTAGCCAGTTACCTTTACTATCTTTATATCATGTTTTTCTTTTTTTTTCCTTATAGGAAGAAACCTCTTCTAACCTCCATAATTCTCTCTTCTGTTTTAACTTTTTCTACACGGAGATCAACCAGACTAGCTGTGGTGGTAGAATAATGAAGGAAGTAATGTGCTCACTATCCTAGGCATGAAAGCACATGCTTTTCTTAGAGCCATCCAGAAGTCAGTGAAAAGAATCATTGCTTCTGTTCTCCTTATTTCTTTAAACAACATCTCCTCTGAAGGGTATTGACACCATGGTTTACATGAAGGAATTTGCTGGTCTACATGAAGCTTTACAACCTGTTTTTGGAAATGATTCTCCCTTTTTACTACAGAATTTTGTGATGCCTCAAAGACAGGTAAAGAAGAGAGAACTAGTTATAATTAATCAGATGAATATGTGCAAAAAGATGTGCAGTGATAGAATTTCACCTACGATTTGGGAGTTGCCTAGCATAAGTTAAAATATGTGAGGAGAAAGGGACTTTTTCTAGAAACGTTGTTAAGCCTTTTCTTTTTCAAGTTGTTAGAAAAATAGTGGCATTGCAAATATCTGTGTCTCTGAGAACTAAGATATCTGATATATATTAAGTGCAAAAAATTAAAGGTAATAAATTTCTTTATAAAACAGTGTTTTTCTCTTGCTGCTTCTTCCTTTTCATGTTTTATACTGATATGAAAGATAAGAACGTTAATTCCCTACTGTACATAGGACATTGCAGTCTGTGTTATATTCAATATACTAAGAAAGAACTACATGCAGATTTAACATCCAATTTTTTAATTAAGATAGAAGGATTATTTAACATGGTGGAAAAATTCCCAAACCACCATAATTTTAATATTGGTTACTTCGCTATATAAATGGTATCGTGGAAGTTTAAGTTGAGTAATAGTTTCATATTAACACTATATTTAAATCTATCATTTTATATTTTACTCTGATTATGATGCAATGTTACACCAAACACCAAACCAATCAATACAAATTGATTCTTAAGAATGAATTAAAACATGCTCTTTAGAAGATATGAACCATACAAAATCACAAGTTGAAGAAAACACATTTGAGTTAATTTATAAAATAAATTGATATTTATTAATCCAAATCAGAATGATAATATGTGATTGTCACAAATTTATTAATGGAAAATTAAGCAATATAAAGTACAACATGTATGTTTGATGCTCTAATTTTGCACTATATTGTGTTGGTAACATTGCATTTGTATTTTGCCTAGGCAAAATATCTGTTGTACAATTATTAAAATGCATACTTGTATTATAATGATACAAAAATGGCTATAGTTAAAAAGTAATATAAGGATGGCTTACAATTCTATTAACCAGGTGTTTTTCATACTAGTAAAAAAGATTTTTCTTACTGAAGTATCAATGTAACTTAGTATTGGGGGGAAAAGTGAGAGCTGATTCTTCAAAAAAATTTTTCTAGATGACATATTCAATACAGAAACTAAGAAATGCTATTATTGGATCACCCAACAAGATTTTCATGCAGTCCTTATCACAGCAGTACATTCTTTTCCTCATCAGATGTTTCTAGTAAAAAACAAATTTGACTTACCAGCAGAATGTTAAATTTATGAATCAACAACTAAAGTAAAAAAGGGAATGCCTACTTTTTAATGAATTTAAGATAAAAATGGTTAAAACTATTATTTTGCCTTAAAATAACTCAGCTTACCTTACATAATAGTATTAAAACATGGAAATAAAACAGCTCAAGGTGATATAATAAGAATGCATACCTTCATTCTTCCAAAAATCAGAGCCATATCTGTTGCTAAAAAGAACAAGACTTATCTTTCTTAAAACAGGGGCAAAATATTAATAAATCTCGTCTGTCTTGAACATATATACTAAATGTTATAAATTTTAATATTGAGTCTCCACATAGTGTCTAAGATATAAAAACACTAAACCTGAAGATATTAGAATGTTTTAATAAATCATGAGGGAATTCACAGATTGTTCTAATAAACCATGAGGGAATAAAAAGAATGAAGCACTTGAGAGCTGGGAGATAGGCAAACACAAATATCCAAGTAATTTCTCTTTTACTCTCTCATATTTGTTTTCCTTTTAGCTTCTTAAACCTTTATTCTGGTTCAAAAACAATTAATATTAAATTATGGAAAAAGTCAGTGCAACAGAATTCACTAACATACCTTAAAAAGAAAAGTAATGTCAAAAATTAGTAAAACAAATTTAATTCACATGCAGAAATAACAGTAAACTAAAACTAAGAGATAAGATCTTAACCTGCTCTAAATAAAAAACTCAAAAGATGGTACTTCATAGTATTTTTTTTTCTTTTTTTTTTTTTCATAGTATTTTAAAATACAAGAAGAAAGCTATTTGAGTTATTTTCAAAGATAAGGATAATCTTGATGTTTATAAACTTCCATCCCAAATTCTAAAATTTTAAACTCTTCATCTTAAAAAAGAAATAAAGTTTTGCAGCCAACTAAAGACTCAACTCCTTCCAGAATTTGCTTTTTAATTTCCAGAAAATCCACATTAACAAATTTTACCTAAAAATTTGCATAAAAGGTACACTGTATTATATTTTTGTTCTTTGGGATATTCAAGTCTGACAAAATGACTATTGCTAACTTAAATGTAAATATTTTTTATCTGAGAGAGAATAGGGTCAAATTTCATTATGGTGAATTTTCTTGCAAAAACAGCCTGGAAAATGGTTTCACACTGGAGTTTCAAATAAACTAATGCAGTATTAATCAAAGCATATGAACATCTAGTTACTGCAATCAGTTCATACTGCTTTTCATTCCATTGCTCTTTGTATCAAGTCTTGTGCAAGAAAAGGAAAACTTACATATCAATGTAGCATAACCATATAAGAAATGGAAAAAAAAAAAGAGTCTCTAAATATTCAACACAGCCTGAAAACTTTAAGATAGCACTAACATCCCTTCTTTCATCTGCACAAATTGTCAAAGGCTTGAAGATATGGCAAGTACACTAGAAAATAGTTATCCTTGTCATGAGGTTGCTTTAATTATAAAAGTAACAAGGAAAAAATAAATGTTGGAGAAATTATCTCTTTTCTCATCTCCCTCTAAAAAAAAATATCCTCCTCTACACACTGTATAAGGGAACTATATTTCTAAGAAATTAAGTAACAAAATACTTGAGATTGAAACAAACATCAAAAATCTTCTTCAAATTGCCTCTCCTTTGAAATATTAGTGAAAGAGTGAAAGTATTAGTCGCTCATTAAAACACTATTAAATAAAGGTATAGTTTACTTAAAAGTGAATAAATAGAGACACAACTTGAAACTGCAAACTATGTCATTACCACTGGAATGAGAAAACGTGCCCTGATCTTACGTGGTTCCTCACCTCGTCGACCTGGGGTTCCTGAGCCTGAGCAGCCTTGGGAGCTGAGGAATCACAGTCTGGACTATAATGCTCACAGTAGTCATATGCTGCTTTGGGGTCACCTATGATCAACAACTGCTGGATGTCCCCCTGCCAAGAAACAAACATGGTTACTTAGCATATTCGAATACACATATATCCAGAGAAAGATTTACCTGAGACATAGTGTTGTTCATTTTCAAATATTTGAGAAGAAAAATCACTTACATTTCAATGTTGAAAGCAATCTTATAGGATTGACAGAGAAATTCACAACTATTTAACAAATCAGATCTTAATATATTCCAATAAAAATTAATGGAAAATAAATTTTAAAAAATTTAAATGTAATAAAATAAAGATTAGAAATAATAGTAGGGTTAGCTAAAGAGTTTTAGTTTCAGGACATTCTGGAAACTGTATGAATAAGAGGAAAACCAAATATTTTGCTCTTGAAGTCATCTGAATATTTCTGCATGGGTCTCACTTGACATGAAGCTAGTTTGATATAAATCTATGGGTCATGATCATATTAATTTAGAATTATACCCAGACGCGGAAAAATGTCTGGGTTAATATCCACTTGACTTGGTGATTCAAGTTTCTGTAAGTTTGAGAACATGAGTCTGATTCACAAAACTCCTGATTTCATTTTGAATAATTTCCGAGTTATTATAGCTTTCTCTACATCTGACTAGCATATGTTATTTAGAGCCTGATGAAAATTATAAACATCTCTAAAACTGAGTAACAGGAAAGAATTCACAGCACTTTTATGACACAGCATTCATTTATTCATCAACAAATGTGGACTGAAAAAGTACAATACACAAGACACTGAACATAGTATCATGGGAGGTGCAAACATAAATTTGATATAATCCTTGCCCTTGGAGAGTGTGATATAATGGTTAAGATTTAAAACTGTAATAAAATGGAGAACAAAATTTATAACTTAAAAATATACAAGCAAACTCGTGTGAAAAGTAACCAGAAAAGAGTATAAATTATTTAATTCTAGCCCACAAACTTTTATTAAATACCATGGCTACTATCTGTAGTGTGGTAGTCAATTCTATTTGCATTGCTTTCTTCTGTCTAAAAAGCACTCTATACGCATACTCTTAAAATTAGCATTTATTTTAATGGCTCATAAATCTATATTTTCATCCCTATCACATTATTGAGATAAAAGTTACATACAGAATTTATTCTTTTAAAGTGTACAGTTCAGTGTTTCAGTTCATTTACAGGGTTTTCCAACCATCACCAATATCTAATTTTAGGAAACTGTCATCATCCCTAAAAGAAACACCACAACCAATGACAGTCACTGCTTACCTCTCCTTCCCCCAGCCCCTGGTAACAAGTAGACATTTCATATGTCGTGATTGGGACTAGCTTTTTTTATGTATCATGTTTTCAACTAAATGGACTCATTATCATGTCTGTGTTGCTATGCTTGATGGTGTCCCACAGGTCTTTTATACTCTGTAAACTTTATTTCAAGTTTATTCTTTCTTTTCTTCATACTGAGGAATCTCAATTGATTTTCAACTCCAGATCTATTTTGTTCTTTTAAAAGAAATCCAATGGTTATTTATCTCTATTTGATAAAACATCATTTCCATATTGTCAGTTAGTTCTTATGCTGTGGTTTCCTTTAGTTGTTTTTTGGTTTTTTTTTAACATACGCATAACTGCTGACTTAGAGTCTTTTGTAAGTCCAATATCTGTCATGTCTTCAAGGACATAGATTTGCTTTTCCTTTGTATGGGACATAATTTTCTGATTCTTTGCCTGTCCCATAATTTTTTCTTGACAGTTGCATATTTTAAATATCACCTTTGGAAACCGTATTCCATTATGCCTTCCCCTCAATGCCTGGTATTTCTGTGTGCGGTTATTTTTGCTGCTTGTCTAGTGATCTTTTGAAGTAATTCTATAAGTCAATATTCTTTTGTTTTCTGTATCCACTGAGGTCTCTACTCAACTAGGCTAGTGATGAGTAAATGATTGAACAGAGAGTTCCTTAAAAAACTTTCACTATTTGCCAAGTCTCTGAGTGTGTATTTGTGTGTGAGTACACCTTTAATATTTCAACAGTTTACAACTATGCTTTAGATTTCATTTCTTGTTATACAGATCCTAAAGCTCAGTAATATTTGAGATATTAGGGTCTCTTCAGGTCTTTTCTCAACATGCACACAGGCCTCATAGATACCCAAGAAATTACAGAAGCTTTTCAGTGCCCTTCATAGACATCTCATTTCCAGTTTTTTTCTTCTTAGTGTCTTTGTCTGATCCTTGTTTGCTCAACACCCTAACATTTAAGCGAACACTGCCAAACACTAAGATCTGCATCTAGAATGTATCATTAGTAACAGAAAAATTACTAAAATTAAAATGTCAAAAACACACATCTGCCAATAGAAATTTCACTAACATGACATATTACAATGCTTGATAATCCTTAAGATAAATCTTGTTGAATTAAGAAATTTCTCCACAGTCAGATTTAGCTATAATTTTTCAGTTACTTAGTCATTTTATTCAATCATTCATTCAGAAAGTTCTTTATAAGTGCATGTAATCTCGGTGGCTCAAAGGTAAAGAATCCACCTGCAATAGAGGAGATGCAGAGACGCGAGTTTGATCCCTGAGTTGGGAAGATTTCCCATGGGGTGGGGAAATGGCAACCCACTTTGCTTATTTAACGTATATGTAGAGTATATCATGCAAAAAGCCCGGCTGGATGAATCAGAAACTAGAATCAAGATTGCCAGGAGAAATAACAACAACCTCAGATATGCAGATGATATCACTCTTGTGGCAGAATGTGAGGAGTAACTAAAGATCCTCTAGACGAGAGTGAAAGAAAAGAGTAAAAATGCTGTGTTAAACCTCAATACTAAAAAGCTAAGATCATGGCATCCAGTCCCATCACTTCATGGCAAATAGAGGGGGAAAAAAGTAGAAGCAGTGGCAGATTTTATTTTCTTGGGTTCCAAAATCACTGCAGGGCTGACTGCAACCATGGTGACACTTGCTCCTTGGAAGGAAAGCTATGACAAACCAAGACATCATATTAAAAAGCAGAGACATCACTTTGCCGACAAAGGCGTGTACAGTCAAAGCTGTGGTTTTTCCAGTAGTCATGTACGGATGTAGGAGTTGGACCATAAAGAAGGCTGAGCAATAAAGAACTGATGCTTTCGAATTGTGTTGCTGGAGAAGACTTCCTGAGAGTCCCTTGGACCGCAACAAGATCAAACCAGTCAGTCCTAAAGGAAATCAACCCTGAATATTCACTGGCAGTACTGATGCTGAAGCTCCCCTATTTTGGCCACCTGATGCAAAGAGCTGGAAAAGACTCATTGGAAAAGACTCTGATGCTGGGAAAGTTTGAAGGCAAATGGAGAAGGGTATGGTAGAGGATGAGATGGTTAGATAGCATCACTGACTCAATGGACATGAGTTTGAGCAAACTCGGAAATAGTGAAGGTCAGGGAAGCCTGGCATGCTTCAGTCCATGGGGTAGACAAGAGTCTGATATGACCTAGCAACTGAACAACAAATAACCAGTAACAGAGAAATTTGAATTTTCTTCATTCTGCTGTTTAAAAAAAGGACATCATTCAGTATATCTTGAATACTGTCATCTTAGAGGATCTCAATTAGAAATTCTAATTCTTGAACCCCAGCTTTGTCATTAATTACTCAGAATTATGCAAGTCATTTGGACTTCCCAGGTGGTTCAGTGCTAAAGAATCTTCCGGCCAATAAAGGAGACTCAAGAGACATAGGTTTGACCCCTCGGTTGGGAAGATCCCCAGGAATAGGAAATGGCAACCCACTCCAATATTCTTGCTTGGAAAATTCCATGGACAGAGAAGCCTGGCAGGCTACAGTCCATGGGATCGCAAACAGTCGGACACAACTGAGAAATTAAAACTTCAGACTTAACTTACAGATGATATAATAAACTAAATGCAGCTTTTACTGAAACACAAAAAAGTTGTCTGTTGTATGCCATATGGTATTTTTAATAGCATATTTTTTAGAATACTGGTTTCCTAAGTACTTAACTATTCTAGTTAAGGCACTCCACTTCATTAAATGGAATCCTGCCATTATTTCCACTATAAATTCTTTATTCAGGTGTTTGATATTCAGCCATAAAATATACTACTGGAAAGAAACTGGAAAATTCAGTTAAAAATCTATAGTGCTCTTTTTCCCAGAAGGTATTCTACAGTGTTTTATGGTAATCATATGACATGTTATGAGACAGTCTGTAGACAAACAAAAGCATCCTGACAGGTTGAATGAACCATAAATATTTAGATTCAATAGTCATAAAAATTTCCATAACTGGAATAGGATGAAGTTACCAAGTAAAGTTGGCATCTGCTGCACACAACATATGAAAAAGACATCCTCCTCCTCTAATGACCCACAAAGCCAAAATTAAAGCAGAGCTGATGCAATTACCTTGCTATCTACAGCTGCGCCAACTGGGTCTGGGTCTATACTATAGCATTTGTTTATAGACAGGATGATTCGGGAAGAGGAAAGCAAAATAAATGTAAGAAAACTGAATCGAAATTATAAAGATATGGTTCCTCTGAATGTAACTTCCATTGCAAAAGTATTCTGACACATTTTTATCACAACAAATTATGTAAGTATTAGCATATCCTCAATTCAAAGCTAAAATATAATGCATATATCCTAACAATTATTGTTTGTTATTTTTGGTTGTACATGCATATACATGTTGTTGTTTAGTGTCTCATTTAATTTCGAAGGTTTTGAAAATTAGAAATTTCATCTCCCCTAAGCCTGGAGTAAAGCACACACTGCAACTGTATTCTATAAAATCAGCTAGCCTCCATATTTCCCGAAGCACATTCTTACTTCCATTACTTCCAACATGTAGGTATCTCAATGGGTATTAATGCATTTATAAAATACTTCTTGGGAAAAAATTGTATGTTATAAGCACATAGGAGTTAGGGTGATGAAGAAGATGGAGAGAGAAATAGCATTAAACAGAAAATGCATCTTAAAACTTTTGATGAATGAAGCTGACAAACTTAGAAAAGGACATACAGTGCTGTATAGTTGGAGGGATGGCCCTATGTGGTGATAATGAGTAGTGAAGATTGAGGGATAAAAGAGATAAAGATAGAAGAAAAACAAAACAAGCAAACAAAAAACTAAGGAAGGAACTGATTTAAGAAAGGTTTTGTGTGTGAACTGAAATCTAAACATTACAGAGTGTTGTTCAAAGACTTTGAACCATGGAGTAAACTGATCAATGCTGCATTTTAACAAAACTGCTATGACAACGTGGGGGAGGATGATTTTAAAGCAGCCAGTTTGTAAGCCTAAGACTCCATAAGAAATCCATTGCACTTAAGCATTAAGAAAATAAACTAAGGCAGCAATAGGAAGAAGGGAATAAAGGATGGTGGTGGTGGTGATTTAGTTGCTAAGTAGTGTCCCACTCTTGCGACCCCGTGAACTATAGTCCAGTAGGCGCCTCTGTCCATGGGATTTCCCAGGCAAAAATACTGGAGGGGGTTGCATTTCCTTCTCCAGGGGATCCTTCTGACCTAGAGATAAAACCCAGGTCTCCTGCATTACAGGCAGATTCTTTATCAACTGAGCCACCGGGGAAGCCCCTATAGAATAAAATATAGATATAAAAGATATCTAGGAATAAAAGATAATAGAGTTTATTAGAGAAAACATGTGTGAAATTTGGGAACTGACCAGATACTGATGATGAGTGGGATGGGATATGCAAGGAGAGAAGGAGGAAGTGAGTTAGAGAGTAATGAAAGGCAGTTTTGTAGTTTCTGGTATGTGCAAGAGTAGGAAGGCAAAGGCATTTGTTTGACTGAGAAACATAAGAGAACATAAGAGAAAGATGGAGGATCAACCTTTTAAGTGTATAAAGTAAAATGATAATTAAGGATTGCTTTTAGAAAAAGTTCAGTCTTCTTTTTAAGAAACTTCCCTTTATTTACTTTTGAATTGTGCTCCTCTGCATGCCAACTGTCAGGTTATGTAACTGTGGCCAAACTAAGCTATAAGCATCAGTAAGAATCAACATTCAGTCAATCAATTTGAAGAAATTTTCCCTTTAACCTGACAGCACATACTTCTGTAATAATTATTACCATTTTTTTTCACTGATAATTAAAGACAAAATGAACTTGCCTAGATTTAATGTTATGGGCTGGCTGATTTGTGTCCCCGAATTCACATGTTTAAATTCTTAGTCTCAGAATCTGACTGTATTTAGAGATAGGACATATAAAGATAGAATTAGGATTAAATGAAATCTTTATGCTGGGCCCTAATCCAATATGGTTGTGGCAGTCCTAGAAATGAATATAGACTGATAATTACTAGCTGTTTATATTTATATCTTCCAAGTATTATCTATAGCAGAATAAAGAAGAGCACTTCAAAACAAGTATTTTTGTTCATAATATGGGTAATGTCAAACTATGTCAAGGAACTGGTATTAAGTAGGTGTTGTGGAAGTATTGACTGATTCAATATGACAAGTAGCTAGAATTCAGGGTAATCACAGGTTATAACACACCTGGACAGTATCATCATGTGTAAATATCCCTGAGGCATTGGGGGTAACAGAAAGTAAAGAATGATTAAAAAAAAAAAGAAAAGAAAACAAAAAGAAAAATTATTGTCTCCAAGTATAAATAAAGAATTTGAAAGCATTGAGTTGTTTGTGTGTGTGTGTGTGTGTGTGTGTGTGTGTGTGTTGAGTTTTATCTGGGGCAAAATCAGGACTGCAGCCTGGGAGGCAGCATCTCAGATAGCTCTGAGAGACTGCTCCAAAGGGGTAGTGGGGGAAAGACAATATATAAGGTTTTGGTGAAGAAGGAGTTCAATACCATGAAGCACTCATTTTACAAAAGGTTTTTTTGTCAGTCATGAGGATCTGATGTCACCATGAAGGGATTTAGTGCTTCTCTAGATATGAGGAGATGGAAGGATTAGATCATAAAATCTGTTCCTAAAAACACCCAACTGTCTAAAGACCTGTCCCACCGGATTCCCTGGAGCACAGAGTGCCTCACTCCACCCTGAACTCCCTCAGGGGTTGTTGAAGGTCAACAGCTATAGAGGCAGATGGCAAAGGCCTTTGCTGTTCAGTAGTTGGCAAAGGAATTTAAAAGCATTGAGCTTTTAAGTAAACTTACCAGGTATTTAAACAACTTTATCAAATTAAATTATGCTAGAATTTATACTGGCTTCCCAGGTGGCTCTAGTGATAAAGAACCCACCTTGCCAACGCAGGAGATGCAGGTTCGATTCCAGGATTGGGTAGATCCCCTGGGGAAGAAAATGGCAACCCACTCCAGTATTCTTGCCTGAAGAATTCCACGGATAGAGGAGCTTGGTGGGCTACAGCCCATAAGGTCGCAAAGAGTCGGACATGACTGAAGTGATTTAGCATACATACATGCTAGAGTTTAAATATCCACTTATATGATTTTTTAAAATACACTTTCATTACACTAGTTAAAAAGATAAAACAACTCCTGGTTGTATCACTGTTGTTCAGTCACCCAGTCATGTCCAACTCTTTGGGAACCCATGGACTGAAGCATGCCAGGCCTCCACGTCCCTCACCGTCTCCCAGTTTGCCCAAGTTCATGTCCATTGCCATCAGTTATGCCATCCAGCCATCTCATCTAAATGAAATTACATCCTAATTCTACTTCATGTCAACAGTGAAAAGAAAAAAATAATAGAAAAAAGTTTTATTATTTTTATATACTATAAAATATACATCTATAAAATCAGAAAAATATATTTTTGTATTCTATACCTAATTTTATTTATCCATGTTAATATAAATGAAGAGTAAAACAACATACTTTCTTGAATTAAGAAAACATATGCAAAATTAAATTACAATTCTTAAAAAAGAGATAATCCTTAGATTACAAAAAATTATTCATTTCAAATGTTCATTAAATATGAATATTTTAAATATGTATAATCAGAACTTGATCTTCCTCCCAAAATAGAGTCATCTGATACTTTTTACAAACATCTATTGTTCAAATAATGTAACTAAAGATAACATTAAAAAACCTAAACAGAGGATTTAAAAACAAAATGGAAATCATTTGAGACTTTACCTTTAAAAATTAACTTGAGAAAAATATTATTTGTATGAAAGAAAACATTATGCATCATTTAATATTTTTAAGTTGTATTTTAGTACAGACTCAAAGAACAAATTCATATTAGTAATATCAGCATAAAGGTCAAATATGGATTTGCAAGTAGGTATGACTTTCACTAGCTGTCACACAAAGTTAACTGTAGAATTTGAAATTTACTTTACATTTCGTGGCCTTTGACTTGGCAGTAAATTTTGAATTTATTTTAAAGTAATTATCACCTTTTGAATATGGAAAGAAATGGTAGACTGTTTTAATCATTTCATAAAGAGTTCAACAGTTGAACTGGCACATTTACTCTTTTAACCGAAACAAATAAACTAGGTATTGTCTATCATTTTTTTATTATCAGTTTAGCATAATTTTTATTGCCTAATTTTAACTCTAGAGAAAAAGGATGAAAAGAAATCATTGGTAGTAGCATCTTGATACATTTATTATTCTAGTAATAGTTCTGCATGCAATGACAGTGTCGCAAAAGTAACAGGTCCCATAAATAACATATAAGAATACTTTCTTTTCCTACTCTGTTGCACTGCTCTATTATTATAAATGTATATTTCTTAAGTGAATTGAAGTTTTATCAAATCAAAATTGGCCTTTTTATGAAATATATAAGCCTAAGAGGATTTTTAAAGTGTATATATATATATATACACATATATATATATATTTATAAAGTGTATATATATATATATATATATACACACACACACACACACATAACTAATTGATATACCTTTTACTCTTTTAATTTTAAAAAGCATTTTTTTCAGTAATATTGTGAAAACTTATTTGCTCACTACAGAGTATAGTCAAACTATACATATATCTACTGAAGAATCAAAGATGGGGGTCATGCTCTCAAAGGTGAAAGCCAGAATTCCCTATAGAAATGGGAGTTCTTGGAAAGAACTACATGGTTCTCTTGAAGGAAAAAGCAAACCTGTTACACAGCATTCCTAATTTAAGGAGGTACTTCATGCCCTACAATTTGAAGACAAATTTAAGTCTTCTCCCTCCTCAGACAAACTCTTTTCTTTAAAGAAAAAGGCACAAATAACACACAATTTTTTAATAGGCACAGATACATTATAAGTCAGATAATAAATGTATTTCTTCTATAACTTTTAGTGGTAACTTACACAGAAATTTGACAGCCAGATAACTTTCAGAATCCTTCACCCTGGTTATCTACCAATCAGCCATCTACCCATTTAATCAACACATTTATTCAGGAAAAGTAACATGATGACACTATAGACAGGCAAGAGAGAAGTAAAAAGGAAAATCAGACCAAGATCCTACTCTCAGAGACTCTTTGTAACCCCATGAACTGCAGTCCACCAAGCCCCTCTCTCCTCTGTCCATGGGAATTTTCCAGGCAAGAATACTAGAGGGGGTTGCCATTTCCTACTCCAGGGAACCTTCCCTGACCCAGAGATTAAACCCACGTCCCCTGCATTTCCTGCATTGACAGACAGATTCTTTACCACTGTGCCACCTCGGAGGGTATGACCTGGGAAGGGAAATTACTTAGATATATTTCTTAAGCATTTACTGAATTCCAATTATGAAAAGGGGGCTTCCCTTGTAGCTCAGTTGGTAAAGAACCTACCTTCAGTGCAGGAATTCACCTCCAAGGCAGGTGACCCAGGTTCGATTCCTGGGTCCAGAAGATCCCCTGGAGAAGGAAATGGCAACTGACTGCAATATGCTTGCCTGGAGAATCCCATAGACAAAGGAACCTGGTGGGCTACAGTCCATGGGGTCACCAGAGTTGGACACGACTTAGGGACTAAACCAATTATGAAAAAATAAATTGGGCCAGCAGGGGTTGGGGGATGAGACAACTTTCATCTGGGAAAATCAGAGGAATGATCTAGAAGGACCTGTCATAAATGAGATCATGAGAAAGTGTCTAATTTTTCTTTTAAATATAAAGGTACTTAGTATTCTTTGTTGGCTCTCAAATCCTAATCATTCATGCTGCTCTCTCTCCGCCTGTGCCTGAAGAGTCTGACCCCACAGCTCACATCATCAGACTGACTTGCAGGTGGTTTCCAGTACACACCATGGAAGTGACCACCAGGAGTTAGGAGTTCGGAAGGTGGGAATAGGGGGTAAAGTAGGTTCACCAGACACTTTCCTGCCTGACACTGCCGTCCGGTACCCTGACGGCTACTGCCACTGCCAGAAAGCACTTGAGCAGGGCTCTAGCTCTCACTGTACTGCTATTTATCATGGAAAATGGGAAAGGCAATGCTCACCAGCTCACTCTCCTTCCTTGTTCACACCTCCTAAATCACCTAAGTAGAAATTCAGTTTCCTGCTGGAACCACAGTGAACTCACAGGGACTATGAGATGTTAAACAAAGACTACGTCTTTAAAGGCCCTAAAATAACAATAGGTAGCTTCCTTTTATGCATATACTGTGTTTAAGGGCTGGGAAGGCACTGTGCAGCTTGTGAGATCTCATTTCCCCAACCAGGGATTGAACTCTTGGGTCATGGCAATGGAAGCTCAGAATCTTAGCCACTAGGCCACCAGGGAACTCCCAGGAGCTCCTCTTCTTAATAAGCCAAACTATATTGTTCTGCTAAACTCACTGGAATATAAACATCATGAGAGCAAGGACCTGTCTGTTTCATTCTCCCAGGTTTCCACAAATTCATGGAATAGGCCTGCACATATTCATATTAATAAATGTTTGTTTGATAAATAGCGAAAGTGAAAGTCGCTCCGTCAGGTCCAACTCTTTGTGACCATGTATAGTATACAGTCCATGGAATTCTCCAGGCCAGAATACTACTACAGAGTAGCCTTTCCCTTCTCCAGGGGATCTGCCCAACCCAGGGATCAAACCCAGGTCTCCTGCATTGCAAGTGGTTCAATAAATAGATACCCAGGCAATTAATTTATTCACCATTACAAGATTCAATTTTAACAACTGTAAACTAAGAATACTGCTATTTGTCTCAAATTTCCTACAGATTCTTTAAAAGCTAACGCCTATTTTAACAATTTTTAAAGTGTAAGTGTACACACATGTTAGATTCAATTCCTACAGTACTTGATGCCCGTTAAAAGAGAATACACTTTTGAGTTCAAACTTCTAATCATGGTTATGGACTGTATGAACACATAAAATTTAAGAAATGTTGCTGGAGAATCCCTTTGTAATCTTTCCATAAATATACTCCAAAAAAGCTTGAGTTTCAGAAGACTTAAAGAATAGAACACTTAAAGAATAGAAGAGAAAGAAAAACACATTTAGCAAAGCAGTCTCCAGCATGTGACACTGTAAAAGCAATAGCTTAACAAAATTATACAGTGTCTCCACAAGATATTCCCTAGACACTAAAACTTCTGTTCATATTTGATATTAAATCTTTGCTGAAAAGTACAGTGGATCCTGGTAGAGGTTTAATATTGTATATCCAGGAATAAGACTGACACTAAATCTTTAACATGCCATAGCATTCTCAAAAAGTAGAGATTATCAGAAGATTAATTGCAAAACTATGCTTCCTGTTACTCAGACTTCTGAATTTGCCAAGGCATTAGCTCTCATCACAGTTGTTCTTTTTTTTTTTTCAAACATTCTGTACAGTTAATGATTCTTTCTCAACTATTTTGTGTGGAAAGGAAGACTGCCAAAATGCTTAGAATTTTAGTTTAACTGAAAAATGCATCAGAGATTGCATCTGCACTATAACTCAAAGGAAAAAATGAAGAAATCCCACATAATCACAGACAGAACTGCTACCCACCCAGTCTTTATATTTCACTGTCTCAAAATAAGCTTAAGAAATCAGTTGTAAGAAAATGAGTAGCATTCCTATGTTACTTGAATGCACTACTAATTCAACAACTATTTACCAAGTATTACAGAAAGTGCCTAAAGTTATATAAAACACTACCACAAAAAGTATAAAATAAATATTTATCTTATATATTGAAAATAAGATAACAAACATTCTTACTAAAAGACATCTATTGATGTGACTCTTATTATTATTCCACAAATAATAATAAAAGAGTAAAAGAAAACACAATTAGAAAAAATGTAACAAATCTGGTCTCTTCCTTTCTTGTTTGCCAAGATGATTTATACTCAGTGAATTAATAAGTGCTAGAAACCATATTTATTTCATCCACTTAAAAATATTTTCAGGCACTCTCCTAGACATTATGGATACAGTGCAAAGCCTCTGCTCTCTTACATTCCAGAGAAGGAAGGAAGTGAAAGTCCCTCAGTCATGTCTGAATCTTTTTGACCCCATTGACTGTCCATGGAATTCTCCAGGCCAGAATTCTGGAGTGGGTAGCTTCCCCTTTCTCCAGGGGATCTTCCCAACCCAGGGATCAAACCTAGGTCTTCCACATTGCAGTCAGATTCTTTACCAGCTGAGCCACAAGGGAAGCCCAAGAAAAGTGGAGTGGGTGACCTATCCCTTCTCCAGTGGATGTTCACGACCAAGGAATCAAAGGAGGGTCTCCTGCATTGCAGGCAGATTCTTTACCAACTGAGCTATGAGGGAAGCCCTACATTCCACAGAAGGAAAGAGAAAATAAAACATAGTATCAGAAAGTAATAGGTGCTGGAAAGAATACAAAGCAGCTAGGAGAAAGATTTAGAAGCTTGTTGTTGCTGTTCAGTCGCTGTCAAGTCCAGCTCTTTGTGACCCCATGGACTCGCCCGCCAGACTCCGAAGGCAGAGTGCTGTATTATAAAGTATGATCATGAAAGATTTTGCTAAGGGGTTGTTGAGACTGAGACAATGAGGAACTAAGAAAGTAAGAAATGCATAGAGATATCTAAGGGAAAGCCTCTCAGGCAAGAAGATGAGAAGATGCTTAGACCCTAAGGCTGGAACATGGTTGATGTGTTCAGAAGTTATGCCCTATGGATCAGAGGGAGCAAGGAGCCATTGATGAAGTCAGAGAAAAAGGGCAAAAGGTGTGAATGAATCACTTAGGAGCCTACAGAACTTCAACATACTCTAAATGATATGAAAAGCCACTGAACAATTATAAACAAGGAAGTGACATGCTTTGCTGACTCATTCATTCTTTCAGCCAAATGCTACTTGACAGGAATAGACCTACTAGTTTAGGCTTGATGCTTAGAGAACAGACTAACAGAAAGGCAGAGAGAAAGAGAAATCAATCAAAAGGCTTCTGCACTTTTATTTTCCATACTGTATGTATGGACCTTTTTCTTGAGGTACTGGAATTTAATTTCTAACATATCTTAGGTAGAAGCAAGAGGGAAAAATTGGAATAAGAACTTAGGCCTTAGCTTCTTTGGTGATTTTAGTTTCTCATACAGTAATAATTGTGATGCTATTTGTCAACTGGATATAAATATAAATATATATGCATATAATTATAAAAATTATAATTTCCTGTAATTATTAAAAATAGATAACTCTAATTGTTATAATATTAAATAATATTCCACTAGCACTTACTGTATATCTGCCAGTCTTCTAAAAACTTTATATAGTCATATTGTAATGAACTAGGTCATGCCTTTAAAATCTAGTTCCTAAAAAATAAAATAAAATAATGTGAATAATTTATCACATTGTTATTCTACTTCTTTGAGTTAATAATAATTTCACACTGATTGTTCACTTCAGTTCAGTTGCTCAGTAGCATTCAACTCTTTGCGACCCCATGGACTATAGCACGCCAGACTTCCCTGTCCATCACCAATTCCCAGAGCTTACTCAGTCTCATGTCCATTGAGTCGGTGATGCCATCAGTGAGCTAATAATAATTATTATTAGTCGGTGAGCTAATAATAATTTCGCACTAACTGTAGTTTTACTCTAAAGCTCAGGAAGTATATAGAAAGATGGTAAGATAAGATTATTTGGTTCAAGGTAGTCCTATCACCTTTTAAAATTTCATTGAAAACACATAGTTCATAAATCATAAAATAAGAGAACTAGAGGCCTTTGAATTTAGCTAAAATTCCAAGCATTTCATGTTTAAGGAAACACTGACTATTTGCTACCCTTCCCAGGTGGCGTTAGTGGTAAAGAGCATGCCTGCCAAAGCAGGAGACATGAGACTTGAATTTGATCCTTGGATTGAGAAGATCCTCCAGAGAAGGGCATGGCAACCATTCCAGTGTTCTTGCCTGGAGAATACCATGAAAAGAGGAACAGGCTACCGTCCATGGGGTCTCAAAGAGTCAGACAGGACTGAAGCAACTTAGCCTACACAAGCACGTCGTGTGTCATGTGCGCTCATTCAACACTTTGCACAGATTGTAGCCCTCCAGGCTCCTCCATCCATGGGATTATCCCAGCAAGAATACTGGAGTGGGTTGCCATTTCCTCCTCCTATGGCTCCTGGCTTTGCAGGTGGATTCTTTATCCACTGAGCCATCAGGGAAGTCCCATTTGCTACCTTACGTAAAGCCTAAAGCATTAAGTTTCTCTCTCCCTTAACCCCACTTACCAATCAGTCCTAAAATCTGTCAATTGTACCCCACATTAGCATCCTGAAACAAGACCCTTCTCTCCATTTCTTCTGTGATGACCTTGTTTCTAAGTAACCTTTTATTTGAACTAAATGTTTCAACATATCAGTTTTTGTTTTGTTTTGTTTTTTTCCTAACCAGGTTCTTCTGATTCTAGACTAACTCCTTCACTGACAAAAAAGGAATTTGCAAAAAAACAATCTCAACATTTAATTCCTCTACTTAAAGAAACTTCTCATGGCCTATGATTTAAAGTTTAACTATCTCAGGGTGGTATAAAATGGACTCTATAAACAGGCCCTAAAACATCTCACTAAGTCATCTCTTAAATATCCCCCAAAGCAAACTGGATTCTCAGATCTGCTGAGCTCATTCCAAACTTTCATCTTTTGCACATGTGCCCGCATCTTTAAACATCCTTTTATTTTTTTCATTATTTTGCATACCTTATTTTCTCCCTTGAACATTTCTATATCTTTATTAGAGACAGAATTTATATCTTATTACAACTATTTATTTGTATTTCTATATAGGTTATTTAAGCACAATGTTGTTAAATAGTATTTATTCTACTTCAACAGAGAATAGTCAACTACTTAATATACACCTAACTTTCAAAGGACATGTACTATCCTATACCTCTCTTAGATCCTTCTCCACCCAGTCAGTCAGTTCAGTTCAGTCACTCAGTCATGTGCGACTCTTTGTGATCCCACGGACTACAACACACCAGGCTCCCCTGTCCATAAACAACTCCCAAAGCTTGCTCAAACTAAATATGCATCGAGTCGGTGATGCCATCCAACAATCTCATCCTCAGTCGTCCCCTTTTCCTCCTTCCCTCAATCTTTCCCAGCATCAGGGTCTTTTCAAATGAATCAGTTCTTTGCATCAGGTGGCCAAAGTATTGGAACTTCAGCTTCAGCATCAATCCTTCCAATGAATATTCAGCACTGATTTCCCTTAGAATGGACTAGCTGGATCTCCTTGCAGTCCAAGGGACTCTCAAGAGTCTTCTCCAACACCACAGTTCAAAAGCATCAATTCTTCAGCTCTCAGCTTTCTTTATATTCCAACTCTCACATCCATACATGACTACTGGAAAAACCATAGCCTTGACTAGACAGACCTTTGTTGGTAAAGTAATGTCTCTGCTTTTTAATATGCTATCTAGGTTAGTCATAGCTTTTCTTTCAAGGAACAAGCATCTTTTAATTTCATGGCTGCAGTCACAACCTGCAGTGATTTTGGAGCCCAAGAAAATAAAGTTTGTCACTGTTTCCACTGTTTTCCCATCTATTTGTCATGAAGTGATGCGGCCAGATGCCATGATCTTATTTTTCTGAATGTTGAACTTTAAGCCAATTTTTTCACTCTCCTCTTTCACTTTCATCAAGAGGCTCTTCAGTTCCTCTTCACTTTCTGCCATAAGGGTGGTGTCATCTGCATATCTGCACATTGATATTTCCCCCAGCAATCTCAATTCCAGCTTCTGCTTCATCCAGCCTGGCATTTCCCATGATGTACTTGGCATATAAGTTAAATAAGCAGGGTGACAATATACAGCCTTATGTACTCCTTTTCCTATTTGGAACCAACCCATTGTTCCATGTCCAGTTCTAAATGCGGTTTCTTAATCTGCATACAGATTTCTCAGGAGGCAGGTAAAGTGGTCTGGTATTCCCATCTCCTTACAAATTTTCCAGTTTGTTGTGATCCACACTGTCAAAGGCTTTGGGGTGGTCAATAAAGTAGAAGTAGATGTTTTTCTGGAACTCTTAACTTTTTCAATGATCCAACGGATGTTGGCAATTTGATCTCTGGCTCCTCTACCTTTTCTAAAACCAGCTTGAAAATCTGGAAGTTCTTGGTTCACATACTGTTGAAGCCAAACTTGGAGAGTTTTGAGCATTACTTTGCTAGCATGTGAGATGAGTGCAACTGTGCCATAATTTGAACATTTTTTGTCATTGCCTTTCTTTGGGATTGGAATGAAAGCTGACCTTTTCCAGTCCTCTGGCCACTGATGAGTTTTCCAAATTTGCTTGCATATTGAGTACAGTATTTTAACAGTATCATCTTTTAGGACTTGAAATAGCTCAGCTGGAATTCTATCAACTCCACTAGCTTTGCTTGTAGTCATGCTTCCTAAGGCCCACTTGACTTCGCACTCCAGGATGTCTGCCTCTAGGTTAGTGATCACACCCTCATGGTTATCTGGGTCATGAAGATCTTTTTTGCATAGTTCTTCTTTGTATTCTTGCCACCTTTTCTTTATATTTTTTGCTTCTGTTAGGTCCATACTGTTTCTGTCCTTTATTGGGCCCAACTTTGCATGAAATATTCCCTTGGTATCTCTAATTTTCTTGAAGAAATCTTTAGTTTTCCCATTCTACTGTTTTCCTCTATTTCTTTGCATTGATCACCGAGGAAAGGTTCCTTACCTCTCCTTGCTATTCTTTGAAACTCTGCATTCAGATGGGTATATCTTTCCTTTTTTCTTTTGCCTTTAGCTTCTCTTCTTTTCTCAACTATTTGAAAGGCTTCCTCAGACAACCATTTTGCCTTTTTGCATTTCTTTTCCATGGGGATGGTCTTAATCACTGCCTCCTGTACAACGTCATGAACCTCTGCCCATAGTTCTTCAAGCACTTCATGTATCAGATCTAACCCCTTGAATCTATTTGTCACTTCCACTGTATAATCATATGAGATTTGATCTAGATCATACCTGAATGGTCTAGTGGTTTTCCCTACTTTCTTCAATTCAAGGATGAATTTGGCAATAAGGAGTTCATGATCTTAGCCACAATTAGCTCTCAGTCTTGTTTTTGCTGACTGTATAGAGTTTTTCCATCTTTGGCTGCAAAGAATATAATCAATTTGATTTCAGTATTGACCATCTGGTGATGTCCATATGTAGAGTTGTCTCTTTTGTTGTTGGAAGAAGGTGGTTTGCTATGACCAGTGTGTTCTCTTGGCAAAACTCTGTTAACTTTTGCCCTGTTTCATTTTGTACTCCAAGGTCAAATTTGCCTGTTACTCCAAGTATCTCTTGACTTCCTACTTTTTTTTTTTTTGTCCTTCCAGACAGGTGGTTCTAACAAAGCCTTAATCACTAGCAGGCATAACATTCATTCATATATTTACTAGTCTTCATTGGATACAAACACTGTGCAGAGTTTGTGTTTGATGCCACTGATTCATTTTCTAAGTTAAGTGGATATAAATTCTGCTTTCAGTAAATTTACAGTCTAATGAGAAAGAAATGCATTATTAGATAATTACAAAACAACAGAGTAATAGAAGTGAGAACAAGAATGCAATAAAAGATGGCTTTTTTTTTTTTTTTTTTGAGAAGTTAATAAAATGCCACAAAGTAATGATAAGCCTTAAAGGAAAAAAAAAAAAAAGAAAAGAAAACAAGAAATCAGAGATAAAACTTTCAAAAGGGACAAAACAAAATGTGTGATACATTATTGTAAACTGTTGGCAGCAGATAATCCTGTGATGCATTAACAAGGAATTGCTCATATTGGAAGACAAACAATATCCTGAACAAGTATTATTTTGGATCTTCTATAGAGTTCTGAAATCTGAATTAACCTCAAATGCTACACAGAGTGGACCAAAAAACAAGGCCCAATTATATATTGTTTACTAGAAACCTACTTTCAATATAGACACATATAGATTAAAAGTATAGGAATGGAAAAGATAGACTATACTATCACTAATCAAAAGAAAGCAAGAGTAACTATATTAATTTCAGACACAGAAGACTTCAGAACAAAGAAAGTTATCAGAGATAGAGAGAGATACTCTATACTGATAAAGGAGTCAATGGTCCAAGAAGAAACAATAGCTCTTGATGTGTATGTGCCTAAATCAGAACATCAAGCTGCACAAAACAAAAGGTGATATAACTGCAAGAAGAAATGGAGTAATCTATTATAATAACATTGTTGGAAAGTTTAATAACCTTCTACCAGAAATTGAGAGATCTAGCTGCACAAAATTAGTAAGGACATATTTGAACACAACAGCATTATCAGTCAAGTAGATTTAATTGACTTCTATACACTATTTTATCAAACAGCAGATTATACATCCTTCTCGCATGGAATATTCACAAAAACAGACCACCTTCTGGGGCATAAAACATACCTAAACAACTTAGAAGAATAGCATTATAGAATTATACAATATCAGCCCTTAGAACAGAATTAAACTAGACATCAATAACAGAAAGATTTCTGTAAAGTTTTTTTAAAAATGGAGAACAAACTACACATTTCCAAATACAATGAGTCAATGGTGCTATCTCGCAGAAAATTTTAAAGTATTTTTGAACTAAATAAAACACAACTCATCAAAATATGTAGGATGCAGCAAAAGCAGTTCTCATAGAGAAATTTTTAACATTGAATGCAAATACTAGAAAAGGAGAAAAATATAAAATCAAATCATCTAAGAGTTCACCTTGGAAAACTAGAAGAGGAAGAGCAATTTAATTACAAAGCAAGTAAAAGAAAGACATAGTAAAAATGAGAGTCAAAACCAGTGAAATTGAAAACATAACAAAATATGAACAAGATCTACATGAGAAAAGCTACAAAATGTTGATGATGTATCAAAGTACTAAATAATTGAGAAATATTCCATTTTCACAGATAGAAAGACTCATTATTGCCAGGATGTAAGGTTGTCTGAGCTTGATCTACAACTTCAACTTTCCCAGTTAAAAATCCCAGGAAATTACTTTGTGAATATCGTCAAACTGATTTTAAAATTTATAACAAGAGGCAAAAGGCCTAGAACAGCCAACTCAATGTTAAGGGAGTAAAACAAAGTTGGGGAACTGGCACCCAGACTTCAAGACTTACTCTAAAGTTACAGTAATCAAGACAATGTGATTTTTGTGATAGAAAAGACAAATAGATCAATGAAACTGTATAGAGAGCCCTGAAGTAAATCCACATAAGTATAGTCAAGTGATCTTTGACAAAAGAGCAAACAAAGGCAATACAATGGAGTAAAGACAGTATTTTCAACAAATTGTACTAGAACAATAAATCCACATGCAAAAAGTGAATCTAAACACAAACCTTGCACCCTGTATAATAATTAACTCAAAATATATCATTATCTAAATGTAAAACTATGACACTCCTAGAAGAGAACATTAAGAAAGGTTAGATGACAACTGGGTAGGTCAATGGCTCTTTAGCTACCACATCAAAAGCATGATGCATGAAAAAAAAAATGATAAGCTGGACTTCATTAAATTAAAAACGTTCACTCCACAAAATACAATGTCAAGGAAACGAGAAGACAAGCCAAACCAGGAGAAAGTATCTGCAAAAGACATATCTAATAAGGAATTATTCTCCAAAAAACAATTGAGACAAAAATAACCTGGTTGAAAAATGGGCAAAAGACCTTAACAGATACCTCACTAAAGAAGATAAAGAGCTGGCAAGTAAGCATATATGAAAAGATGCTCAACATGTCATCAGGGAAATACATATTAAAATGAAATACTACTACACACATTAAAATGGATAACAGCCAAATAGTGCCAAAACTGTGAAGGAAGAATTTTCATTCATTGCGATGATAATGCAAGATAGCACAGTCTCTTTGGAAGACAGTTTATTAGTTTCTTATACAACTAGGCATACTCACACCATATGATCCATTTACATTCCTTGGTATTTACCCTAAGAGGCTGAAAACTTATCAACATCTTAGGTTAATATGATATTATCATGTTATCATATCAACATGAAAACCAGAACCCGGTTGTCTATACAGATTTATTCATAGTTATCAAAATTAGGAACCAATCATTCAGTAGATGAATGAATAAATAAACTGTGATACATTCAAACAATGGAATATTATTCAGTACTTAAATGACATAAGCTATCAAGCCATGCAGGACATGGAGGAAAAGCAAATGTATAATACTAAGTGAAGGAAGTCAACCTGGAAAGACTAAAAACTGTATAATTGCAAATATATGACATTCTGGAAAAAGCAAAACTAATAAACTAGTGAAAACTTAGTGGTTGCCAGAGTTGAGGGGAAAGGCAGTGATGAATAGGTGGAACACAGAGAAATTTTCGGGCATGAAGCTACTTTATGAGATACTATTTATACATGTATTGTACACCTTTTTAAGTGAACAATAAAAAGAAATAGAGAAAAATAGTAGAAAAAAATGGAAAAGACTAGAGATCTCTTCAAGAAAATTAGAGATACCTATCTTTGATTTCATGCAAAGATAGGCACAATAAAGGACAGAAACAATATGGAACTAACAGAGCAGAAGATATTAAGAGGTGGCAGGAATACACAGAACTATACAAAACAAACAAACAAAAAAATGCTTAATGACCTGGATAACCAAGAGGGTGTGATCACTCACATAGAGCCAGACATCCTGGAATGTGAAGTCAAGTGGGACTTAGGAAGAATTACTTTGAACAAAACTAGTGGTGGTGATGGAATTCTAGCTGAGCTATTTCAAATCCTAAAAGATGATGCTGTGAATGTGCTGCACTCAATATGCCAGCAAATTTGAAAAGCCCAGCAGTGGCCACAGGACTGGGAAAGGTCAGTTTTCATTCCAATCCCAAAGAAAGGCAATGCCAAAGAATGTTCAAACTACCATACAATTGTGCTCATTTCACATGCTAGCAAGGTAATGCTCAAAATCCTTTGAGCTAGGCTTCAACAGTACACGAACCAAGAACTTACATGTGTACAAGTTAGCTTTAGAAAAGACAAAGGAATCAAATGGTGAACATTGACTGGATCATAGAAAAAGAAAGGGAATTCCAAGAAAAATCTGCTTTTGCTTCACTGACTACGCTAAAGCCTTTAACTGTGTGGATCACAACAAACTGGAATATTCTTAAAGAGATGAGAATACCAGATAACCTCACCTGTCTCCTGTGAAACCTGTATGCAGGCCAACAAGCAACAGTTAGAACTGGACACGGAACAATGAACTGGTTCCAAATTGGGAAAGGAGTACATCAAGGCTGCATATTGTCACTCTGCTTATTTAACTTAAATGCAGAGTACATCATTCAAAACGCTGGGCTGGCTGACTTACAAGTTGGAATCAAGAATGCAGGGAGAAATATCAATAACCTTAGATATGAAAATGACACCAACCTTATGGCAGAAGCAAATATGAACTAAAGAGTCTCTGGATGAGGGTGAAAGAGGAGAGTGAAAAAGTTGACTTAAACTCAACATTTAATCAAGTAAGATCACAGCATCCAATCCCATCACTTTATGGCAAATAGATGGGGAAAAAGTGGAAACAGTGACAGATTTTATTTTCTTGAGCTCAATGACAGATTTTATTTTCTTGAGCTCAAAATCACTGCGGATGGTAACTGCAGCCATGAAATTAAAAGATGCTTGCTCCTTGGAAGAATGGCTATCACAAACCTAGACAGCATATTAAAAAAGCAGACTTATCACTTTGCCAACAAGGGTCCATGTAGCCAAAGCTATGGTTTTTCTAGTAATCATGTATGGATGTGAGTGTTGGACCATAAAGAAGACTAAGTGCTGAAGAGTTGATACTTCTGAATTGTGGTGTTGGAGAAGACTCCTGAGAGTCCCTTGGATAGCAAGGAGATCAAACCAGTCAATTCTAAAGGAAATCAACCCTGTATATTCACTGGAAGGACTGAACTGTAACTCCAATATTTTGGCCACCTGATGCAAAGAGCTGATTCATTGGAAAGGAACCTGATATTGGGAAAGATTGAGGGCAGAAGAAAGGGGCAACAAAGGATGAGATGGTTGGAATATCACCTACTCAAAGACATGAGTTTTAGCAAACTATGGGAGATAGTGAAGGACAGGGAAACCTGCTGTGCTGCAGTTCATAGGGTCACAAAGAGTCGGACACAACTTAGTGACTGAACAACAACAACAAAACATGCACCTACCAAATAACCCAAGCACTCAACTACTAGGTACTTAACTAAGACAAATAAAAATAAATTCCCACACAAAATGGGCATGATTGTTCACAAGAGCTTTGTATGCAGTAGCCAAAGTATAGAAACAATCCAAATGCTTTATAGCAGAATAGATGGATTAAGAAACTGTGTTTCATTCACACAGTAGAAAACTTCTCAGAAAAAAAAGCAAAATAAAGATACATAAGAAAACATGGATAAGACTCAAAAATGGTATGCTGAATTACAAGTAGCCAAACTAAAGAGAATGCATACAGTACAATTCCATTTATAAAAATTCCATAACATATAAGCTGTAGTGATAAAACATAAATTAGAGATCACCTGGGATTTAGGATGGAGAAAGGATGGATTATAAAAATACAGGAGGAAAATTTCTCTGGGTATGATGCAATAATTTCATATATATACATATATATATGTGTGTGTGTGTGTGTCTGCTGTCACATCCAACTCTTTGCCACACTATGAACTGTAGCCCACCAGAGACTGCTCTGTCCATGGGATTATCCAGGCAAGAATGCTGCAGTGGTTTGCCATTTCCTCCTCCATGGGATCTTCCTGACCCAGGTATTAAACCCACATCTCTAATATCTGCATTGGCAGGTGGATTCTTTACCACTGAGCCACCTGGGAATCCTCGTATATGTATACACATATATGTATATGTCACAACTGATTAAATAGTACACTTTTGATATTTTTATATTATTGTACTTCAACTATACCTCAATAAATAGGAAAAAAAAGTCTCAAAGACTCTGACAAAACTATGTCTAACTGGGAAAGGTGGATAAATATGAAAGTTGTTTCCATCTTATCATGCTGTTCTATAGGAAAACTATGTCTACTAGCATACAATCTTTTTAAGTATGAACCTTGGAAAACATATGCAGTTTAAAGGGACATGGCGACTTCCCTGAGGGTCCAATGCAGAGGACATGAGTTCAACCCCAGTCTGGGAGGACTGCACATGTCACGAACAACAGAGCCCATCACCACTACTGAGGTTCTGCTCCAGAGACCATGAGCCACAACTATTGAGCCCATGGGCTGCAATTACTGAAACCCATGAGAAAGCCCTAGAGACCGTGCCTTGCAATAAGAGAAGCCAGCACAATGAGAAGCCTGCACACCCCAGTGAAGAGTAGCCCTGGCTCACAACAACTAGAGAAAAGCCAGGAACATCAATGAAGACCCAGAGCAGCCAAAGATAGTTAAAAGAAGTACATTCAAGAAAAAAAAAATATTCTTAGCAAAAAGAAGAAAGATATACAGAATCACAATCTTTCTAGTACTAGTACTTCAAGCACTTTACATGAATAAATTCAATTTTTTAAAATACTAAAAACAGAGAGATTATATTACTGTTCTCATCTGAAGACTAAGAAATTAAAACTTACAAAAACTAATTACACAGAAACTAATTACACATGGTTAAGCTATGTATTAGGATTCAAAAATCAGATTTTTCTCATTCCAAAAGCAATTCTTACATTTACTCTGCCATGCTAAAAGTATATAATCTGAATTATGGGTCCATATATTCATTTTGGCATTTTCATATAAACTAATTTTGTCATACTTTAAAAAATATTTTTAGTTTTGCTTTTATCTGTTGAATGCTGAATTCTTAAAACTTTGCAGATTGCAATTCAAATATTGCATATTAAAATTTTTTCCAGATAAACAACTGAAGTTACTTCAAGGTTTAGAGTATGGTTTATGCATTAGATTGCTAATGTTTAATCAGAGAAAATAACGATAAATTTTGCTTCCAGTACCTCTGTCTTTGGTTAGTTTACTAGATGCCTTTTGGTTATTTTGGTTAGTATATTTTGGTTGAAGACACATGGAAATATTTTAGGGAATCATTTTTATATATTTTAATTGTTGATACTATAATCAACCTATGAAACATAGAGGTGCTTATTACATATTTTTTAATATGTAACATTAGGTTCAATCATTTATTTTGAAAAAAAAAAAAAAGAAGCTTACTGTGATAGTCTGTAACTACACTTTAAAAACTCTAAACTGGACCTCAGTAAGTATGAGTGTAGTATATGGGAAAGAAGGTAGAATATAGTCTGGTTTTACATACGTGTTAGGGTAGGGGGAATAAAAAATAAAAATTAAATGACATTCACCTATAAGTAAGTTCAGGTAAAAACAGAAGTCTCAATGATATGAAATGGTATGAAAAAGAAATCTAACCAATGTATATGTATGTGTGTGCGTTAGTCGCTCAGTGGTTTAGTCGCTCAGTGGTGTCTGACTCTTTGCGATACCATGGACCATGGAGCCAGCCAGGCTCCTCTCCATGGAATCCCCAGGCAAGAATACTGGAGTGGAGTTACCAGATACAATGATGGAAGGATTCAAATAAATAATGTGATTATCATAGTTGGCCAATTATAATTGGAAAGGAGCTTCTAACCATGACCTTCACATTGAAAGAGTGATTTTTAAAAATATAGTTTGTCTTCTGAAGTATCTCTATTTTACCTTGGAAATACACACACACACACAAAATATCTGCCTTGTACATTTCATTAACTTAATCTCTGAGAGAAGGAAGTGAAGAAAATGTTCTTTTCTCCAAAGAAAACAATGCAAGGTACTCAGAGGAAAGCCATTTGCCTTTCCCAAGAGAATAGCATGCCAGTGTTTAAATTAACCAATCTCTATTAAAGTTTCCCAGGCTTTATAGTCACCACTGTCTACTCATTCTCTTACTGAACAACAGAAAACATCATTGCTATACACATAGGGGAAGAAAGTAGGTCACCGTTTAAAGGTTACAACTTTGCTTTATAGCACATATGGATTGTTGCTGTTATTAACTCCGCTCCTCTGAGTTAATAATATTCAGCAAAAATAAAGTTTAATTTATTTTACCTCAAAAACTTCTTCATCCAAAATCCTTGTCCCGAAAACCATAATTCCATTGGTGTCAACAATTGCTTTCTCACTTCTGTCAAGTGGTTTTGTAGTTTTCTTCTTACAATCAACAATCATTGTCACAGTGTTCTTCTCCACGCTGATTGCTACCCGGTGCCACCTAAAAAAGCCAAATAATTCTGTAAGTTTCAAAGATGTTGTCAAACCATTATTCATGTGAAAGTACAATGCATTTTAAATTATACAAGTGATCTTAAATTATACAAATGTAGGCTTATTTATTAATCAGTTAACAAGTGGCTACTTAGTATCCAGAGCAGTGGTAGGTACTCAAGAAGTCCCACAGCCGTGTAAAATGCACAGCAGGATTGGCTGTCTGTACTGATCAGGAAGTGCCCATCCTCTGCTTCACTTTGTATTGAAACAATAGCTAGATCTCACCATGTCCTGATGAGGGTATTTGATAGAGATTAGGGGTGGGATATGGGCTAAGTAACAGTTTCTATGTAGGTAAATGCTTTCTTCCAATGTGGAATTTCACTTAAAAGAACTCTACTTGAGAGATCCCCTAAGATAAGCTCTAAAAGGGTATGTCTACTAATTGAATGAATGCTCCATCTGGAGCGATTGAACATTTAATTGTAAGACACAATGTGCTTCTCTGTCTTTATTCGCATTTATTTCAAGTGCTTTCGTTTTCTTTTTCCACTTTAATTTCAAGACAGTTATATTTCACTACTGTGGGCAGGATCCAAGACTGAGACACAATATTTCTCCTTTCCAGAGTTGGCAGGAAGTAGGAACACTGAAAGGAAGCATAGTCAATGCATGTGTGGAGTGAGAGTCTCAATTCACTCTGAAGCTACTGCTCCAGCAAATTCAGGGCAGTGATGACAGGCTTTGTGGTGGAGCCGGAGGGGGGCACTGGGGGGTGGGTAGGGGTGGAGATGTGGACAGTCCTTTGGAAATACAAATACCCTAATCAAAATTGTAAAATGGTGGGCTTTATTAACAGTATCTTGTGCTAACATAAACAACTAAATGAAGCTCACTTGGATTTTGCAAACCACTCTTTTATTTTTCCAAATGAAAAGTGCTAAATTAATATTCCAGAAGTTTCTATGACTATATCCATAAAATAAAGAGTTGCAGGAGCCTTTCAAAAATCTGTTTCATGTGACTTGGCATGGCTACTGATGAGGATCAAGTATATTTCCATATACACTTAATCTTTGGTCTTTCCATAGCTATTCCAACTAGCATAGGCATCTGCTTGGTTTGAATTGCACAAAGATTTATATTAGAAGGCACTTAATACTGTGAGAGTAAAATTTACACATGTTTCTGCCAAGAAGCCTGTGTCTTCAATTAAACCCTCTCCACTACTGCAGGCATGTGCTTTTCGTTAACATAAAATAAAAATGATTTCTTTCAGTTGTTGAAAGTTGATTAGGACTCTAGACTTGAATTTTGTTGAATTAGTTTAAGGACTGATAAAAATATGTTATAATCATGGTGTCACATACAATGTTCAAAATACTAAATTAACCTTAAATTTTTGAAACATTCTTAATTATCCTCTTTCTGTCATACTACACATTCATATCATCAGGAAATCTGTCAATCCTGTATTCACAGGATATTCAGGATTCAAATCTCACAATTTTGACCAGGTAACCATGTCTCTCTCCTAGACTCCTAACTGGACCCTGCTCCCTCTCTGATGCAACCAGAGTGGCCATTTTAAAATATGAGTCATATCAAGTTTCTCTCTAGCTAAAAGCTAACCTGATACTCCCAGTAAAAGCCGAAGTCCTTACTTTGCCTAACCCTGCCTCTCTTCTATCTCATGTCCAAATTTCTGCTTTCTGATTTGCAGTACTCCAGCCACACTTCTGCCTCTTTCTTGTTCCTTTCACATATTCACTTTGCCAGGAATGCTCCTCCTCCATAACCCCACATGCTCACTCCCTGGCTTCCAATGTCTTTGCTCAAGGCAACCACGCCAAAGAGGACTGCTCTACCTAAAACAATCTAAAACAGTATACCCTACATTTCTTACTCTGATGTATTTTCATTCATAGAATTATCATCATTTTTCATATTAAGGATAATGATGTAAATTACTTGTGAAAGCCCCGTTTTTTCCTGAGTTTGAGAGGCAGTTCCATGGTTCTGACAATGGTAATCTGAGTGTGAATTTTTTTTTTCCATCTGGACAGCTATTTCTTTCTTATGTCTATAATCAAATGTTATATTTGTCATAAATCTTTTTAGTAGCCTAAATTCAGCAATAAAATATCAAGTAAATTTAAGAAACATTTATTTGTCTTTAGTTGCTCCCTAAATGATAGGGAGCAAAACAATATTCAACAATGTTCACAATACAGAATTCAGCATGATTTTCTTAAGAGAGTGGCTGTTACTGGACAGTCTGACTACCTGAGTTCAAACCTCACCTTTGCCACTTTCCAAATGCAAGTTACTTAAACTCCCAGTACCTCACTTCCCTTATCTGTAAAATGAGTTTATTAATATTATTTTCTTCAAAGAGTTTTGAAAAATTAAAGTTAACTATGTATAAGGTGTTCACAATAGTATACAGCACATATTGAGTATTATATAAAACTTCCTATGATTGTCAATATTAATGTTATTGGTGCATGCATGCATGCTAAGTTGCTTTAGTTGTGTCCAACTCTTTGCATCCCTGTGAACTGTAGCCCACCAGGCTCCTCTGTCCATGGAATTCTCTAGGTAAGAATACTGGAGTGGGTTGCCAGCCCTCCTCGAGGGGCTCTTTCCAACTCAGGGATCGAACCCAAGTCTCATATCTCCAACATTGGCAGGTGGGTTCTTTACTGCTAGCTCCACCTGAGGAAGTCAAATCAGATCATTCTTTTGCTCAAAACGTCTACAGTGACTTCCTATTCACGCAAATAAAATCCAAAGTGTTTACAATCACCTATAATCCAATGTATTACGGGCTTCCCTGGTGGCTCAGTGGTAAAGAATCCTGCCAATGCAGGAGACGTGGGTTTCATCCCTGGGTCAGAAAGATCCCCTAAAGGAGGAATGGCAACCCACTCCAGTGTTCCTGCCTGGGAAATCCATGGACAGAGGAGCCTGGCCAGCTACATGGGGTTGCCAAAGAGTCGGATAGGACTTAATGACTAAACAACAACACAAAGTGTTACACCATTTGCCCTCCCGCTGCTTCTCCATCCTCAACGTTTCACTGTTCCTACCACACTGGCATCCTTGATGTTGCTTAGGCCAAATCAATCACAGCCAGAATCAGAGGCTGTACATTTGTTTTTCCTTTGTGTGAAATAGTATCTTTTTAATTATCAGCAGTGGCATGCACCCTACCACCTTTGCATGTCACCTTCTTAGTAAGACTATCCCTGACCTCACTCCTTTAAACTGCACCCCCCACCATCATCCCCTAGTCTCTTCATTGCTATATTTCTCCCTGTCACTTATCACCATCCGATAAACTATTTATTAGTAATTTTTTATCATTCACTGCTTGTCTACCCAGATTGTAAACTATGTAAGATTAGGTATTTTATTGTTTTGTTCATTTCTGCATCACCACTCCCTAGAAAAACTGCATCACACTTTATAAATATTTGTTGAATGACCAAATGAAAGAACTGTTGTCGACAGAGTTAAAACATTGGATTATCACGTTACTTACTTTCCATCTGCAATGTTGACAGTTCTAAAGAGGGGATAGTCTTCCGGGGCAGGTTTACCAGTGTGGTCTTCATATAGGAAAACGGGTGATCTCCCAACCTCAACACCGATTTGCTGAATACCATGCTCATTATATATAGATAAAAGGAAAGACTGAATTCCTTTTTTGGGTTTTATTGTAAATAATATTGAAAAATCTTCTGGAAAAGTTCCCCCTGAAAACAAAATGCCAAAGAGTCAACAATTCCAAATTATTCCTGGATCACCCTATTATTTTTGAGCTTACCAACGTGGTCTTAACCAGCAACCAAAGTTCAAACAGTAATAATGATACTGACTTAAAAACCAGTGGGGAGGGGATTCTATTAATCTTTGTCTGCAATAATTGTTGAAACTGTATTCAAACTTCGCCACCACTCATTTAAAGCACAAGGATTATGTAAAATTGAATGCATAGTTAGGAAACAAGATCATGGTGCCAATTCAATATCGAACACACAATAAGCACTTTTAGAACACTTAAGATGAAATTCTGGTGTACAATTTGTATTTTCCTACTTTGTCTAATCTGTGCCATCTATCCTCTCTTTAAAGAGTCATTGTAAGGGCACAACATATGATGGTACTCTTTTAGTCATCTCTTCAAAAGCTAAAGATTTTCTGAGCAGTTTTTTCTATCACACATGAAGTTTCACTAATAAAAGGCTTATGTCATTAAAATCAGAACACTTAGATACTTGGTTAATTTGATTCTAAATTTAGGTGGGTTAATTTTTTTTCTTTTCCCTTTCATCATCATATCCCAAATATCCAGCATGGGGCCATATCTACATAAGTTCTTAGTAAGCATTTATTAAATAAATATATAAATTAAATGGTTGCCACAATATATCTCAGATATTTAAGCAATGACTATTGCGTATTTTTTTTACTAAAAACACTGCATATAAATTTGTGGGTTCTATTTTTCAAAAATAGGTTTACATATATATTTTATTTAATCCTTTTACTACCCTGGGACATAAGTAAAGTAGGTATTGTTATTTGAAGGATGAGATTATTTAAATTAAAATTTTTACACATGCAAAATTGGTGTATATGTGCCTGCATAAGTCAACACCAAGAGATTCCATATTCAGCCCATCCATTCCATACATTATGTACAGTAGTATGAAATAATAAAAATAGCATAAATATGAATGCCATGTATTCAAATTCAGAAGACTATAGGAGACTTTAAGTTTTAATTCAAAGAATTTATAGAGATGCGAGGGATACTTGTACATAAAGATATTATGTTAAGTCAATTAATCAGAATACTATTTATAACCATAAAACATTAAAATGACCTGCAATGGTTGGGACTGGTTAAATAAAATTTTAAAAAAGTTAATACAGTGGAATTCTATGCAGCCACTTAAAATAATGTAGTGGAAAGATGTCTTATGAAATAGAATTAATTAAAATGCTATGGAAAGTAAATAAGAATATGTCACAAAGAAAGCAATCAATTAACGTTGCCTATTTGGTTCTAATCTACCTAAACTTTCGATACTCTAAAACCTAGAGAGATGCCTCCAAACAAATAGCGTCTACTTAAAATTCTTAATTTAAATCTTTAAAATAATTTACCAATACAACTTCATTGGATCACAAATAGATCACAAAAACCTTGCTTTCATTGCAATCTAAACACATACACAAACAAACACATACACACACACACACACACACACACACACACACACAGAGTAAGAATTTTGTTTGATTCGATTTGTGTCACAGAGATATCCAATTTTATATTTATGAAAATCAATAGAAGGAAAATGATCATGTATATAGAATGGAAAGATAATAAAACACATCAATTAACAAAAACACCTTTTAGCTTCTTTTACTACAAATAAAAATATAAGTAATTCAGCCTAAAATTGAGGAAGCTCAATAGCAAATAAATCTTTTCTTCAAGTGATTAACTCAAAATGTTGTTGAGACTTATAGGAATTCTTTCCCTGAATACCTCAATTTTCAAATATGTCCTGCACTCAAAAAAACTGATGCCAAAATAGTATGAGTTGGAGAAAACAATATTTTTTCATTTTTGCAAAATTATTTAATAAAGGACATTTAATAAAAGAAGAATTTCAGGAAATAGTATATTCATATAAGACTTAATAAGTTGTAACAAATTTTAATCATCCTATTTATGTAACACAGCTTTTGAAAATAGTCAACTTCTAACTATAGCAACGAGTAAAATCTTTCAATTATGGAAGTATTTCTCAATTTAAAATTAAGCAATAAGATTTTAATTGTAATCTTTAAGTTATGACCTTTAAAAAATAAAATCTAAAAAATCATGACTGAATGTCAAAATGTCCACAATATAACCGAGACACTTATTTAGATTCCTCCCTATAAAATGCTAATCAAATTTGTTTCAACCAATTAAATCTATCAGAGAGAATTCATTATGAAGTAAGTTCAATAACATAAATTCAACCACTTAAGATGTGAAATTTTATCTAAATAGTAGTGATAAGTATATATGATGCAGGAAAAATGTGTAATTTTGCAACTTAGTATGTTTTAAAATGTATAAACACAAACTAAGAATAAAGTATCCTCGCTATTAAATGATTGCTATTAAAGGAAAAAAATGTTTTTACCACCTTTAATAAGTGTATATACATAAATCCTAGATGTGTAAAAATCACTCAGCAGAGTATATAAAATTAAAAAATGATTCCCTAAATGGGCTTTTAATATCAATAGATATTGCATCCACGAACACATTTGATATTAAAAAAGCACAATAACTATAATTTGGGTTTAATTTTTAACTTGTGATCAATATATTTCCATGCAGAATATGTCTCCCTTTAAATAAAATCTCTTTCTGATGTAACTTAGTGGTTGGTAGAGTTTTTAAAATGATGTGTGAAGGTAATTTGGCATAATGGGAAAAGCCCACTTTAGTCTAAAAAGAGCCTCCAAACTATCTCTCAGCTTTAAATCATCCATGGGTTCTGTGACTATATTCAAATATTTCACATTTCTAACTCCTAATCCATTTCTTGGGTTGAAATATTCCTCTTTCCAGGTGGTTATGAACATAAAGTTCAATATACACAAAGTTTCTTGTACTGTGTCTGTCCTACAGCAGGTGTTCTAAAGAGGCCAGGTAGATTTCACAAATAATAGCATCTATTCAGTTCACAGGCACAGAGTTCTCAGGTATTTAAATTCAAGGTCTCAAATTGGGACTCTGGACGACACATACCTTAACTCAACAGAACATTACAATGACAATCTGAAAACACTTCCCCCAACCCTAATGTTGAAGTTTCCAATACTACTGCTTACTTCATTCATTAGGAAAAAAGTTGTTACTTTGTGTTTTCATAATGAAAGAAAAAGTATTCCAAATAAATTACCCAAGATTTTTTACTATTTTAATAAAGAATACTATTCACATATTCACTTTAGATTTTTTAATGGTAAAAGTATTGTTGGTAATTTTTATTAAATGCTCTTTTGTATTATTTGACAGGAAGCTATATCTTCCAGGAAGGTGACCCTATAATCACTTGCATGTGGAAAGAGATATAGATGTCTCTTCCTATCTAAATTACTCATTATTAAAATCACATGCCTAAGACACAATGTTTTGAGAAAAGGGGGAAATGTTGATTATTCTGTTAACTGACATAGAAGGACCTCCTAGAGGTACACATTGTGCTCTTTTTCCAAGAGTAAACAACAGAAATAATCAAATTAATCAAAATAACTACCACACCAGAGGGCAGAAAACTGATCCTGAGATGATGAGCCAAATATAAAAAATTATAAACTAACTTCTTGAGTATCTCTAAAGCTTTTCCGTTAATCTATTTTACTCTCTGTTTCTCTCTTGAAAATGCCCATCCTTTTCCTATTTCAGCATTAGAGTGCAAATAAAGAGAAAAGCAGCTTAATTCTTACTGTTTACAACTTTCACATTTGATTTGAAAAACATTTCATGAATTTAATTTTTCATTTTAAGTCAGAAAAAGTGTGCATTTTATCTTTATATTTGCAGTTTGTTACTTTTGTCCACCACAAATTTGCATTTTTCAAGTTAGGAAATATTTTGGAAGAATCAATGATTTATCAAAATAAATCTATTTTCAAAAATACTTTAAAAGGTACTTTCTTGAAAAATATGATATTTTGCTTTGTAAATTTTTAGTGCCTTGATCTATAATTTTTCTATCAACAGAAAAGAGTTTTATGTAAAAATAGGGAACTTGAATTTCTTCACATGAGGACAGTAGAGGATAATATGAAGAATTTAAATGATAAATTGTTTCTGGAAAGATCCCAAAAGACCAAAAAGGAATACTTGATAAGACAATGTTGGCCTTGGCAATTAAACAAACCCTGCATTAAATATTGACCTTCTGTAGTATGGATAAATCAGGGTCTCAGTGAAATTCAGTTTCTTCTGTCAAATAGGAACAAGGCCACTCAACTTAGTGAAGCTGTAAGAAAAAACAATCGATATATATCCAATAGCAAGCAAGTACTCACAATAAGGTATTTAGAAAATGTGATACTCAGAAATTGTCATTTCACTACTCCCTTTCCCTACATTATCATGACTTCTAGACAATAAGTATTATTAATATCAGGTCATTTAGTGCTTTCAAGGACAGAAAAAAAATTCACCAAGTATTTTTCAAACCATTATGAAAAATCCCCCCATAATTGTGCATTACATAGTATGATAAAAAGGAATAATAAGAGTTACCAAAGCAGCAGTAGTCGCAGTAATAAAAAGAACATACCTGAAAATAATTGTTTCGTTGGGGCACTAAGTTGTGCTTGCTTTGAAACTCTGTAAGCAGTATCTGAACCTTTTGAATTCTTCCTGTTTGTGCAAAAGCCCGTTGTTTTTGATATTCCCTCTGGAGAATTGTGAAAATCTAGAGCTTTTAGTACATCAACTGGAGCAGCTGAAAAATACATTAAAAATAGAGAAAAGTAATTGAATAAATAATCTAATATAAAAATGAGTTATTTTTTAAACAGAGGCAATTGTAGTCCTACTTCACAAATCTATGTATCACCTGCCATGCTTCCTTAACACAAAGCTGGGGGGCTGAGGAGTGGAGTGGAGCAGCAGGTAAAATATAAACTGTAACATTCTCAAACACAAAATATCTCAATCAGAAATCAAATTACGGAAAAGCAAAACATATTGAAAAAGCCAAAATTTGTATATATCCCATTAATTTCTAATAAACATACTATATTCAACTATTCATAATTAAACAGAGGTGATTGCAAAGATTCAAATTCACAATGAATGTTATATATAAGCATTGTAAAATGTGCAGCTACTAAGCCATATTGAATGCCCAATGATAAGTTAAAAGCTGTTTAAAAGAATAGGTAACAAAATATAATGCCCTTGTTTTGAGTGCTTTCCTATGAAAGTCCCTGGAGATACTGAGGGTTTTTTGTTTGTTTGTTTTTCCTTTTTATGTAGCCTCAGGGTGCCTGGAATGTCTGTTTGTTGGCAGAACCATAAATTTCCCAAATCCAATTCATTTCAGTTACCTTCTGCTACTAACCTTAAACTTCCCCTTTGTAAGTGTAATCCTCTGGATAAACTTTATGTTTCAAATGGCATCACGGAATATAATTCACATACCATGCAATTCACCCACTCGAAGTATAAAATCTGTTCGTTGTGGTACATTGCGAAAAGCAAAGGAGAAAAGGAAAGATATGCCCATTTGAATGCAGAGTTCCAAAGAATAGCAAGGAGAGATAAGAAAGCCTTCCTCAACGATCAATGCAAAGAAATAGATGAAAACAACAGAATGGGAAAGAATAGCGATCTCTTCAAGAAAATTAGAGTTACCAATGGAACATTTCTTGCAAAGATGGGCTCAATAAAGGACAGAAATGGTATGGACCTAACAGAAGCAGAAGATATTAAGACAAGGTGGAAAGAATACACAGAAGAACTATACAAAAAAAGGTCTTCACAACCCAGATAACCACAATGGTGTGATCACTCACCTAGAGCCAGACATCCTGGAATGTGCAGTAAAATGGGCCTTAGGAAGCATCACTACGAACAAAGCTGGTGGAGGTGACGGAATTCCAGTTGAGACATTTCAAATACTAAAAGATGATGTGAAAGTGCTGCACTCAATATGCCAGCAAATTTGGAAAACTCAGCAGTGGCCACAGGATTGGAAAAGGTCAGTTTTCATTCCAATCCCAAAGAAAGGCAATGCCAAAGAATGCTCAAACTACCGCACAATTGCACTCATCTCACACGCTAGTAAAGTGATGCTCAAAATTCTCCAAACCAGGCTTCAGCAATACGTGAACCGTGAACTTCCCAATGTTCAAGCTGGTTTTACAAAAGGCAGAGGAACCAGAGATCAAATTGCCAACATCTGCTGGATCATTAAAAAGCAAGAGAGTTCCAGAAAAACATCTATTTCTGCTTTATTGACTATGTCAAAGCCTTTGACTGTGTGGATCACAATAAACTGTGGAAAATTCTAAAAGAGATGGAAATATCAGACCACATGACCTGTTTCTTGAGAAACCTGTATGCAGGTCAGAAAGCAACAGCTAGAACTGGACATGGAACAACAGACTAGTTCCAAACAGGAAAAGGAGTGCGTCAAAGCTGTATATTGTCACCCTGCTTATTTAACTTACATGCAGAGTACATCATGAGAAACACTGGGCTGGAAGAAGCACAATCTGGAATCAAGATTGCTGGGAGAAATATCAATAACCTCAGATATGCAGATAACACCACCCTTATGTCAGAAAGTGAGGAGGAACTAAAGAGGCTCTTGATGAAAGTGAAAGAGGAGAGTGAAAAAGTTGGCTTACAGCTCAACATTCAGAAAACTAAGATCATGGCATCTGGTCCCATCACTTCATGGCAAATAGATGGGGAAATAGTGGCTGACTTTATTTTGGGGGGCTCCAAGATCACTGCAGATGGTGATTGCAGCCATGAAATTAAAAGACGGTTACCCCTTGGAAGGAAAGTTATGACCAACCTAGACAGCATATTCAAAAGCAGAGACATTATTTGTCAACAAAGATCCGTCTAGTCAAAGCTATGGTTTTTCCAGTGGTCATGTATGGATATGAGAGTTGGACTGTGAAGAAAGCTGAGCACAGAAGAATTGATGCTTTTGAACTGTGGTGTTGGAGAAGACTCTTGAGAGATCCCTTGGACTGCAAGGAGATCCAAACAGTCCATCCTAAAGGAGATCAGTCCTGGGTGTTCATTGGAAGGACTGATGTTGAAGCTAAAACTCCAATATTTTGGCCAGCTGACTCATATGAAAAGACCCTATGCTGGGAAAGATTGAAGGCAGGAGGAGAAGGAGACAACAGATGATGAGTTGGTTGGATGGCATCACTGACTCAATGTACATGAGTTTGTGTAAACTCCGGAAGTTGGTGATGGACAGGGAGGCCTGGCGTGCTGCGGTTCATGGGGTCGTGAATAGTTGGACACGACTGAACAATTGAACTGAACCAAACTGTGGTATATTACACTGATCTTCCCTGGTGGCTCAGTGGTAAAGAATCAGCCTGTCAATGCAGGAGACTTGGGTTTGATCCCTGGGTTGGGGAGATCCTCTGGAGAAGGAAATGGCAACTAATTCCAGTATTCTTGCCTGGGAAATCCCATGGACAGAGGAGACTGGTGGGCTACAGTCCATGGGATCACAAAAGAGCTGGACATGACTTAGCGACTAAACAACTTCTTATACTATTCATTCTTTAAATTGTTGTAAAATATATACAACATAAATTTTTGTCATTTTAGCCATTTTAAAGTGTACAATTTAATAGCATAATTAAATTCACAATGTTATGCAATCATCAATACTATTTCCAAAACTTTTTCATTAGCCCAAACTGAAACTGTTTAACCATTAAGCAATTAGTCTCTATTCCTCTCCTCCGCCCAGGCCCTGGTAACTGATCATTTGCTCTCCGTTTCTATGAAGTTTACTGTTCTAGAATTTTCAAATAAGTGGCAGCATATAATATCTCTAAAAATACTAAACATAGAAGTGCCACATGACCAAACAATGCCATTCCTAAGTATATACTTCAGTGAATTGAAATTCAGAATTTAAAACAGACATCTGTATGTGAATGTTCATTGCAACATTATTCATAACAATGAAAAAGTGAAAACAAAGCAAGTTTCCATCAATATGTGAACAGATTCACAAAATGTGATATATACATATAATAGAATGTGATTCAACCAGAAAATGAAGTTCTAATACATGCTACCACATGGAACCTTTGAAACACAATAGTGCATGAAATAAACCAGATATAAAAGGACAAATGATTTTTTAGACTCTTGGATTCCCTGGTCCACAACTAAATATTTACTTAATTCACTAAGCAAATCAAAAAATGATTCAGGTGTTATAAGCATGGTTATAAAAACAGACCTAGGAATCCATATTACTCAATATACTCATATTCATTGACTTTATATGTTTAATCAAAAATAATAAAAATAAATAATCAAAAATTTAAAAATTCATATAAGACTATATGTTGGCCAATCTATCACTGAGCATGTCTGAGGCTGTAAGTATATAGATTTTATTTAATTAATTAGACTACAAATATTTAGATTCTACTTAAAGAGGCAGTAAGCATGCCCCAATAATTATGTGGGAGGTAGTATCTATTGTTCTATAGAGATGCACACAGTATTTCATTCAGAAGGAAAAGAGAGCACGTTTGGTTGAAAGTGAGACCAATATTACTCATGTGAAAAGTTTCAGCTGTTAGTTAAAAAAAATAGAATTGCCATCAAATTTCAAATACACTGGATTTTATAAGTATACCATTTGCGGAGGACTTAAAATGAAAATGGGGCTGCTTGTAAAACCAGTTAATAACATTACCATGATTTATCACACTACACAAAGTTGAGAGTGACCTGCAACAGAGTGGTGCTCTTTGAAAATTACAATTTCAATTAATATTTTTAGCATTAACCAGTGTCAGTTATAGAATGTACGAATGGATGACTGAATAAATGCATAAGAAAAGTGCATTTGGTCATTTCCTTAGTTAATTAAATTTTGGGGATATTAAGTTCTATATGTACAATCATGTTGAATGAAGCTTTATATAATTTGTCTTTTATAAGAAATGTACTTCCCTTTAATAATAACGACCACCTATTTCATCAAACTTTCAAATGAAAATAACACATTAACCAGTAGAGTACACATTGTTCCAAATTATTAAAAAGAAAAAAAGAAAAAAAAATATAATGGAAATCAGAATATTGAAGGGTCAAATATAGTCCTCTTTAATTCAGCCTTGGAATATTTAAAAGAATAACATCCAATAACAGTTTTGGCTAAGTCCTGCTTTAAATGGGCACTTTTTAAGGCCAGTACAAGACTTGACTATTTTTACATTCTTCTTTTCTCTTACCATAAAACTAAGAAAATAATAACTATATTAGCTTCCATGTCCAAAGAATCTAACATGGGACAGTAACTGGATTAAACTCTTCCTAGGTTAACCCTCACAAGTTTTGCAGGCCATGTGTTCTTATCCCTACTATGCAGATGAAAGAACTGACAACCAGAACACAAATTAAGGATACCCGTGAAGTTTGTGCAAAATCAAACATAGGTTCCTTCCACTTCATTGCTATAGCCCATAAACAAACATACTGTGAAAAGAAACTTAAAACATAAGTATATTAAAATCATCTTGAGCCAGTCCATTGATTCCTAAGGTTTATATTAGATTTAAATTAAACTCAGTTAATGCTTCATGGTATAAATTACTCTGAAGGAGACAGTTTCTAAAAGCACAGCATCCTATCTGCTTATTTTATCTTATCTTCTTGCACTAAAGCCATTAGCAAAAGTTCATCCCAATAGGGTAAAGACTTCAGGATTGACATGAACACAGCTATGAAGGCTGTAGTTCTTTCCTGAAGAAAAGGGTGCAGCTTCACAGTCACAGCTCAGCTGCACATCAGTAAATAATACAAAAAATAGACCACAAGTCTCCTTCTCTCCAAACTATCTCTTAACAGGATGACCTTTTCCAACAGCACAGGTTTTGTCACATTTGTTAGCTCCTACTTTGAAAGCAATATGATAAAAATACCATCCTTCTACAGGATTCTATCTAAGGGCTCTATTTTTCAAGGCTGAACAAGATTCTATGTAGAGACATATGATATGAAATAATAATTCACTCTAAAAATAGGGATATATAATAAAGATTGTAAATACTTTTTCCTAAAAAGTCATATAAAGTTACAAAAATGTAAAATTCAGTTAATCCACTCTTAAAGATGTTTCCTCTGAAGTAAACTAAATAATAAATTAAGCTACTTATTTGCCTCATTTGATATCATAATTATAGCATTTAACAAATTCTCATAACATAGGTTCTATGGACTTACATATACACATATGCATAGATAGGAGAAAGGAGTCCACATTTTATTAACTGAACTTCAAATATTTAAAGATTAAAAGCAGTAATTTATTATAGCTTAACTTAATACATCTAAAAAAAGTATGATTTCAATGTTCAAAGAAATTCTTAAATGTCCTTAGTATTTTAATTGTTTCTATTTCACCAATTCTCATGGCACAGATCATGATTAGCATTTCAGATGTACCCAATCAGCATAATACTTTGTTCAATAATATTTTTCCTGTTTTTTAGTGTATACTTTTTTTCTTTATTAAATGAGAAAATAAGATAGCAGACCCAGTGCATTGCTACAATAATCATTTAACCAGTTTCAATGACTTCTCTCATCTATCTGCATACCACATGTTGAGTGAGCTTCCAAAATTCCCATGCCTTAAGTCACTTTGCTTAAATTTCTTCAGAGAACCCCACCAACTTCCAGATGGTTTGCACATACCTTGAATATAAAATCTTAATGATGTGGACACACCCACTTACTCTTCCAGTTCAATGCTACTGCATCTCCATCTTTTATCTCATTCCCCCTTAATGCCTTTCACACTCAGATTTCTCCCCATACCGAACTCATACTTCACAAACTATTCACCACGTTTTTATCTCCTCTCTTTGAGCTTTTATAAATCCTATTCTAAGGAAAAATTAGGATATAACTGATGTGCAACCTCTTCCCAAAGGGATTCTCTAGTTGGGTTAGATGTACCTCTATCGTAGTACTTTCTATTCTTGGTTTTAATTATTTGCCTACACTTATATATTTGGAGGGAGCAGAAGCTGGAATCAAGATTGCCGGGAGAAACATCAATAACCTCAGATATGCAGATGGCACCACCCTTATGGCAGAAAGTGAAGAAGAACTAAAGAGCCTCTTGATGAAAGTGAAAGAGGAGAGTGAAAAAGTTGGCTTAGAACTCAACATTCAGAAAACTAAGATCATGGCATCTGGTCCCATCACTTCATGGCAAATAGATGGGGAACCAGTGGAAACAGAGGCAGACTTTATTTTTCTGGGCTCCAATCACTGCAGATGGTGATTGCAGCCATGAAATTAAAAGACGGTTACCCCTTGGAAGGAAAGTTATGACCAACCTAGACAGCATATTCAAAAGCAGAGACATTATTTGTCAACAAAGGTCCGTCTAGTCAAAGCTATGGTTTTTCCAGTGGTCATGTATGGATATGAGAATTGGACTATAAAGAAAGCTGAGTGACGAAGAATTGATGTTTTTGAACTGTGGTGTTGGAGAAGACTCTTGAGAGTCCCTTGGACTGCAAGAAGATCCAACCAGTCCATCCTAAAGGAGATCAGCCCTGGGTGTTCATTGAAAGGACTGATGTTGAAGCTAAAACTCCAATATTTTGGCCACCTGACGTGAAGAGACGACTCATGTGAAAAGACCCTGATGCTGGGAAAGATTAAGGGCAGGAGGAGAAGGGGACAACAGAGGATGAGATGGTTGGATGGCATCACCGACTCAATGGACAAGGGTTTGGGTGGACTCCGGGAGTTGGTGATGGACAGGGAGGCCTGGCGTGCTACAGTTCATGGAGTCGCAGAGTCGGACATGACTGAGCAACTGAACTGAACTATTTGCCTACTCAGCTTCCCAGGTGGCACTACTGGCAAAGAATCTGCCTACCAGTGCAGGAAATCTAAGAGACCCGAGTTTGATCCCTGGAATGGGAAGATTCCCCTGGAAGAGGAAATGGCAACCTACTCCAGTATTCTTGCCTGGAGAATCCCATGGACTGAGGAGCCTGGTGGACTACAGTCCATAGGATCTGACATGACTGAGCAACAGAGGACACACACATTTGCCTATTACTTACTTGGCTGCCCTTTCCCAAAACTAGAAGAGAACAAGTATACATACATACACATACACAAACACACATGTACTATATAAAATATTGTATAATGTAAAACACAGTAATGTGAAACATATAGAAGCAACTTCCTCTGAAGCCTACAGGGCTTTTTTGTCTTGAAACAAAAATTTGTGAGGGCCTAGTATGTCTTTATTGACTATGCCAAAGCCTTTGACTGTGTGGATCACAATAAACTGTGGAACTTTCTGAAAGAGATGGGAATACCAGACCACTTGACCTGCCTCTTGAGAAACCTATATGTAGGTCAGAAAGCAACAGTTAGAACAGGACATGGAACAACAGACTGGTTCCAAATAGGAAAAGAAGTGTGTCAAGGCTGTATATTGTCACCCTACTTATTTAACTTACATGCAGGGTACATCATGAGAAATGCTGGGCTGGAAGAAGCACAATCTGGAATCAAGATTGCTGGCAGAAATATCAATAACCTCAGATATGCAGATGACACCACCCTTATGGCAGAAAGTGAAGAGGAATTAAAAAGCCTCTTGATGCAAGTGAAAGAGCAGAGTGAAAAAGTTGGCTTAAAGCTCAACATTCAGAAAACTAAGATCATGGCATCTGGTCCCATCACTTCTTGACAAATAGATGGGGGAAAGTGGAAACAGTGGCAGACTTTGTTTTTTTGGGCTCCAAGATCACTGCAGATAGTGATTTCAGCCATGCAATCATTGCAGCTTACTCCTTGGAAGAAAAGCTATGACCAACCTAGACAGCATATTCAAAAGCAGAGACTACTTTGCCAACAAAGGTCCATCTAGTCAAAGCTATGGCTTTTCCAGTGGTCATGTATGGATATGAGAGTTGGCCTGTGAAGAAAGCTGAGCACTGAAGAATTGATGCTTTTGAACTGTGGTGTTGGAGAAGACTCTTGAGAGTCCCTTGGACTGCAGGGAGATCCAACCAGTCAATCCTAAAGGAGATCAGCCCTGGGTATTCATTGGAAGGACTGATGCTGAAGCTGAAACTCCAATACTTTGGCCACCTGATATGAAGAGTTGACTCACTGAAAAAGACCCTGATGCTGGGAAGGATTGGGGGCAGAAGGAGAAGGGGACGACAGAAGATGAGATGGCTGGATGGCATCACTGATTTGATGGACATGAGTTTGAGTAAACTCCAGGAGTTGGCGTTGGACAGGGAGGCCTGGTGTACTGTGATTCATGGGGTCACAAACAGTCAGACACAACTGAGCGACTGAACTGAATTGAACTGAGTATGTCTTTCCTCTTGTGTTCTGTTGATCTTTTTAACACCTCCACTCATCCATTAGACTATCCCAGGTCTTTATTCCTTCCTCCTTGGTGCCACCAGTGTCTGCTCAGATTACTGTTCTAAGGTCACACAAATGCTTTGACTGTTTAGTCTGTAATCCCTCCTTTTTCTTCACATACTCCCTTGAGCAGTAAGTAGTCCATAGCATTGCAGTGTTGGGGCACCAGGCTGGTTTGAATCCCACCTCTGGCACTTAGCATCTGTGTTGTTTGGACATATTACTTTACTGCTTTGTACCTCAGTTTCAACATCTATAAAATGAGAATAATAAAAATATCTACCTGAAACAGCATTTGTGAGAACTGACTTGATAGTTAAAATAATACTAGGAAAACTATGCTTCTGTATTAAGACCTCCTTGCTGCCTATTTTTCTCTGGTACATGAAATAAGAATGCTTTTAGATAGTTGAAAATAAAAGAAGCTTAATATTTTATGACACATGAAAATTACATGAAATTTAAATTTGTGTCCATAAGTAAGGTTTATATTGTTTATACAGCTACAGCTATTAATTAACTTGTTGTTTATAATTGCTTTTGCACTACAAGGACAGACCTTTGTAGCTGATAGACACTGGGTGGCCCGCAAAAGCTAAAATATCTGCCATGTGATCCTTTTAAGCTAAGTCTTGAATAGATTCTCAATGAAGAGGAAGCAACAGAAATATCAAATATGACAGCACAGATACAGAGTTCAGAAAAATGGAGTTCTTCTTGTCCTGACAAGACATCAACACTGAATAAATTTAGGTGTTTAAAGTCTCCCTGGGGGCATCTTGGCTTCTGAGGACTTCTTGAGAAAAACCACATTACCACCATGAAAATGCACAACCACAAACTCCAAGTGAGGCATCTACACTAATTCCTACCTGCTTCCTCAACCCCAAATTTTATGCTCTGGCTGAAATAAACTTCTCTTAAGTTCCTAAAATGTACTGTACTCTGTTTGTTGAAGATTCTTTTTTCAATCCTTCATCAATTGACTAAGGATAGTTAAGTTTTGTGTTTTTTTTTTTTTTTTTTTCTTTTTCAACCCTATCAGTAGAATTTCCTGGAGGGTTTTTAAAACATATAGATGTATGGGTCCAACTGCAGAACTAACATCTAGAATGACAGAGTGGGGAGTGGGGAGGGTGCCCAGGCATTTATATGTTTTAAAGTTTCCCAAGTGAGTCTAATGTGTAGCTGGGCAGTGAACTCAGACCTAATCAATCTTTTGATATCAACCTAAACATGATTTTCTTCAGGAAATCGTTTCTTATCTACCCCAAGGCTGGGTTATATGACCCTTTCATAGGATCCCAAGTTCCCTTGGATAGCTCCACCCTCTATTCTGTTCTTTTGCCTAATTATCTATTTTCACTCTAGGCTGTGTAGGCTCAGTCTCAGTGTATGTCTATATTATGGCCTTAATTTCCTTAATTAGGTGGTCTTGATTGCCACCTAATTTCTCTCTCTTTTTGCTAATCTTGTAATTTATTGGTTAATATCTGCCTCACAGTAGATCATAAATCCCCTGACAACAAACTTTAGCACTATGGGTGTTCACTGTAATATTCATAAATAACATAGTACTTGACACATAGTAAATAAAAAATAGAAATATGGTTAATAAGTGAATGAGTAAATGAGCAGCCACATTCTGTCCCAGAGCTGAGGTTTCTTTCTTATCAGAAGAAATAAGAAGAGGGTTGAAAGTGGCATTTACTAACAGCACCTTGAAGAGCTTGACAAATCTGGCTGTTTCCATTTGATTCAGGTATGGCAAGAACACAGGTGTGAAATAATCTCACTAAAGAATGCCAGATGCTTCCCCAGTCTAGGGAGTCACTTATTCTCACCTTGTACCTCACATCACAGGCCAGAAATGAAGCATATCCTTATAGAGAGAAATAAAAATAAAATAAGACATAGAAAGTGATATCAGCCATCTACCATCCAATCATGAAATGCTCTGATGCTCAATTAAAAAAAAATAAAACAACAGAAGAGCTATTTTGTTTATGTGGTAGTGGGAGGCAGGACTGGCAAAAGAAAAAAAATAAGAGAGAAGTGACTATTCATTATAATTCAACTATTACCAACATCCTGTTGTTTGTCAAAATCATAAAAGCCCATAATAAATAAGCTAAAATACAAGATATGACAAGTGAATGGACAGCAGTTAATAACAATTCCAGCAGTTGGGATAGCCCTACTTCCAACCCAAGTTTGGTATCTATTATTTGCATAACTTTGAATAAGCTGCTTATCCTTCTTAGACTTAGTTTCTTCAACTTAACCAAATTCTGATAATTAAATGAGAAATGGAATTTTAAATTCTTGGAGAATAGTGTCTAAGTACTCGATAAAAAGAATACCTAAAAACACGATTTTGTCAAAAATTCACCTTTCTGAACATCCAATAGTCCCAACGAGTGCCACCGGAGTTTCCACAGGTCTATAATTCACTTGATTCCTCATATTCATTTCCTCTGACTGCCTTGGGAAATCTCCTAACAGTTGAGTATAAGACTGAACAGTTTTTATCTCTAAAACTGATTTTTAGCTTTTTAGTTTTTTTTTTTTTAATCTCTAAAGATCCATTGGATATCATCCATGAAAAGTATGCAATGCTTAGCAATCTCTCCAGCATGTTTTTATGTTATTCTAGGGACAAACAACCCCAGGAGGCTTCCTGAAACTTTGACAGCTTAAGCTGTCAAGTTCATTGTCCCATACCACCCTGCAACACAACTTGACATTAAAGCACTGATATCATTGAAATTGTCTTCTCAATAATTTTGTCTTTGCATCACATAGACATTAATATAACTCTAGATTAACCCTAATGTGTTATTAGAAGATTTAAAAAAACTAATATTTTAGTGTCTGACCTCTGATGCTATTACTTCATTTATTTCAAACCCACACATGCCACATACCAATCTTGTATTATAAACTAACATGAAGATTAGAAAACAAAACACATCAACCTAGATTATTCCATATTTGAAAAGGTATGGAAGTTTATCTTTAAATGCCTATATGGCACAAGTGGGCTTTCCAGGTGGCACTAGTGGTAAACAACTCACCTGCCAATGCAGGAGAATAAGAGGTGAGGGTTCAATCCCTGCATCAGGAAGATTCCCTGGAGGAGGGAATGGCAACCCAATCCAGTGTTCTTGCCTGGAGCATCCCATGGACAGAAGAGCCATGAGGCAGGGGTTGTGGGGGATGGGGGTGTCGCAAAGAGTCGGACGTGACTGAAGTGACATAGCATGGCAAAAATAAAGTCAATATAAATCACACACATGCTTTAAGTCTCTACACAATTCTTTTTGGCTTAAACTACCAGACTTTTTGTCTATATTATGCAATCGAACCATTGTGTTCCAAAAACATTTAAAAAGTGCAAATGGGAGAAATAAAAGGCTTGGATACATTAGCAAATTTTAAGCATATAAGATTATAGTTGTGCAGTTTACATAAAAAAATCCTAGGTATGGGAAACATAACTAGGTTTGTATGTTTGTATTATAAAAACATGGGTTCTATAATAAACTTAAATGTTTTGCCATTTAAGCCTATGTTTAGAGAATATAGAAAAAAAAAGAATGAAATAAATGCAAACATCTCAAGACTCAAGTTTTGGAGAAGCAGTGTCTTATGCTTCTTGGAAAAAACAAGCATTTGATACTCAAACAAAGAATAGCATCAAATCGAGGATGACATAGACAAAGACAATATAAAACAGGAGCCTAGAGTTTTAGGAATTTTATACTTAACTTAATCAAATCAAACACCTAACAAACCTATTGGTACTACCATTTCAGAAGATAAGAATTCAATGATCAAATGTAAATGTACTTTCTTACAACTTCGTGAAAATACTAGTTTTTTGTTTTTGTTTTTTTTTTAATCAGCTACAGAGTAAAATTCAAAACTGGAAAGGTCAGGGAAAAAATATATAGTAAAGTATTCTGAGTAGAACTAATGGAAAAATATGACTCCCATCAAAATCGATTGCATTCATGTCCCACTGGTCACAATTTATTCTAATTCTGTCCTATTTAGTGGTTAAGAGAAATCCATAAAACACAGAATCCCAGATATAGTGTTGATTAGGAACAATAAATGGGCTTCCTAGTGGTAAAGAACCAATTGCCAATGCAAGAGATATAAGAGACGCCGTTTCGATCCCTGGATTGGGATGATCCCTGGATTGGGATGATCCCCTGGAGGAGGGCATGGCAACCCACTCTAGTATTCTTGCCTGAAGAATCCCAGGGACAGAGGAGCGTGGTGGGCCAAGTCTGTAGGTTCGCATAGCGTCAGACATGACTGAAGCAACTTAGCACACATAGGAACAATAAATAAATTTGACTTGAATAGCAACATATGTTTACATTTTCTTGATAATTCCTACTCTGGAATTGATTTCTAGGTCTTCAGTGGGAAACATCTCTCTTCTACTTTCTAGGTAACTACAAGTCCTGCATCATTGCTCTATTAAACCAGTAAAACAAAGCACAAACCTCCATTACAATTACTACACAACTACAACTCTCAAGACAACTGAATCAATGTGCACAGTATCTGGCCAATAAGTAAAATGTTCTACTAAGTGGAATTTGATTGCTATATTGACTATATCTAAAAGGGTAAAATGAAATGAAAAACATGGGAATTATTTGGATAAATATGGCCTAGAAGCTGTCCAAATAATATTTGTACTGCAAAGTTATCTAATTCTACATTTTATATAAAGCCTTAAAATAAAATCTCAACCCTTAATTTAAATGTCATTACTTTTTTATAAATGACAAATATTTGAGGAGAACTAAGGAGAAAAATCCCCTTTGTGGATCACTGCCTTGACATGGCAAAAGGGCTTGCAAAACTCAAACAGCCATGCTGGGTAGGTCTACCCAAGATGCACAAGTCATAGCAGAGGGTTCTGACAAAACATGATCCACTGCAGGATGGAATGAAAACCACCCCAGTATACTTGCCATGGGAACCTCATAAACTGTATAAAAGGACAAAAAGATACGACACTGAAAGATGAGTCCCCCAGGTCAGAAGGTGTCCAATATGCTACTGGGGAAAAGTGGAGAAGAATTATTAATAGCCCCAGAAAAAAAGAAGCGACTGGGCCAAAGCAGAAGTGACACTCAGTTGTGGATGTGTCTGGTGATGAAAGTAAAATCTAATGCTGCAAAGAACAGTATTGCATAGAAACCTGGAATGTTAGGTCCATGAATAAAGGTAAACTGGACGTGGTCCAACAGGAGGTGATAAGAATAAACACTGACATCTTAGCAAGCAGTGAACTAAAATAGAGAATGGGCAAATTTAATTCAGATGACCATTATATCTACTACTGTGGGCAAGAATCCCATAGAAGAAAGGGAATAGCCATCATAGTCAACAGAGAGTCCAAAATGTGGTACTTGGGTGCAACCTCAAAAATGACAGATGATCTTGGTTTGTTCCCAAGGCAAATCATTCAACATCACAGTAATCCAGACCTATGCCCCTACCACCGGTGCTGAAGAATCTGAAGTTGATTAGTTCTGTGAAGAACTAAACCTCCTAGAACTAATGCAGCCAAAAAATGATGTTCTATTCATCACTGGGGATTAGAATGCAAAAGTAGGAAATCAAGATATACCTGGAGTAACAGGCAAGTTTGGCCTTGGAAAACAAAATAAAGCAGGGCAAAGGATAACTGAATCCTGCCAAGAGAATCCATTGGTGATAGCAAATATCCTTTTTAGACAACACAAGAAAAGACTTTACACATGAATATCACCAGTCAATACCAAAATCAAATTGATTACATTCTTTGTAGTCAAAAAAGGAGAAACTGTATACAGTCAGCAAAAACAAGATCTGGAACTGACTGTGGCTCAGATCATCAGCATCTCATAGAAAAATTCAGGCTTAAACTAAAGAAAGTAAGGAAAACCACTAGGCCATCCAGGTACAACATAAATCAAATCCTCTATGAATATGCAGTGGAAGTAACGAATAGATTGAAGGGATTAGATCCAGTTAACAGTGTGCCTGAAGAACTAAGGAAGGAAGTCTGTAATAGTGTACAGGAGGCAGTGAACAAAACCGTTGCAAAAAAAAGAAAAGAAGGCAAAGTGGTTATCTGAGGAGGCTTCAAAAATGGCTGAAGAAAGAAGAGAAGCGAAAAGCAACAGAGAAAGGGAAAGATACATCCAACTAAATGCTGAGTTCCAAAGAAAAGCATGCAGAGACAAGAAGGACCTCTTCAATGAACAGTGCATAAAACTAGAAGAAAACAACAGAAGGGGAAAGACTGAAAATCTCTCCAGGAGAATTGGAAATATCAAGTGAACATTGTGCCCAAGGATGGGCACAATAAAGGACAGAAATGGTAGAGACCTAGGAGACACTGAAGAGATCAAGAAGAGATGGAAAGACTACACAGAACTGTACAAGAAGGATCTCAATGAACCGTGTACTATAATGGTGCAGTCACCCAGAGCCAGACATTCTGGAGTGCGAAGTCAAGTTGGTCATAGGAACCACTGCTGTTAATAAAGCTAGTGGAGGAAATGGAATTCCAACAGAGCTATTCAAAACCCTAAAGGATGATGCCATCAAGGTGTTGTATTCAATATGTCAGCAAATTTGGAAGTTTCAGTAGTGGCCACAGAACTGGAAAAGGTCAATCCTCGTCCAATTCCCAAGAAGGGTAGGACTAAAGAATGTGCTAATCATCAGATAATTGCACTCATCTCCCATGCTAGTAAGGTCATGCTTAAAATCTTGCACGCTAGGCTTCAGCATTATGCAAACCAAGAACTTCCAGATGTCCAAGCTGGGTTTAGAAAAGGAAGTGGAACCAGAGACCAAACTGCCAGCATTTGCTGGATCACAGAGAAAGCAAGGGAATTCCAGAAAAAACATCTGCCTCTGTTTCACTGACTACTCTAAAACCTTTGATTATATGGATCATAAAAAAAACTGTGGAAAGCTCTTAAAGAGATGGGAATACCAGACCATCTTACCTTCCCCCTGAGAAACCTTTATGCGGGTCAAGAAGCAACGGTTAGAACCCAGTATGGAACAATTGATTGGTTCAAGATTGAGAATGGAGTACAACAGGGTTGTGTGCTGTTACCCTGTTTGTTTAATCTATATGCTGAGCACATCATGAGAAATGCCAGGCTGGATGACTTATAAGCCAGAATCAAGATAGACCAGACAAACATCAACAGACTCAGATATGCAGATGATACCACTCTAATGGCAGAAAGCAAAGAGGAAATAAAGATCCTCTTAATGATGGTGAAGGAGGAAAGTGAAAAGCCGACTTAAAACTAAATATTAAAAGAAAACTAAGATCATGGCATCTGACCCCATTACTTCATGGCAAATAGAAGGGGAAAAGGTGGAAGTAGTGACAGATTTCCTCTTCTTGGGCTCTAAAATCACTGCGGATGGTGACTGCAGCCATGAAATCAGAAGACAATTGCTTCTAGGCAGGAAACCTATGAGAAACTAGACAGTGTATTGAAAAGCAGAGACACTATTCTGCCAACAAAGGTCTGTATTGTCCCAGTGTCACATACAGTTTTGACAGCTAGGTCATAAAGAAGACAGAACACCAAAGAATTGATGCCTTTGAAATGTGGTGCTGGAGAAGACTTCTGAAAGCTCCTTTCAGACAGCAAGAAGACAGCAAGAAGATCAAACCTGTGAATTTTAAGGGAAATCAACCCTGAATACTCATTAGAAGAACTGATGCTGAAGCTGAAGCTCCAGTATTTTGGTCATCTGATGCAAACAGCCAACTCACTGGAAAAGTTCCTGATGCTGAGAAAGATTGAGTGCAAAAGGAGAGGAGGGCATCAGAGGATGAGATGGCTGGATGGCATCACTGATGCAATGGACATGAACTTGGGCAAACTTCGGGAGAGGGTGAGGGACAGGAGGCCTGGCATGCCGCAGTCCATGGGGTCTCAAAGAGTCAGGCACCACTGGGCAACTAAACAACAATACAGGAGAAAAATAAATCAGTGAATGAATATAAAGAGGGTTACGATGATATGGATTTTAATATATGTAAGACAGGAAAAGCCTCAATAATATAAGGTTTGAGTAAATTCAGAAAAGGCATAAACTCTTCCTCTACTTTAATATTTTTATGCAGTGGCATTGTAAGCAAAGGGACTAGCAAGTGCAAAGAACTTGAAATAGAAGCTGACCTAAGACATTGAAGGAAATGCAAGGAGACAAATATGCTTGCGGCCAAGGAAATACAGGGATATAAGAGATGAGGTCAGAGAAGTAACAATGAGGGCATGTTGAAGGCAGTTTGTAGAGGTCCTGTGGGATATTCAAGGAGTTTAGATTTAATTATAAATGAAATGGAAAACCATTGAAAGTTAAAGAGAGAGAAGAACATCAGCTAACTAATTTTTCAGAAGACTGTGACTGCTATGTTAACAGACTCTAGGGGCACTGGAGTAGAATTAGATGCAGAGAAGGAGCAATTGCAATCTTCTAGATGTCAAATTCTGTTGATACTGTTTTCTTGGGCTGAGAGATGAAGAACTTTGTGATATTATGGATATATTCTGAAGACAGCAGGCCAGAGTGGAGTATGAGAAAAAAGGAGTCAAAGATGACACCAACGTTTTTAGTTCAAACATCATGATTGATTGTGTTGCCATTAACTGAGACAAGGAAGACTGTGATGAATGGACTTTAGGGCTGGAGTTCTGCAATTCAGTTTTGGGCATGCTAATTTTGACATGACTTAGTAAATCCCACTGGAAACAGCTGAATAGGCAGTTGAATGAGTTTAGGAGTCTGAAGTTTAGGGGAAGTTCAAGGGAAAGGTACCTGGTGGCTCAGACGGTAAAAGCGTCTGCCTACAATGAGGGAGACCCAGGTTCAATCCCTGGGTTGGGAAGATTCCCCTGGAGAAGGAAATGGCAACCCACTGCAGTACTCTTGCCTGGAAAATCCCATGGATGGGGGAGCCTGGTAGGCTACAGTTCATGGGGTCGCTGTCGCAAAGAGTCGGATACGACTGAGCGACTTCACTTTCAGGGGAAAGGTCTAGAGGAGTAAAAATAAAACTTTGGGAGCTGACAGACTATCAATGTCATTTTAAACTATAACTAAATTAATGATATATTTTTTAAACTCTATTTGATATAACTTTCCCTGAAAGAAATCATTACAAGTTAAAAATGCTTATAATAAGTAACTTATTCCCAGCTAAAAAAAACAGGTTTTGGTCCAACATATTAATCTTCAGAAACAAAAGTCACTATCTACACTTTATGTTCTAAAACATGCTATAATTTGGTTAATAACAAGAACAACCACATTGTAAGGTTTAAAAATATTAGACTACTGTCTCAAACAGACTTTATAAATGTGTACATGGTTGTTTATCATACTCCTTTATAAAATAGGAAGATTATTTATTCATTCATTTTTCAACATTATCATGACCATAACTCCATATCAACTGTGACTCAACTGAACTAATTACCACTGAGAATGTCAGGTCACTTTACAGTGGATTAAATAACCCAGAAAAAAGCTGCATTGCTCTACTTCCCTGGTTATTTGTCAGAGAATCCAATGGTTGCAATCAATTGGAACCACCTAGTCATGTACAGATATGAGACTATGTGCTGACCATGCCAACTTGGCAGCCTCTCAGTACCTTTAAATTAGTCATATCATTCCATTCTTTGCAGAAAAGTATACCTTTATGGTCTTGTGTTACATGGTCCCTGCCCACACCCTCCACTCCAGCACTCTCCTGGTAACACACCTACTCCATGAGAATGGAGCCTGACCTACCATCTTTGTAGTCCTGACACCTAACACAGTGACTGCACAAAGAAGGGGATCATTTAATTTTCTCAGTTATTAAACAACTTTAATCCTGAACTTTCTCATATCATAAAAAGCATTATATACTGAATGTTGAAAGCAGAAATAAAGTCACAAATTTGAGAATGGTAACAGAAGAACAAACACCAGTTGAAAGTGTAATATTTGAAAAGTATTGCATTTCTGATTTTGTTGTTGTTGTTCAGTCTCTAGTCATGTCTGACTCTTTGCAACCCCATGGACTGCAGCATGCTAGACTTCCCTGTCATTCAGATTTCCCTGTCATTCACTATCTCCTGGAGTTTGCTCAAACTCACGTCCATTGAGTTGGTGATGCTGTCCAACCATCTCATTCTCTATGGCCCACTTCTCCTCCTGTCCTCTATCTTTCCCAGCATCAGGGTCTTTTCCAATGAGCCGGCTCTTCACATCAGGTGGGCAAAGTATTGGAGTTTCAGCTTCAGCATCAGTTCTTCCAATGAATATTCAGGACTAAGTTCCTTTAGGATGTACTGGTTGGATCTCCTTGCAGTCCAAGGGACATTCAAGAGTCTTCTCCAATACTACAGTTCAAAAGCATCGATTCTTCGGTGTTCAGCCTTTCTTATGGTCCAACTCTCACATCCATATGTGACTACTGGAAAAACCATAGCTGTGACTATAGGGAGCTTTGTGGGCAAAGTGATGTCTCTTCTTTTTAATATGCTGCCCAGGTTCATCAGTGTCATTTAATTTCATGGCTGCTGTCACCATCCGCAGTGATTTTGGAGCCAAAGAAAATAAAGTTTGATTTATAAGTGGTCAAATCTATTGAAAGTGAAAATCATTCAGTCATGTCCAACTCTTTGTGACCCCATGGACTGTAGCCTGCAGGCTCCACTGTCCAGTGGAATTCTCCAGGCAAGAATAATGGAGTGAATTGCCATTCCTTCTTCCAGGGGATCGTCCCAAGACCCAAGGATAGAACCCAGGTCTCCTGCATTGCAGGCAGATTCTTTACTAGTTGAGCCATCAGGGAAGCCCAAAGCTATTAAAATATGCTTATTATAAAACTAAAATTATATTTTCATTATAATAATTTGACTTTAAGTTGAGAAGAAAAATACTGGCATTTAGTTTGTTACATCCTATGAAGAGGAGGATTTTCTTTAAAAAGCATAATCAATATCATGATCAATTGATCTACTTATATTATTTTATGCAGAACCACTTCTGTTTGACAATAAGGTATGTATCAGAAGATTTGCACATAGCAGATAAATAATCTTTCGCTTGACTTCCAGTACACTGTTATACAAACTAGGCACATCCTCATTTTTATATACATTTATTTCCTATTTCAGAAGGTTCATGAACCCTTGGTTGTGCGTCAAAAGTATATGTAGAGCCTTATAAAGCAGCTATGCTTGGATTCTGTACAAAATCTACTCAATCAATATCCAAAGAGATGGGACTGGAAATGATTGTGATATCAAGCCAGAATTGAGTACTCCTGTCCTCTTGACTTTAATAAAAATGTCTTACTTATAAGTTCATTAATTCACTCAATGAATATTTACTGGCCACCTATTTACTCCAGGTATAGTGCTAGATGCCATTCTATGATAAGGTTTCTGTGCTTTGGATGCTATACAAGGTCAACTATTCTAGTCTTCATGGTTACGAAGAGGTATTCCTAGGGGAGACAATAACTAAATTCTGTGTAAAAAAGTAATGGTAAGCAGATTGGGAGAGTATTCATCATGACGACCATAGTTTGCTTGGAGGCAAAACAGAGAGAGCCATTTCCAAGAAATCCTAACAGTATCAGCAAAAATCTGTTTAGTATATTCCACAGACACTGACAACAGCTGATTTACATAATTTATATCCTACCCCAGGTTATCAATTAGGTTATTGAAAAGCAATTCATCTGAGCTGCAACCAACATTTACCTCATTCAACAAAAATTTTCCAAATGTTTACTATGTGATAGGTTCCTACATGCTTAGGGCACACTAAATAAAGCAGATAAAGATACCCATCCTGATGATTTTAGTGGAACTAAAATATACAACAGATAGGAATAGAATATTAAAAAAATATTTTTATCCAAAACAATTCTATGACGACTATAGACTATTAATCCTATTAAGCACTTGAAATTTTAAGTACTCCTTTTTAAAGATGGTACTTCATAATAACATAATTATATATGCAACATGCAGTTTGCTTTCTAACTTGAAGAACTAGCTTACTAAAATAATCCTAATGCAATAAATATAGATAGGCAACTTTTCCTAATAGTCATTAAGCAAAATCAGACAATCCTTAATATCATACAAAACTGAAATAAAGGTTTGAAAAATTATATATGACAAGATTTTCTCAATTATTACTTCTACAGATTGAAATCAAACTTGAATTAAACTTTCCTGTTCACCAATAGACAAGTGAAATGATGATTTATGTTGCTGTCAAAGCAAAAATATGACTTCATATGGCATTTTATCAGTCATATTACTAGGTTAAAGCAAACTCCAGTTTTAGAGATAGTATGGTCAACTGAAAGCTTCAAATATATAAAAGTATCTTTGGAGAGAATGTGCAAAACTATTTTCCAAATGAAAGCTGAAAAGAAGTAGCAATTCATTCACTTTCAGAGAGTGAGTAAAGAAAAAGAGGGAGGGGGACTCTAATCACTGTTAACAACATGACATGAGGAGGTCACTCTACACCACTCCAAGTTAACTAGATTTTAACCTTGTTCCAGCCTGATGAGCAAAGCAAAAAGATAATTAGTAATCTAAATGGTGACTATATCATATCCTGTGTGCATTCTGGCATCTTGGCAGACACAAGGGAAAGAAATAAAACTAAATCACAGTCTTTACCCTCCAGCAACTCCTAGAAGAAGGTTAACATATAAATGAAGAACTTTTAAAATAATTATAATGTGTCCATTTTTTTTTTTTTTTGCAGACCTTGTATCTTTCAGTTACATTCTCCCAGCTGATTACATTCAAACAGCTTTTAGATAATCACATCTGACACTTTATACTGAAGGTAATAGGCATACTCCCATACATCAGTCCCCCAAAGTGGAATACAACTGTTGTTCTTTGTAACAGATCCTGATTAGAACAGGCAGCAATTTGTAAGTATCCCTGTTACTTAATGAAACCAGGCCAACCCCAAGCTGAACCTTGAACACCAACAGACAAAGCTGTCAACTTCCCCTCAGTCAAAGCAGTAAAGTAACACATGCTAGCTTCCATCCACTCCCAGTTTGTTCTCTGCCATCATTAAGGCTTAGATTTGTCCCTAAAATGGGAAGAGTGACAGGTCCTTCACCACTAAAATTTAGTGCAAGCTGAAGAGTCACCTGAATTATGACATCCTCTTTCACCAAAATCTGTTTATATTTTTCCTTGGTAGCATTCAAGTTATTTGCACAATTTACATGATATTTACAATGGTACAGCTGCATGATTTATGCATTATTGCTAGGCCCCAAGGCACCATAACCATAAGCAAAGTCAGGGAGGCTGTGCAAAAGCATTAAGAATATACAACAGGACTTCCCTGGTGGTGCAATAGATAAGAATTTGCCAGCAGTGCAGGGGACAAAGATTTCATCCCTGGTCCAGGAAAGATTCCACATGCCACAGAGCAATGAAGCTTGTGTGCCTGTGCTCTAGACCCTGTGAGTCACAACTACTGAGGCTTCATGCTGCAACTGCTGAAGCCCATGTGCCTAGGGCCTGTGTTCTGTAACAAGAGAAGCCACTGCAGTGAGAAGCCAGGGCACAGAAACGAAGAGTAGCCCCCGCTCACCTCAGCGAGAGAAAGCCTGTGTACAGTAATGAAGACCCAGGGCAAACAAAAAAGAAATAAATAAAATTATTTTTTAAAAACTATTTATATATAAAAAGAATACACAATAAAGTCAACATGGGCAAATGGTCAAAAGCAAGAGCTCTGGAGCAAGATTGTCTGGGTTCAAATCCTGGATCTATCACACAGTAGCTGTATGGTCTTAAGTAAGACAATTAACTTATCTGTTTTCCAGTTTCCTTATGAGTAAAATGGAGATGGTAGTATTAGCTTACTTCTAAGATAATTGTCAGAATGAATGAGATTCTATACAAAAATGCTTACAAAGAGACATATGCATTCAGTATTAGAGCTTGTTACTCTCTCTGGAGTATGCAACTTGAGTTAAATCTTGAAGTATGAGAAAGTATCTGCTAGATGGATGAGAAGAAAAAATCCATTCCAGGCAAAAAGAGTAATGCATTCCAGGAGAGGGGAGAGGACGGTCAAGAGGTTTAACATGCCTAGTGTGCGGGTTGCATGGTGTTGGAGTGGGAAACCTGAGTCTGAGACATACAGTAAGGCACTCTACATCATGCTAAGCCATCTGTACAATACGTTTGTCCTCAAAACTAGTGAAGTATTTTGAAGGTTCATCAGCATTCAAAGAGTGACAGCAAGTAGAAGGCTGTACTTCAGTTAGTCTGAAAAGAGAGTTAAGGGCAAATACCACAGGTGGCGCTAGTGGTCAAGAATCTGCTTGCCAGGCCAGGAGACATGAGACCTAGGTTCAATCCCTGGGTCAGGAAGATCCCTGGAGGAGGGTACAGCAAAACCCACCCTAATATTCTTGCCTGGAGAATCTCATGGACAAAGAAGTCTGGTGGGCTACAGTCCATAGGGTCGCAAAGAGTCAGACACAACTGAAGCGACTTGGCATGCAATACTAATACTTATGACGCTCCGCAGTGGTATCTAAGAGCACAAAGTAGGAAAATGTGCTAGAGTTTCTTATTAGTTCTGTCAGGAATTGCAACTACTGCTCTTTCGTAGTAATCATCCTTTCGGGAAATTGTTTGTTAAAGTCTGAGTGAGAAAGGAAAGCCAACTGCCTAATACAGTCTAAGGTTTGCCCCTACAAGCCCGGATGTGAGTTTACCAGTCAGACAGAGGAAGGACGCTTCCACTGACATTCTATGCGCTCAGGTTCTATGAATAGGGACCTTCACTGGCCTGTACAGTACAGGGCCATTCAAAAGCAATTAAATTTGGTTAAAATAAGAAAGAAATGCTTTTTAAGGAGAGAGAGAGAGAAAAAAAAAAAAAAAGGCTTGAGGGATTGCAAAAGTTGATTGTGCTGAAGCACTTTTACACAGGTTTGTTTTAGTTCTCAATTGTCAAGTCGTATTTAAACTGGTCTCTTACTCTGAAATACGATAACCTTTCTTTTCTCTGAGTTCTTTCTACTAAATTAATAGCACTGTCTCTAATTCCATGCGCAGCAAGCAAAGAGTTTATTTTACCAGATAACAGTAGGTCTGGTGATCAGCCAATGTCTAAAGAACCACTAGCCAAGTCAGTAGTAGGCCAAAGACTGCAACTGATAAATAGATACTGCTCACTAAATCACTTTAAAATTGTTTCATCTTCTCTACCCGAGAGTATTATTCACGTTGAGTTCTGACACAACTGAAAGTAAAAAAAAAAAAAAAATCACAATTATCTATAAAAATAAAATCTTATTAGGGTTTTGAAAGGAGAAATAAATAGATGCATTCGAATATAGAAGATAGTTTAAATTGCAAAAGAAATCAGTAGAAAAAAGTCCAAATTTAGGAAATTCATCATAGGGTAGTTTTACTATAGATTGAAAACTGCATTTAAAATACTCTTCAGGGAGAAAGCTTAAGGAGCACTGTAACTTTTTATAGGACCTGTGTGTACCTCTCTTTCTTCTTTGCTAAGGGACAAAACTTCAATGCTCAAAAAAAAAGTTTGATTTCCTCTCACCACTCCCAGCTCAGGTCACATTTCCCCAGGATTAAATAAGGGAAGTGAAGGAGTAAAAGCAGAAATGCAGATCAGCCCTAAGCCCCAACTCTGCAGTTGCCTTGAATTCCTAATGATCACAAACCAACTGCACTTTCTCCAAAGGAAGGAAAAGCGCATTTAGGATATAATATGATTCTGGCTTTTAAATACCTAAACACCATCACTAAAAATTATATTAAATGATAAGGCTGGCTCAATATGTATAAAACCCTGTATTTATATAAAACAGAGTTAGTCATAAGTAGAACTATTAACTTCCATAGTATCTTCTTCAGGACCTTAAGGACATGTACTGAATTTCCCAAAAGAGAGGAAAAACCTTCATGGTTGAAATACTAGCTCTATCTTAGCCATTGCCAGCACCGCATATCATGGTAGACCCTGAAGAGGAAGTATTTCTCTATAAATTAACTATCTATTTATTCCTGAAGTAAGAGGTGGTTATGTACTTTTAGACACTTTGACAATCCAAAAGGAAAAACTTGAATTAGAATCTGCACTACTAAGCGCATCGGTTATTTTTTTCCCAAAGCTGACTGCTTGTTTGGAAAAAAGGTTATCTGTTAAACAAATAACCCATATCAAGTAAAAATCAATTCATTATCTGACTTATTAATACATTTAGATAAAAACATACAATTAGATATAATATATATCACCCAGTCAATATAAAATCAACACGAAAAGAGAAATTTGACATTATTTGTCTTATTTGAAATAAATATATAACTTTCTTAGCTTCTTGAAAATTCAAAGTTGTACTGGGTCCTCTATTAGGAACTTTAGAGAGGGAAAAAAAAACTATGTTCATAATCCAGCAACAAATGTATACAAAAATATTTTATAAACTGTTGCACTTTTTACTTTGATATAGATCTTATAGAATCACATAATTAGGTATATTAACAATACAAATTATCAAAAATTACCTATATCTAAATTTAGAACATTAAGGAATATTTAAATGCGTTCTATAATCTCCTGTGTTTCTTTGATTCATCATTTTCACTTAATCGATCCTCACTAATCTAAACTCCAGCACATATATTTAAGCAATATATGGTCATTCTATATTGCATAAATGCACACAAATTAAGTAATAATTATTTATTCCATTAAGTCTCAGACTACTATTATTTAAAGATACTTTATCATTATTGCAGATTTCACCCTACTCATTTATGGAAAATCTTAACTATTATATGAATATATATTTTTTGAGAGACAAGATTCAGTTAAGAATTTTTCTGTGCCTTAGTTTCCTCATTAGTGAAGTGAGAAGGTAGTATGGAGTTGCAATTTTTACATGAATTTCTATCTCTAGCATTCTCTTTAATAGAATCTAAACACCTTTTCTTCTTTTGAAAAATTCAGCTTTTTATTAAACACTATCACTGAAACTTAATTCGAATCCATTCATTATCACTACATAGGTAGTGCCTAAATAAGTTAACCAGAGTGAAGAGAAATTTGTCTCAGAAAAGAAAAAAAATTTAAGAATAGAAAGGCAACTACTTATTTTTTGTCAGAAATCCTACCCACAAACTTGAAAAGGGGCCCATATTGGCCTTGCTACATTTTAGTGATAACTTGAATAATGTGCCCCTTCAATTTTAGTCACAAATCGAAGCAAACATAGAAGCTAAACTTTAATTATATAAATCATAAGCAATCATACTATCTAGATATATACATTTCTCATTTTGCAACTTCATAATTTTATTTAAAACTCTGAGTATACCTCTTACAGAATTATTTTTATAAAGTAGAATCTAGTAAAGTATTAATTATAAAGTCAATTGTCACATTAAAATATTAATATACTTAATTTTAAAACTAATATACAATTTTGTGAAAGTGTCTATAATTAGCTGAATATATATGTGCCACCTAAACTAAGGTTATCTGTATAAAAGATTCAGGAAGATGTTTCTCATGAGCCACCTACTTTTCTTTAGTGTTTATTACAGACTTTGTTGATTTTTTGCTTTAAAAAACAAATGGAAACACAATATTAATAATCATAGAAGATACTGCATTTGCTATCAGAAGCGTATCTGATCTTTTAACTGATTTCTGATTGAGTAACCTAAGGGACAAGCTTGATCTCTTCCCAAGTTGGATTAGCACATACTCTGGAAGCCAGCACCATTTCACCTGCTGATCCCAGGCACTCAAAACACTTCAGCAGGAATCACTACCAACTACTGACAAGCGTCGAAAATTCTTCATAAAATTAATCAACGTTTTGCAAGGCACAGTATTGGCTCAACCACCAAAGGTAGACTACCATTTTAATTAATGACAAAATGATTCAATCAGATATTATATTTTCTTTTTACTCAATTTAGCTTAACTCCTTTAAAAACTGCTAAAACCATCTATCATAAAACCATCAATCTGAACACAATCATGAGTTATAGTCACTACAAATTCTAGGTAAATTTCAGGTTCTATCTTAATAAGTACTGAACTAATTGAATATGAAATCTATAAATTCATGAGATAAAACATTTATATTAACCATAAGCAAGTATATGAAATATGATGCTGAAGTTAATGCAAATATAAAACATAATGCTTACTCTTTTCTTCTTACTAAACCATAATAAATACTAAAAAAAATTTTAAGTAAGTTAAAGATTACTAAAGTACAGAGTTTGTATTTACAAAGTAAAATAATATGACTGTGTGAATTCACTGACTCTCTTTTCATTCACTCCAAGAAACTTTCTTTGTAAGGTTTTCTCTGTAAGATGCTTCAGGATCCTAACTACATATTTTTAGAGTCCAATTTATTATGAACCCAGAACTTTTTAGGCTTAAGTATTTTTTAATCCAAGAAATACAAATTTTAGATGGAGGTTATCTTTAAATTATCTTTTGGTTTAACAATCAGATCATACTGCTGCATCTCAGAGAAATTAAATTATATAAATATATAATATAATTCTGGTATACAATAGCTTATTTAGAAACTAACTCATTGTTACATCATTTGCAAATATAAACGCTAGCATGAGAAATGGACACAGTTTATTTTTCCTTTGTGTGATGATTCAGGCTAGTGTTTCCTTTTTAAGCATTAATATAGTATTTCCTTTTTGAATTTCATTAGGTGGTAAGAATGCCTACAAGAGTAGGTTTAAGTAAGTATAGTTTCCTTCTAAAGAATAAGCACCTAGCAATTTGGTGAAACAAATATCAAATCTTAAACAATGTGAAGATCCAAATAACCATATACTTTCAAGATATTTCATCAAAAATAACAAACAGAAACTACACATGATCCTTAAAGTTTGCTATTTCTCACATTAGATGGTTTTGTAATAATAGAGGTTTCTTTTTCCACCATTTATTTGATGTGGTACTAAGATGTTTTGTTTAAAACAATTTTAGGTATGCAGCTAGATTTAAATGAGAAAATTATGCATCACAAGTGTAGAAATATGACCTTTCTGATATCCTTAGAGCTTTAAAGAAGCCCCAGTGTGGAAGTGAAACATCTTCAGTGAAATAATCCCTGAATGCCTATGATAAATCTCTCGAGTTTACAATGCATCTGTCTTCACTTAAGAAAGTCTTAGTTTCCATATTAAAAAACAAAAGGCTACCACTATGATACTTGTCCCAAGTTTGGACAAAAAAAATAGCTGGAAAAGTTCAAAAGGAAACGGTATACCTGTTCTTCCTTAATCAAGTGTCCTTTTTCAGGATCATTGTACTTAGAAGGACTTTAGGAGGCCTTATATCCTGAGGCAGTTGCTTGAATTCCAAATAATAAAGAAAACCAGCAGAGGGCAGACTTGAGGACAGAACCGACCAATCCCGCTGGTGACCAGGTACCAAAGGTAACGTGCAAACTTTTGATAGATTTCACTTTCAAGACTCTACTATTTATCTTTTAATATGTAGAAATGAATGAATCCACGTAATTAGCATGACTTATTCCAAAATTCAAAGACAGTCCTAATGAGGCTCTGTACTATTCGCCAGGAAAAGTCACAGAGGAATAACCCATCCCTGCCTGCTCCTCAGGAAGGTGAACAATCACAAAGTGTGCAGAAGAAATACAGACCTGGCTTCGCAGAGTTCGGCCTCCGGGAGCGCTAACTCCCACTAAGGAGAGCTCAGATCTTGGCGCCCACCAGGGTCAGACTCAGGTTTCTGCTAAAGCCTGCGCCTTTGGGGTTGACAATTTGTTTCTCCCTCAGCCAATCATCGCCGCCCTCCTTCTTACCCCTACTTCTCTGCGCACCCCGACAAAGCTTGCTTTTCTACTGTAAGCTGTTTGGGCTCCCTTAACTCCAAAGGAGTCCGTCCTCCCGCCAGCCGTGTCTACAGCACCTAACGGACCGCTCCAGCCAGATGCCTTTGCGGGAAAGGGCGGGGGAAAGGGAGGGAGGAGGCGGAGGGGAGGAGTGAAGTCGCTCTCCCTCCTCGGGTACTGACAGAGCTGCAGTCTTCCCAGCAGGTCTGGTCATTGAATATTTGGTGGTGCCACGTAGGAACTTTTCCTTACCTCTCTCCTCCCATCCCACCCCACGCCCCCTCCCCTTCCCTCCAATCCCTACTCCTCCGCCCCCACCCCATTTGCTTGGCGAGTTTCATCATTCTCCAAGAGAACTGCACGTCCAACCTGCAAGAAGAAGTTGGGGGGGAGGGGGGCGGGGCGGGTCACAGAGGGGAGGAAGGTGCAAAATCCCGGGAAGAGTGTTCTTCCTATCTCCATCCATTTCTTTTAATCTGCCATTTTTTCCCTATTACTATCTCCTCAAAATGACACACACACACAAAGTATTCTCAGTCTTCAAGATTCATGCCCCCCGGTCTCTCTCAAATCCTCAAAACAGCTTATGTCTCACTTTGTTCCAGACAAAGAGCTTTATCAAGGTTCATTTTATACCCTTTCTCTATATTCTCTCCTCAGCTCACCTTTAAAAAAGGACTTCCATTAGTTACAATCTGAAGAAACCAGATGTGTTCAAAAGGTAGTCTAAGGACCTTTCCTCAAACAAAAGCTTTGTACAACTGCCTCTGTGTTCAAGGTAATATTTTTCCTCTTTTCAAAGCCCCTGGAAGGTGGTGAAGGACATTTCAGCAGGCTCTGTGCCTGACAGATCTTTTCTCCTGCTACCTCTTCTCCCATTACTGTCCCGCCTACATCCATCTCTCTCGCACCAGTCTTCACTTCCAACCTGGTGGCAGCTACAATCTGGATTTTATTTGAGAGAATTGTTGGGGGGGGAGGGGTTGGAAGAAGGAAGGGGGGAGGGGCACAGAATGAGAAAGACCGACAGCAATCTCCCACCTCCCCCAAACCATTTTTTTCTTACCTCCTCTGACCTCTCTAGCCTGGAAGAGGAAAGTCAGTGCGAGAGTTGTTATGGTGAAATCCCAGAGCCACCGTTTCGTTTTCCACCTAGAGGACCACCGCTCCATCTCCGAGCCCCGCACTCACAACTGTGAACTCAACCCACGAAATCGCGATTGCAGACCTACTTCGTCCCTTCCAAGGTATCGTCGGGGATGTTTGCTACACAGCCATTGGCGAGGGAGAGGGGGAAAAAGTCAAAGGGCTTTTTCTTAAATTTGATGGTTTGCTTCCTTCCTGTCTCTCGCCCCCTCCTCTCCCTCTCGGTTGGCCCCGCCGGTCGGGACCCTCCGATCCGTCCTCTGCGGGGCCCTGCCTTCAGACTGACGGCAGATGAGGGGCTTCAACCAAAAATCTGAGAGGACTGCGTGCCCCTAAAGGCTTCATGCCGTCAGTGGGCCGGACGAGAGGCTCCGGGCAGCCCCCTCCCCCGCCCACTCCCCTCCCGCGCCCCCCTTACCCGGGGCGAAACTGACAAGCCCGCTGAAGGTCAGATCCAATCACACGCCTCGCGGGCGGCCCCGAGCCCGCCCCCCTTTCCTTTGCCGGAGAATCAGGTCTCCCCGCAAGCCCAGCCCACCAACCAGCCCCCATCTCCCCACTCCTTTCCTCCCTCCTCTCCTACCCAAATCCCGGAGAAGAAATGGGAGGGAGTTACGGGGGACGCGTGCTTGGCTCCAGCACTTTGGGAATGAAAGGAATTGCAGGAGAGCCCCAGAGTCCACAGAGTTTTCAAGGAGCTTCTGTATTCAATAAAAACAGCTACTTGTCTACTTGCACCCGTCTGTGAGCCTCTCCTCGTCGGCGGGGGAGGGGAGGAGCCCAGCGTCTGAACCGCCACACCGCTGGAGTTCTGGGCTGCCGGCGGTAACCTTATCCCTGTGCAAAAATCTGCTTCTTATAGCAGACGTGGAACCAGCGGACTCACTGCTCTGCCTGCTCCGAAAAGCATTTTTTAGTATTATTTTTATACGGAGAATTAAAAGAAAGGGATGAAGGTGAGATGGAAAGACCCCAGAGGTCAAAATCCTTGATCTTACAGGGAAGCTCTCCTTCGAGGTCTGAAACTGACAGGTTTCTCTCTTGAATGTTTGAATTCTACGCTAGCTTCATTCAGAGGCTTGTCTCTTAAAGAACTGAACTGTACTCTGAGGCAGGAGGAGAAAGAAATATATGGGAGCTGACATTAAGGGGGTGAGTAATTTAATTTTCCACCTGATTCCATCCTGAACCCGGTTGAGGGGGCAGAGGGAGAGGAGAAAAGTCAGGGAAAGCAGCTAGCGGAGATCTCAAAGAGCCTAGGCCCACAGCTCCTATAAAGGGCCTCAGGAGCTGAAAATATGGTCACTCCACATTGAAACTAATGAGAAGGGACAGGTTTCTAAACTCCTTCTGCTTACTCCTCTTCCAAGTAATCCACTTAAACCTGGAGTATAGGTTCTTCAGTCATTTTTTTCTACGTTTAAATTATCCCTTCCTATTGGCTCCTTTTTGTTCTGTAATATTTCTTAAGATGTTTCTCAAAATTTTTCTGGAACAGAGCCCAACAAGGTGCCAGCATACATTAGGCGTTCAATAGAGATGGGCTGAGTGAATGAATACCTTTTCCTGTTGGTAAAAACTGGAAGCTTTGGCCAGGACCTATGCTGAGATTTTAAGATATTTCAAGGTTTAAGAGTTCTCAGCTAAGTTCATGAGGCGCATATGTCCACTAATTTTTAGGAATCTAATTTTCTACTAGTTATCAAAAAATGGCTCATGACCCATGAGATTATTAAGATATTCTAACTCTGTGGTTTAAGAGATGAAAGGAAGGTATTCAGAAACTATACGAAGTCCAAGATGGAATTAATTGTACAAGGACATGTATAAGAGGCATATCAAATGAGGAAAGCAATTAAAAAATACTTTCAAAGTGACTATTCACTCTGTGACAAAGAACCATTCCCACATCAAGAAATTTACTTCTTAAAGATAATAGGTTAAAAAAATACTTTGCATTGATAATGTTACTGGCAGAATGTTGAGATGCCTTATATCAGCTGCAGAAAAGTATCTTCAAGTTGTTATTACAATTTAATAAAATAATTAAATATCATGCAGTGTTTGAATGTGAAACGTACAAATAAAAATTAAGAACCTTAAGGAGACTGAACAACAACAACAAAGGGAAAAATATCCTGAAATTTATCACCTTCATTATCCTTCATCTTCTCAAAATGAAAAGTCTGTTGGAATTTTCAGTTAACAATTTTTTTTGAAACCTGAATTCTTTTTGTCCAATTCTTTGTGTATTTTTAAACTTATTTTCGAGGTCTACCCTTAAATGTAAAATAGTGAAACGAATACAGAGTTTGGAAGTACATCATTTGTGAAGCTAGCAGAATCCTAAGTCAATGCAAGACCTAGAGAGAGTCCCAGTGCTTGCAGGTACATGTAGAAATGGTGTTCCAAGCTGTTTTTCAATAGCTCTCCTGATTTGTAGAGAATTCTATGGTCTGATACTGTTCTGGGAGGTGAGAAATGATGCAGTCAGTCTAGCAAGTCCCACCTTCTGGTCACATCTCAGGCCTGTTCACAGCAGTGAATGGGTCCTTTCAGGCAAAGTGGTTTGGGTGAATAGAGTTATTACTACCTTATGCTGTCTGTACTCTGTGGTCTGAATTCCTCTGGCCACTGCCCAGAGAAGCATAACCTGGGTCTGAATTAATGCTCTGGAAGGAAATATAGTGGACTCATAGTAGGGAATAGCTAATTATTTCTTACCCCTCTAACCTGTAGCTACTAGCCAGGTCTGGAGTCTCCTAGGTACCTGCCCGTGGATTTACAGGAGATGAATTTAGTGGAAGGAAGGATAATGCTAAAGAGCCAAAGGATAGAGGGAAGCAGAAAGAGACCCACCTCACTACCTTCAATTTCACAGGGAATGACTTGTTTCCTACACCACCTTTCAACCAGTCCTTGCCAATTGTTTATATGTAAATACAAATTGTAATGGAATGCGACAGTTTCCTAACATATAGGTCTTTCATTTGGAGCACAAGTATCTGTATTACATTTCCCATCTTGTTACATTTTTTTACAAAGTGGCATTTGAAGATATTTGTTCATTTTTGTATAATTTGCTCTGATCGAAAGTCTTTCAAAAACAAGAGGAGAACAGTTTAGAGAAAAAATAGTCACATTATTTGTAGCAGTATTTTAGATTGACCATTTGGCCATATTGGCTTGTCTGGGAAACTGAAAGAATAATTTGATAATTGATTAGAGGTATAGTGGTATAGTGCTGTGCTGTGTTTAGCCGCTCAGTCATGTCCAACCCTTTGCGACCTCATGGACTGTAGCCCGCCAAGCTCCTCTGTCTATGGGGATTCTTCAGGCAAGAATACTGGAGTGGGTTGCCATGCCCTCCTCCAGGGGATCTTCCCAACCCAGGGATCAAACCCAGGTCTCCCGCATCGCAGGCAGAATTTTTTACCAGCTGAACTACCGGAGAAGCCCCAGTAGCATAGATGGGGAACATAAATGTTCTAGACAATCTTCAGAGTTCATGGAGCTTTATTAAACATTGTGTGATGCTGATAAATCTCCCTTAATGTTGTCAAAAATAGTCCTTAACAGAAACAGTAATAGAGAACTCAATTGTAAGACTTAAATTACTATGGGTAGAATTAGGTGAAAGAAGTAGATTTTTGAAAAGTTTCCTCATCTTTGAAATGATTTGGCATTCGTGAAAGAGAGATGATACATATATGAACAATTTCTCCAAACACACTAAAGCCATTGTATCTACTTAGACTTAGTGAATGAGAAATTATTACGGGGGTGGGAAACTCTTGCACACATCAGAAATACTTAATACATTTAAAAGAAAATCGTTGTTGAATGTAATCCCTCTCTCACTGTGCCTAATGGTTTGTCTTTCTTGCACTTTTCTGAACTTTAGGTCAATTATTTTAAGAAAGAAATGACTAAGCAGTTTGACATTGATTTTACAGTTGTTTTTCTCCTAATACATGAGTGGCTAAAAATTAGTCTCTGTTTAAAAGTGGTGTCGGTTCCTCTTACCTCACAGATGGGCCACTGTATTGTAGAAAGTTGGGGGTGAGAGAGGGATAGAAAAGTTTATTTTCATAGTCAGTCTAGCTCACAATTACCCCACAGTGATGACTGGATATTTTTCTGCACGTTTACTATGAAATAATATACAGAACTTGAGAGGAATCTAAATTTAGCACAAATCCATGATGAAAGAGAATCTTTATATGAAAAGTTTGCTCTATTAGAGTGCTGAAGGAGTCAACTCAGAGATGACAGACCCATGCTGTTTAAAAGAAAAGTCAAATCAAATCTAAATGAACCCCAAACCAGCAAGGACAATTGCCTTGTACAAGCATGTACATCTGTCTTAAAAATATCCTGTGGTTAGCTATGCTCACAGAAACTATCATGGTTCTGCTCACAGAAAACTATCATGGTTCTTTTTCATAATTATCCAAAGATAGAAGACAGGAAAAGAGAACAGAATGATTCAGGGTAAAACCTTAACTATCTGTTGGACCTTTGTCAAGATACTTTATTCTCTGTATCTTTTTTCTTCTTAATTGAATGGATTTGGCATTTACTAAGCTTCTGTGTCAGCAAAAATTACACAAGACTTTCTACAGAGTGTTGCAGGATAACATCAATATCTCTTATCAATAGAAGTTGAAGATGGTATCTTAAACATTTTAGTGAACTACAAACCATGGCCAAAGGAAGTTACCACATCAAGAATATAACCCAATGATGTTTCATTGTATATGGTGTCCCAACTATCATTTGAGTAGTAATTGTCTTGGCTGTTCCTAATTGATTCACATTGGCTGTTCCTAATAAAATAAGGTGGCTGAAGGTAAGGAGTTTAGCTTATCTATAGGAATTATTTACTCTTAAAAATCTACACATAGCAATTTCATTAGCTTTAAATTTTAATTTTGGTAGTAAAATGAGAATATGTAAATAATTTTCCTTTGATGCTTATTATTTCCTAATATAAATAATAAAACTGACCACATATATCAGTGCACTTTCCAAAGTAAGTGAAACCTTTTTTTACCTCATTGATGTCTATATAGATTCATCCATCCCAATGGCATTTGTCAATATTTTTTATTTAAAATGAATATTATTTCCAGATAACCATGTGTAATCTGTTTTATGACTCCACCATATATACCAATTCATTTAATTCTGAAATCAAATGCATGTGCTTCAAAAATCTGAAGACTCATACAAAACAGATTTCTGAATTATAAACAATATTTTTGTTATTTTTATATGACAGCCTTATACATTTTCTTGTTGCCAAAATGAATGCCAAATATAAGATTTCAGGCTGGTGAATATGGTTAAATGTTGAAATAGATCTGATTTTTTAAACATCTGTAATGAATAACTTCAACTTAATTTGTTTTGCAGATTCTCAACGTTTAATAATCCTCCCAATATTATATGTTCTGCCAGTATTAGTATGGTAAAATTATTGCACATTCAAATGCTGGACAAACAATAGATCTTATTTCAAAATCCCACAATCTAATATATAAGTCTGGAAAATCATATATGGATTTAAATGGTTGCAAAACAAGCAGCGTTTACTATGAAGAAATACTTTTGAAAGCAAAATACTACTGTCACTAAAATACAAACATTTTTATTGAAAATACTTAATGCTTGCTGTTGTTGCTGTTAATCTTCATAACATCTTCATTAGGTAAGAATGTGTCAATTTCAATAGTTATAAAGTGCTGCACATAAAATAAAGAGGATATATAAATTATTTAAACAAAGGAAAACATATGCTAGAAAAGAACACTAATTTTTTTCTTTCTATTTCAAGACTTTGGGAGTTTAATCATCAAGGTTTTTTTATTCCAGCTCATGACGTCATATGTTCTCTCTCAAAGAATGTGTAAAACAAAATGCATTTATTCCATACTCAATGAAATTTCAAAATATATTCGCTCTTAAAAGTCAAATATAGATAGCAATTCTGTAAATGATGGTTACTCTCATGGGAGTTTGAACAGAAGACATTTAAAATTTTTTTTAAATTAGGTTTGAATCCTCACTGTGCCACTTGCTACCCATGTAATTGATTGCCAGTCACACACTATTCTGAATCTCTGCTTCTAAGTGTGTAATATATATAGCATCTACAGGCTTGCTATAATGAATGTTTTAGGTACTCTCTTTGGTGACTGATACTGAGTAGTCCTCAATAAAAAGCTGTGTTTGAGGCTTCCTTGGTGGCACAGTGGTGAAGAGTCCACTTGCCAGTGCTGGAGAGACGGGTTCAATCCCTGGTCAGGGAAGATCCCACATGCCACTAGGCCCGTGCACCACAGCTATGAAGCTTGTGCTCTAGAGTCTAGAAGTCAAACTACTGATCCACATGCCGCAACTAACTATTGCTTCTTTACCAGCATACAAGTTTCCCAGGAGACAGGTAAGGTGGTCTGATACTCCCATCTCCTTAAGAATTTTCAACGTATTTTTGTTAGTGTCAGTTAAACCACTTTTAACTCTGGTATAAAAGTCAAAAAAACAAAATGTTTAAGAATAACTAGCAACAAGAACTACTTAATAAATACACAATATAAAAATATGTATGTAGTGACATCAATAACATAAAGTATTATTTATGTATTATTACTTGGGAAATAAATAATATTTATATATTTATAAGTATTATTTATTTGGGAAATAAAAATGTGGAGTTTTATAGGTTCCATGGTGACTCAGACAGTTAAGAATCTGCCTGCAGTGCAGGAGACACAGATGTGATTCCTGAGTTGGAAAGATCCCCTGGAGGAGGAAATGGCACCCCGCTCCAGTATTTTTGCCTGGAGAATTCCACAGACAGAAGAGCCTGGAGGGCTACAGCCTGTGGGACCGCAAAGAGTTGGATACAACTGAGCCTGGTGGGCTGCAGTCTGTGGGGTCACGAAGAGTCAGACGCGACTGAGCGACTTCACTTTCACTTTTCACTTTCATGCATTGGAGAAGGAAATGGCAACCCACTCTGGTGTTCTTGCCTGGAGAATCCCAGGGACTGGGGAGCCTGGTGGGCTGCCGTCTATGGGGTCGCACAGAGTCGGACACTACTGAAGCGACTTAGCAGCAGCAGCAGCAGCAGCAGAACGCCTAACTAACTTAGCTTAAAGTTAGGTTGATATAGGCTTAAAAATAAAAAGTTATTCTAAATATAAGATGAAACTTTATGTAACTCATGTAATATCGTGATTTAAAACAACAACAACAAAAAAATGTATATTTGAATTTCATCTCCATTTCTGGCACAGGACTCCTAAATCCCTTTATCACAAGAGACAAAGATCATTATATAATGATAATAGAGTCAATTCATTAAGAAAATGTAACAGTTATAGATACATATGCACTCAACATCGGAGCACCTAAATATATGACTGGTTGGATCTCCTTGCTGTTCAAGGGACTCTCAAGGGTCTTCTCCAGTACCACAGTGCAAAAGCATCAAATCTTCGGCACTCAACCTTCTTTGTCAGTGTATAGTAACACAACTGATTTTGTGTTTGATCAAAGCAGTCAGTCCTAAATGAAATCAACCCTTAATATTCACTGGAAGCACTGATGCTGAAGCTGAAGCCCCAGTTCTTTGGCCACTTGATGCGAAGAGCCAACTCATTGGAAAAGACCCTGATACTGGGAAAAATTGAGGGCAGGAGGAGAAGAGGGTGACAGAGGATGAGACGGTTGGATGACATCATCAACTCGATGGACATTTGAGGAAACTCCAGAAAATAGTGAAAGACAGGGAAGGCTGGCATGTTGTAGTCCTTGTGGTCACAAAGAGTCAGACACGACAGAGTGACTAAACAACAACAATGAACTATCAGGAAGGAAATCAATAAAACAATCTTATTTATAATAGCATAAAAATAATCAAATACTTAGGAATAAACTTGACTAAGAAGACAAAATATTTATACACTGAAAACTACAATACATTGATGAGAGAAATTTAAAAAGATGCAAATAATGAAAATGTATCCACATTCAAAACTGTTAAGATGTCCATACTACCCAAAGCAATCTACAGGATTTTGGAATTTTTCAGATTTTTACAGATACTGGAACTTTTCAAATTCCAATAGCACTTTAACAGAAGTAGGAAAAAAAACTTAAAATTCATATGGAACAGCAAAAGAGCCAAAAAAACTGAAGTGATCTTGAAAAAGAACAAAATTTGAGGTAATATATGCTTCCTGTTTTCAAAACATATTATGAATGTTTTATGTAATTAAAATAGTACTGTACTGACATAAAGACAAACACATAGACCAATGATAGAGAGCCCAGAAATAAAGGGGTGCATATGTGGAAAACTGTTCTTCCACAGAATGCATAGAATATACAAGGAAAGGATAATCTCTTTAACAAATGTTCTTGGGAAAGTGTATATCCCCATGCAAAAGAATGAAATTGGATCCCAATCTTTCACCAACATACACATCAGCTCAAAATAGAAAATTTTAAAGTAAAAGATGAAACTATAAAACTCCTAGAAGAAAATGTATGGGAAAACTGCATGACATTGATTTTTGCAATGATTTCATGGATATAACACCAAAAGTACAGGCATCAAGAGCAAAAGTAGACAATGGAACTGACTTACTAAAAAGGACTTCTGCACAACCAAGGAAACAATCAACAGAATTTTAATGTAAGCCCT